>NC_138774.1:7191731-7354231 GCF_965119305.1 Pelophylax lessonae | reverse complement strand
GTGGTAAAAGTTCGGAAATTGGCCACCAGAACCGCCCAAAATGCAATGGGACAGGAACTGGTCTTTAAAAGCCCATGATTGGCCCAGAAACATCAGTAAAATGTGATTGGAGTTACTACGGGGTCCAGAGCCCAATGAGGAGTGAATACGCCCCCCATACTCCCCCCAGTATATAACATAGCCCTGCCAAAACTCTAGCACTGTAATACAGGAGCTGTGGAAGAGAGTGGAAGCATTTGTGTTGCTCCAGTGTCATTTTGCAATTATTAGTGTGAGGAAAGGGATATGCAGTGTAGTTAGGGTACTATTTTCCACTATAGTTAGATTCAATAATCTAGTTTTTGTAGGGATAGCTTTAAGTGTCAGGGTGACCGTAGTGTAGTTTAGGTGACCTGACTCTGACATGTCAGGGTGACCGTAGTGTAGTTAAGGGTGAACTGACATGTCAGGGTGACCGTACTATGCAGATTCTGGGTTAGGGGTGTACATATATATATATATATATATCAAAAAAGACAATTTTTAAGAACTTTTTTTGCCTGATTCATAATCCCTGTGGCATGACCCAGAACCCTAGGCACTTTTTAGGGGCATTTATTGGGTTTTAGGACTTCAAAATGGTGTTTTTTGATTCCAGAAGTTCGGGTTCCATTGATTTCAAAGGGGTTCTGGAATCCAAAATGAAGTTTTGGGAAATTCGGGTGTTCTGGTCGAACCAAACTTTTCAAAAGTTCGATCATCCCTAATAGAGACCTGCTTCAGGAGCGCACCCAAAGAGTACCTACACCTCTCTTGGGAGTGTTCCTGACAAAAGGAAAAAACGTAACACAATAGGTAGGCACTCTACCTGTTTCTGCTATTATCTTGCTTAGTCTATTTTTTATTGTACCGTTCAACCTTTCTACCTTCCCGCTACTCTGTGGGTGATATGGAGTGTGTAAGGCTTTCTCAATATTTAGTGCGTTTAGGACCTCTTGTAGAACCCTTCCTGTAAAGGGAGTACCCCTGTCACTTTCGATAGTTTCTGGAATTCCATACCTGCACACTACCTCGGACAAGAGCTTTTTTCCTGTGGTTTGTACTGTACCCCTAGAGACTGGCCAGGCCTCAGGACATCCTGAAAAAATGTCTATACAAACTAAAGCATGTGCATAGGGACCAGACTGTGGGAAATCAATGTAATCTATTAGAGTTCCCTGGAAAGGACAGTCTGGCTTAGGTGGTGCTTTTGTGGGGTGCTTACAGCTCTACCAACATTGTACCTAGCACAGGTAAGACAAGAAGCAGTATATTTTGCAGCTGCTCCAGGAAAACCTGGTGCTAACCAGTGTTGCATTACCAAGGTGGTCATTAGAGTCTTTGAGTTATGACACGGTCCGTGAGCTGCATCTGCCACCCTCGGGTATAGGGCCTGAGATCAGACAGAAATGCTCCTCCATCCTCCAGCAACCAGTTGCGTCCTGTGTTGCACTTTTCTTCTGCCACTTCTCACGTTCCTGTGAGGGGGCTTTTTCTGCAATGATATCAAGATTGCCATACTTACAGGAGTTGGTTGCCTGCCTGCGAGTGTCAGTACCCGTATAGGGACCTGTTCCTGTGCAGCCGCTTTCGCTGTCCTCTCAGCCCTTGCATTTCCTGCAGCTTTTTCTGTGTCTTCTCTTGCATGTGCTTTGGTTTTTAAAATAAATGGCCACCTTGGTGGGACACTGGAAGACTAAGAACAGTCTCTATTATATCTGCATGCTTTTTCTTGGCTTACCAGCTGAGGTCAAAAACTTACAAGCTTTCAAAAATATGACCAAAATCATGTCAATGTAAATGTTAACCCTTTGTCATTTATAAAATTCACAGGCCTTTGCCAAAGCCATCAGCTCAGCTGCTTGTGCTGAAAACTTTAGATTTAGGCTCCGTTCACATCTAGGCGTTTTGGGGCGTTTTTGGGGCGTTTTTCTGCTCTAGGATCAGCTCTCAAAACGCCCAACAAGACAAATCCTATTCATTTCAATGGCCCCTGTTCACATCTGAGCGTTTTGACGCTGTATACAAAACGCCCAACGCTCAAAAAAGTACATGAGCTTCTTTTTGGGCAGATTACAGGCGTTTTCCATTGATCTCTATTCAATCTAAAAACGCCTGCACAAAAATCGCGGTAAAAATCGCGGTAAAATCGCGGTAAAAAACGCCGCAAAAATCGCGGTAAAATCGCGGTAAAAAACGCGCGAAAAACGCTACGCTCAGGTGTGAATGTAGCCTTAATGCCTCTGCATTCCTTTTGTTTATTTATTTATTTATTTATTTATTTATTTTGCTGTTACTACTGCACACCCAGTTACAGGCTTACCCTCTTCTGTGTAGAAACATGATCCATCTACATAAAGGGTCTCATCAGGGCTTGAGAGAGGAGCCTTTTTTGGCAGGGCTCAAAGATTCGGACTCTGCCATCATCAGCTCAAAGCAGTCATGAGGGGTATTAACCACTTAAGCCCCAGCCCTATTTCGGACACCTTTTGTTTACAAGTTAAAATCAGTATTTTTTCCTAGAAAACTACTTAGAACCCCCAAACATATATATATATATATATATATATATATATATATATATATATATATATATATATATATATATATATATATATATATATATATATATATTTTTTTTTTTTTCATTTTTTTTTTTAGCAAAAACTCTGCTAATGTCGGTCATTGCAATATTTTTTGTCACACGGTATTTGCGCAGCGGTCTTTAAAACGCCATTTTTTGGGGAAAAATTACGAAAAATCACATTTCACTGCATTTAAAAATACTAAACAGTAAAGTTAGCCCATTTTTTTTGTATATTGTGAAAGATGATGTCACTCCGAGTAAATAGATACCCAACATGTTACGGTTTAAAATTGCGCACACCCGTGGAATGGCGACAAACTACGGTCAATAGAAATATCCATAGGCGAAGCTTTAAAAATGTTTAACGGTTACCAGTTTAGAGTTAGGGTGTAGCTCTTTTTTTTATTATCGCTCACGTTCTGGCGATCACGGCGATACTCCACATGTGTGGTTTGAACAGTGATTTCATTCGCGACTCGACTTCCGTATATGTTTTCTTTTGTGCGCGAGCTAACAGTGACGGGGCGGCTAAAAATTTTATTTTTTTTTCCTATTTATTTTATTTTTTATTATTTTATTTTTATTTTTTTACTTTTTATTTTTTTAACTTTATTACAGTTTAAAAAAAGAAAAAAAATGTGATCACTTTTATTGCTGTCACAAGCAATATTAAACATCCCTTGTGACACCATTATGCAGTGACAGGTACTCTTTATGGAGGGATCGAGACCCTCGACCCCTCCACTACACTTTCATGTATGCAAAACGCCGAAAACGGCATTTTTTGCATACAGACGTTTTTTAAATCTGCCGCCTTTTGCAGAAGAGTAACCTGGAAGTGACGTCATGGACGTCGCCTCCGGGTTAAGTCATCGGAGACCCAATTGAAGCCGCTTCCATCTTAGATCGGGACTCCATCCAGCCTGCGGACGCGCCGGCCGGGTGCTCGGGTCTCCCGGTGGGACGGGAGGCCCGGGCAAAGTCACGGAAGGCGGGGGGACGTCCCCTCGCGCTCACCTAGATAACGATCGAGCGGCTCCCGAGCCGCATCTGTCGTTACCGACGGAAAGCCGACCGTCGGCTCTAAACCATGGTACCGGGATGGTGCCTCTAGCTAGAGGCATCACCCCGGTATAATACCGCAAAATTTGCCAACGTAGCCCTACGTCACTTTGCGGTAAGTGGTTAAACACTTTCTCCTCCCCCTCTAGTGCCTGCTCCTGTACTGGAAGTAAACTGGCAGGATTCAACACACTGCATCGTTTTATTGTGATATGGTCACTACTCAACATGTGGGACCATTATAATCAGAGGATGTCCCAAAACTATATAAGTTGTTTGGTTTTATCCAGCAGCTCCTTGCAGGCTGCTACATCCCGCACACAGCTGAGGATCCTTTTATCACAGGGTCAAGTGGGCAAGAAACATATGCTAGTGGCTTTTACCTACCTCTATGTTCTTGTGTGATAACCCAGATACATGTCCATTTAAGTCATTACAAATTAGAGAAAATGACTTCATATAACTTGGGAGAGAAAGGGCAGCGGCAACCTGTAACCCCTCCTTCAGTTCATTTAGACAAACTATCTCTTCCTGATTTAAAGAGATAGACCGTCTGGTTGTCAGAGACGGAAAAAAAAAATGCAATTCATCTACACACTGGATTAATGCCGTCTCTACATCATAATATTTGATATTAGCTCCCACTACAGTCAGAATGTCAGCTCCTAACAAATTAATGGGCACGGCATCTGAAACTGAAAACAGTCGCGTCACTTAACTTATGGTTTTTTTTTCCATCTGTAAAATTACTTCAATTTTTTTCTTTAACCGCTTGCCGACTGCTCACAGTATATTTACTGCGGCAGTCAGCCCCTCACAGGCAGAGTGACGTTAATTAATGTCACTAGCCTGGGAGGGTCTGGGGAGCGAGCGCGCGCCACCGGAGGCACGCTCCCGCGCGGTCACGGACCCCCCCGCACGTGTGACCGGCGGATCCGATGTCCGCCGGTCACTCGGCGATCGTCGGGGGAGAGGGAGAAAGTCAGGCGGCTTGTGTAAACAAGCCACCTGTCATTCTCCTCGGTGTAAAGACACTGATCACACGGTTCTACTATACAGAACCGTTGATCAGTGTCCTTACACCTCAAGTCACAGCCAATCACAGTAAGAATCACGCCCCTAAGGACACACACAGCCCATCCCTCTAAAATAAAGTTAACCCCTTCACTACCAGTGTATTTTTACAGTAACAGTGCATATGTATAGCACTGATTACTGTAGAAATGTCACTGGTAACCCCAAAAGTGTCATAAATGTCAGTCAAGGGTCCGATCTGTCCGCCCCAATGTCGCAGTACCGCAAAAAAAATCGCAGATCGCCGCCATTACGCGTTAAAAAAAAAAACAACAAAAATGACAAAAATCTTTCCCTTTGTTAGTAAACGCAATAACTTTTGCGCAAACCAATAAAAATACGCTTTTTGCGATTTTTTTTTTACCAAACATAGGTAGCATAAAACAAATTGGCCGAAAATGTTAAAAAATTTTGATTTTTACATTTTTTTGGGGGGGAATTTCATATAAAAAAAATGTGAAAAATATTGTTATTTTTGCAAAATTTACGCTCTTTTTTTGTTTATAGCGCAAAAAGTAAAAATCGCACAGGTGATCAAATACCACCAAAAGAAAGCTCTGTTTGTGGGGAAAAAAAGGACATCAAATTTGTTTAGGTACGGCGTTGCACGACCGCGCAATTGTCCGTTAAAGTCACGCAGTGCCGAATCGCAAAATACCCCCTGGTCAGGAAGGGGGTAAAATCTTCTGGGGCTTAAGTGGTTAAAGAGGGCAGAATGTCACTCCCAGCCCCACCCCTGCTACTGTTTTCTTACTGATTAAACCCTTACTTCTAGCCGCCTTCGTATCGCATAAAAATCAAAAGGCAGCTGCTTGAACATCAGCTGAATCTGCGCTTCTGATGGGATATGCGGACACAGGTTTGGCTGAATCCCTTATTCACTGTCTCTCTTCTGGGGGACTGCAATCCTTTGCTTTAAAGTCCTGTCTTCACACAATTTGTAGTAGGCCACTTTTTTTATACACCCATAATGACAGGAATTAACGTACTTTTATCTTTCAAACAAATATCCTCTAAAGACTTTGTCCCAATTTTACAAAAATCTGACCAGAGGTTCCCCTTTGGTTATGGAGGGTGCCCCTAAAATATGACTTAAATACTATAATCAGATAAAAAGTTAATCTAATTTAAAACTTTTGGCTCAGTGCCACTAGGGCTCAATTGTCACGTTAATTGCGGTAACCCTTAATGTCCAAAAATTAATTCTATAACTATTATAGGAACAAAGATATTTACATTTGAACCCCCTTGGCAAGCAGCCAATTTTCAAAACTTTGCACCAAGATTCCCTTTGTCACGGACACTACGGGCGAAATATATTTTTTCATTAGCTATAATTTTCCTATCCTATCCTATTATGTTTGTTTATCAGATAGAGGAACAATCTTCTCCCTTGTTTTTGTATCACAAAAAAGAAGCCACTTCCTCTTTTATCCTCTCATAATACTGCTGCCAACAAATCAGCTTCCACTAAGTCTACTTCATACATTATGAAAGGAATCTGCCATATATCAAAAGATCCTTCTCTTATAATTGGAATTGTCTATTTGTTTCATTTACAAAAACCACAATCGGATGTCACACAAAAAACATGCTCCCGGAGCATATAATCTAAGGCAGTAGGTTTAATCTTCGGATGCAAACTCTCTGGTCCACCCCATTTATCTAGTAACCCTGTTACCCATAACCTTCATATTACCCTGTAATAGGAACTGCCTTTAGATCTCCCAAGTCACTGACCTGGATTTGCATTTTGACAGTTAATAAAAAACAATCCCTACTGTTCTTCCACAATAATCAAACAATTACTATGGCAGATAATTTCTCACTTAGAACCAAACTATTACCACATTAGTATATATATATATATATATATATATATATATATATATATATACAGTGGGTACGGAAAGTATTCAGACCCCCTAAAATTTTTCACTCTTTGTTATATTGCAGCCATTTGCTAAAATCATTTAAGTTCATTCTTCTTCCTCATGAATGTACACATAGCACCCCATACTGACAGAAAAACACAGAATTGTTGACATTGTTGCAGATTTATTAAAAAAGAAAAACTGAAATATCACATGGTCCTAAGTATTCAGACCCTTTGCTGTGACACTCATATATTTAACTCAGGTGCTTTCCATTTCTTCTGATCATCCTTGAGATGGTTCTACACCTTCATTTGAGTCCAGCTGTGTTTGATTATACTGATTGGACTTGATTAGGAAAGCCACACACCTGTCTATATAAGACCTTCCAGATCACAATGCATGTCAGAGCAAATGAGAATCATGAGGTCAAAGGAACTGCCTGAAGAGCTCAGAGACAGAATTGTGGCAAGGCACAGATCTGGCCAAGGTTAAAAAAAGATTTCTGTTGCACTTAAGGTTCCTAAGAGCACAGTGGCCTCCATAATCCTCAAATGGAAGACGTTTGGGAGGACCAGAACCCTTCCTAGAGCTGGCCGTCCGGCCAAACTGAGCTATCGGGGGAGAAGAGCCTTGGTGAGAGAGGTAAAGAAGAACCCAAAGATCACTGTGGCTGAGCTCCAGAGATGCAGTCAGGAGATGGGAGAAAGTTGTAGAAAGTCAACCATCACTGCAGCCCTCCACCAGTCGGGGCTTTGTGGCAGAGTGGCCCGACGGAAGCCTCTCCTCAGTGTAAGACACATGAAAGCCCGCATGGAGTTTGCTAAAAAACACCTGAAGGACTCCAAGATGGTGAGAAATAAGATTCTCTGGTCTGATGAGACCAAAATAGAACTTTTTGGCCTTAATTCTAAGCTGTATGTGTGGAGAAAACCAGGCACTGCTCATCACCTGTCCAATACAGTCCCAACAGTGAAGCATGGTGGTGGCAGCATCATGCTGTGGGGGTGTTTTTCAGCTGCAGGGACAGGACGACTGGTTGCAATCGAGGGAAAGATGAATGCGGCCAAGTACAGGGATATCCTGGACAAAAACCTTCTCCAGAGTGCTCTGGACCTCAGACTGGGCCGAAGGTTTACCTTCCAACAAGACAATGACCCTAAGCACACAGCTAAAATAACGAAGGAGTGGCTTCACAACAACTCCGTGACTGTTCTTGAATGGCCCAGCCAGAGCCCTGACTTAAACCCAATTGAGCATCTCTGGAGAGACCTAAAAATGGCTGTCCACCAACGTTTACCATCCAACCTGACAGAACTGGAGAGGATCTGCAAGGAGGAATGGCAGAGGATCCCCAAATCCAGGTGTGAAAGACTTGTTGCATCTTTCCCAAAAAGACTCCTGGCTGTATTAGATCAAAAGGGGGCTTCTACTAAATACTGAGCAAAGGGTCTGAATACTTAGGACCATGTGATATTTCAGTTTTTCTTTTTTAATAAATCTGCAACAATGTAAACAATTCTGTGTTTTTCTGTCAGTATGGGGTGCTATGTGTACATTCATGAGGAAGAAGAATGAACTTAAATGATTTTAGCAAATGGCTGCAATATAACAAAGAGTGAGAAAATTAAAGGGGTCTGAATACTTTCCGTACCCACTGTATATATATATATATATACTAGAGCATAGAGGCAGAAAACCTCAGGAGTATATAGAATGACAGGTTAATTCGCTACATGGTTGTAAATAATGCTTGCTGCATCTCAAATGAACACTCCGAAATGAGACTGCTTACCAAAGCACATCGTGGGTCACGTTTCTGCATGTCCAAGACACCCACAGCGGTGAGGGTTGACCCAACCCCACCTTTTGCAACAAGTGTTAGTAGTAACAATATATACACCGACTAAGAGTTTAGGTTCTTTTAAGAGGGTATTACGTCAAAAATAAACAGAGTTACCTAGACGTCTTTGAGAACGCTGGAAAAACATTGTAAGCAGACAATGGGCTTACCTGGCCAGTTTCTTTCCAGCGCTCTCAACGCAGTCCAGATGTCTCACTCCATTTCAGATGACAGCTACCTCTCCTGGGCTCAAGCTCGCCAAGCTGTCGTGGAATCTATTCCTCAGGTACAAAATACCTGTTAGTCAGTGATACCAAATCAGAAATATTTAGCTACATATTGTGAGATCAGATACGACTCAAGGTGGTTGAATCAAAATGACCTGGATTTATTATTCCGTGTTGGAGTTTAAATATACCATATGACGTATAAAAAGTAGGTTGTATTAGGATATTATTGTCCAATCAAGGTTAACAATTTATCATCTTAAGCATAGGGTTAAAAGTCTATATTGCGATGTCTGTGATTTTCATCTGGGAATTTCCAAGGGACTTTTGTTTCAGATATAAATTGTTCTGTGGTCAAGATCTCCAGACGGAGTTCCTCTTTATGAGAGATTGGGAATTTTTCATTGTTGCAGAATATCTCAACTTATCAAATATATTTTTAGCTTTTGAAAGCTCATGAAACATGAAAGAAATCAGAAGAGAGTCAAGATTAATACTTTTTGCAGCCATCTTGTACAAGCAGCCATCTTGCCACCTTACAAAGCTGTGATCCTAGCGGATTACACTGTATCATCCCATTTCACCACAGGATTTCACCTGGTGACTTTTCCAGTGCCCTGCCTGTGCTTTTCCAGTTCTTTGTGCCTGGAAAATTGAGAACGACCGTGGTGTCCAAAAAGCGTTCTTTTTGTGCAAAAGCGCTTTTAGACGAACTGGAAAACAGCAACAGCACAACGGAGTTACTTGAAGAACTGAACGATAGCGATTCATGGAAAAATTCTTCATCAGGTACGGAAAGTGATGACAGCGACGATTCTGATGTCTCTTTCTGGCCGTGATGTCGTCATGGAGGAGTAGAAGAGGACTCCAGTGTCAACCTGTGAAGCTCTGGTGAACTCCATGCCCAAGAGGGTTAAAGAGGAAGTAAACCCTCCTCTACAACTTGTACCTATAGGTAAGCCTATGATAAGGCTTACCTATAGGTGCTGTAAATATCTCCTAAACATGTACCGTTTAGGAGATATTTACCTTACATGCAGCCAGTGACGTCACTGGCGCATGCGCTCTGAAGGAACGGCCGCTCGTGCCGTGACTGTCGGCTCTCGCGCGAGGGAGTGACGTCACCGCGGCTCCGGCCAATCAGATGGTCGGATGCCGCAATCCCGGAAGACAGGCGACTGGACATGTCGCCCATCATAGAGGTGAGTGAGCGGCACGGCGGGGGCTCGTTCTAAGGTAAGTATTGCATAATGAGCTAGTATGCGATGCATACTAGCTCATTATGTCTTTCTCTTGCAGGGTGAAAAAAAGAAAAAAAAAAAAAATTGAGTTTACAACCTCTTTAAGGCAGTGCTGGAAAATAATGGTGGCCACATAAAATATTGACACATTTGGGCCCAATTTGGACATTTTCCCTTTAGGGGTGTACTCACTTTTGTTCTCAGCGGTTTAGACATTAATGGGTGTGTGTTGAGTTATTTTGAGGGGACAGCAAATTTACACTGTTATACAAGCTGTACACTCACTACTTTACATTGTAGCAAAGTGTCATTTCTTCAGTGCTGTCACATGAAAAGGTAGAATAAAATATTTACAAAAATGGGAGGGGTGTACTTACTTTTGTGAGATACTGTACATCCTGAATCTCAAATGGAAAGGATTTGTGTATAAAAATGGCAACTTCTCTACACCTAGAGGAAAAACGTGTGTAATATGATTGGTTAACCACTTTCGGACCGCCCGCCACAGAGATACTGCGGCAGGCTGGCCCTTGTGCGCGAACCGCTGTAGGTACATGTCGGTTGCGTGCCTGCAGCTAGGGGACGAGCGCGTGCCGCTCCTGCCCCCACTCAGCAGCAGGGACTCTGATGCATGGGGCAGGCTGCTCCGATTGTGCATTGTGTACATTACACACTCCCGTCCCTTGCATTCTGTACATTACATACTCCTGTCCCCTGCATTCTGTACATTAAACACTCCTGTTCCCTGCATTCTGTACATTGCATACTCCTGTCCCCTGCATTCTGTACATTACACACTCCTGTCCCCTGCATTCTGTACATTACACACTCCTGTTCCCTGCATTCTGTACATTGCATACTCCTGTCCCCTGCATTCTGTACATTACACACTCCTGTCCCCTGCATTCTGTACATTACACACTCCTGTCCCCTGCATTCTGTACTTTACACACTCCTGTCCCCTGTATTCTGTACATTACACACCCCTGTCCCCTTTATTCTGTACATTACACACTCCTGTCCCCTGCATTCTGTACATTACACACTCCTGTCCCCTGTATTCTGTACATTACACACCCCTGTCCCCTGCATTCTGTACATTACACACTCCTGTCCCCTTTATTCTGTACATTACACACTCCTGTCCCCTGCATTCTGTACATTACACACTCCTGTCCCCTGCATTCTGTACATTACTCACCCCTGTCCCCTTTATTCTGTACATTACACACTCCTGTCCCCTGCATTCTGTACATTACACACTCCTGTCCCCTGCATTCTGTACATTACACACTCCTGTCCCCTGTATTCTGTACATTACACACTCCTGTCCCCTGTATTCTGTACATTACACACTCCTGTCCCCTGCATTCTGTACATTACACACTCCTGTCCCCTTTATTCTGTACATTACTCACCCCTGTCCCCTGCATTCTGTACATTACATACTCCCGTCCCCTGCATTCTGTACATTATGTACTCCTGGACAATGCTTTCTGTGGGTCATGCACTCCTCATTTCAGCACTGACTACAGCCCTCAGTGCGTTATATACTTCTTATTCTTGAACACATTGCATTACACATCCTGGAGCCCTGCAGTCTGCATTATGTATCCTAAACCTATCACTGACTGCAGCACTTCCCAACCCCTGTGCTCTGCCTTACACACTCCCCAACCCCTGTGCTCTGCCTTACGCACTCCCCAATCCCTGTGCTCTGCCTTACAGCACTCCCCTCCCCCTGTGTTCTGCCTTACACACAACACTCCCCTGCCCCAGTGCTCTGCCTTACGCACTCCCCCAACCTCCGTGCTCTGCCTTACGCACTCCCCCAACCTCCGTGCTCTGCCTTACGCACTCCCCCAACCTCCGTGCTCTGCCTTACGCACTCCCCCAACCTCCGTGCTCTGCCTTACGCACTCCCCCAACCCCTGTGCTCTGCCTTACACACAACACTCCCCCAACCCCTGTGCTCTGCCTTACCCACTCCCCCAACCCCCGTGCTCTGCCTTACACACTCCCCAACCCCCATGCTCTGCCTTACGCACTCCTCAACCCCCGTGCTCTGCCTTACGCACTCCCCCAACCCCTGTGCTCTGCCCTACGCACTCCCCAACCCCTGTGCTCTGCCCTACGCACTCCCCAACCCCTGTGCTCTGACTTACACACTTCCCCAACCTCCGTGCTCTGCCTTACGCACTCCCCCAACCCTTGTGCTCTGCCTTACACACTCTCCAACTCCTGTGCTCTGCCTTACGCACTCCCCCAACCCCTGTGCTCTGCCTTACACACTCCCCAATCCCTGTAGTCTACCTTACACACTCCCCAACCCCTGTGCTCTGCCTAACGCACTCCCCAACCCCTGTGCTCTGCCTTACACACTCCCCAACCCCATGTGCTCTACCTTACACACTCCCCAACCCCTGTGCTCTGCCTTACACACTCCCCAGCCCCTGTGCTCTGCCTTACACACTCCCCAACCCCTGTGTTCTACCTTACACACTCCCCAACCCCTGTGCTCTGCCTGACACACTCCCCAACCCCTGTGCTCTGCCTTATGCACTCTCCTAACCCCTGTGCTCCGCCTTTAGCACTCTCCAACCCCTGTGCTCTGCCTTACACACTCTCCAACCCCTCTGCTCTCCCTTACACACTCCCCAACCTCTGTGCTCTCCCTTACACACTCCCCAACCCCTGTGCTCTCCTTTACGCACTCCCCAACCCCTGTGCTCTGCCTTACACACTCTCCAACCCCTGTGCTCTGCCTTATCACTCCCTAACTCCTGTGCTCTGCCTTACACACTCTCCAACCCCTGTGCTCTATCTTACACACTCCCCAACCTCTGTGCTCTCCCTTACGCACTCCCCAACCCCTGTGCTCTGCCTTACGCACTGTCCCAACCCCTGTGCTCTGCCTTACGCACTCCCCAATCCCTGTAGTCTGCCCTACACACTCCTAAACCCCTGTTCTCTGCCTTACGCACTCTTCAACCCCTGTGCTCTGCCTTACGCACTCCCCAACCAATGTGCTCTGCCTTACACACTCCCCAACCCCTGTGCTCTGCCTTATGCACTCCTCCATCCCCTGTGCTCTGCCTTACACACTCCCAAACCCCTGTTCTCTGCCTTACGTACTCTCCAACCCCTGTGCTCTGCCTTACGCACTCCCCAACCAATGTACTCTGCCTTACACACTCACCAACCCCTGTGTTCTGCCTTACACCCCCCCCCAACCCCTGTGCTCTGCTTTACAAACTCCCCAACCCCTGTGTTCTGCCTTACACACTCCCCAACCCCTGTGTTCTGCCTTACACACTCCCCAACCCCTGTGCTCTGCCTTACACACTCCCCAACCCCTGTGCTCTGCCTGACACACTCCCCCAACCCCTTGGCTCCGCCTTACACACTCCCCAACCCCTGTGCTCTACCTTACACCCCCCCAACCCCTGTGCTCTGCCTTACACACTCCCCAACCCCTGTGTTCTGCCTTACGCACTCCTTCAACCCCTGTGCTCTGCCTTACGCTCTCCCCAACCTCTGTGCTCTGCCTTACGCACTCTCCAGCCCCTGTGCTCTGCCTAATGCACTCCCCAACCAATGTGCTCTGCCTTACACACTCCCCAACCCCTGTGTTCTGCCTTACACACTCCCCAACCCCTGTGCTCTGCCTTACACACTCCCCAACCCCTGTGCTCTGCCTTACACACTCCCCAACCCCTGTGCTCTGCCTGACACTCTCCCCCAACCCCTTGGCTCCGCCTTACACACTCCCCAACCCCTGTGCTCTGCCTTACGCACTCCCCCAACCCCATGTGCTCTGCCTTACGCACTCCCCAACCTCTGTGCTCTGCCTTACGCACTGTCCCAACCCCTGTGCTCTGCCTTACGCACTCCCAAATCCCTGTAGTCTGCCTTACACACTCCCCAACCCCTGTGCTCTGCTTTACACACTCCCCAACCCCTGTGCATTGCTTTTCAAACTCCCCAACCCCTGTGCTCTGCCTTACGCACTCTCCTAACCCCTGTGCTCTGCCTTTAGCACTCCCCAACCCCTGTGCTCTATCTTACACACTCCCCAACCCCTGTGCTCTGCCTTACACACTCTCCAACCCCTGTGCTCTGCCTTACGCACTCCCCAACCCCTGTGCTCTTCCAGCCTTCTCTCCCCCTCCTCCCTTTCTCCCTCACACCAAGAGAGTCACTTGTTGTGAAATATCGTCTCCAAGACGCTAGGTAGGAGGAGAGGAGAAAATTGGGGGGCAACAAAATACATAAAACATTTTTTTTTTAAATGTGTTTTTTTTTTTTATTAAGGAAAAAATGTTTCTTCAGTAGGGGAGAAGATCATTGAGTATTGTCTGAACTTGGTGATAAATGGTAAAAGTATAGAAGTCATCTGTCTCTTCTTTTCTTTCTTCTCTCTATTCTATCTCTTTTCTTTTTTCCTCTCCTTCTCCTTTCCCTGGGTTCTTGTGATTTACCATAGTGAAGTTGGAATAAAAAAAAAAAACACTAGGGGTCAGTGTTGCACAAAACATCCTCAAAGATTATAGATTTTGGTTTGCAGTGTACAAAAGCGTGAAATATCGAATACAAAAAGAACAAAAAGTCCCCACACACACTAAGGGAATAGGCCAGCTAAAGAAGTAGGTAAAGTAAAGTAGTAGACAGTATATAAAAATTCAACAATTTTTATTTAAAATTACTCATGGGTAAAATAGTGAGGGATAGCCCCGCCCAAATATTAAAACAAAATAGACACAATGCCAGACATAAGAAAATATGCTCGTGGTCTGGAACATATAGTAGGTCTCATATATTAGGAGATCAAACTAATCGCTGTTTATATAGACATCCCGATATGTTTCGAAAATCTGAGATGATTTCTTCTTCAGGGAAAGATCAGAGCAAAAATATTCTTTTACAAATGCAATGTATACCGTATATACTCGAGTATAAGCCAACTTTTTCAGCATGTTTTTTTTATGCTGAAAAAGCCCCCCTTGGCTCATACTCGAGTCACTGTCTCATTTACCTTTTCCCCGGTCAGTGTGCATTTGCCACCGCCGCTCGGGAAAGCCCATGCATGTTCGGCTATTCCCAGGCAGACGGCGCATGTGCGGTGACATGGTGGCGCAGGACGACACCATTTTTAAATGTAAGGCACCTCTTTGAAAGGTAAGTGAGACTCTTCAACCGCCCCTGCATCTCCTCAGGAGATGTAATGCTGTGGGCATGGTACAGGAGATTCACCTGTACCATGCCAGCAGCACTGCATCTACTGTAAGATGCATGTATCATCTGTGCCATGCTCGTACTATCTCCTGTGCCAAGCCTGCAGCATCTCCTGTGCCATGCCTGTACCATCTGTGCCATGCCTGTACCATCTCCTGTACCATGCCTGTACCATCTGTGCCATGCCTGTACCATCTCATGTGCCATGCCTGTACCATCTCCTGTACCATGCCTGTACCATCTGGGCCATGCCTGAACCATCTCCTGTGCCATGCCTGTACCATCTCCTGTACCATGCCTGTACCATCTGTGCCATGCCTGAACTATCTCCTGTGCCATGCCTGTACCGTCTCCTGTACCATGCCTGAACCATCTCCCGTACCATGCCTGTACCATCTGTGCCATGCCTGTACCATCTCCTGTGCCATGCCTGTACCATCTCCTGTACCATGCCTGTACCATCTGTGCCATGTCTGACCCATCTCCTGTGCCATGCCTGTACCATCTCCTGTACCATGCCTGTACCATTTGTGCCATGCCTGTACCATCTCCTGTGCCATGCCTGTACCATCTCCTGTGCCATGCCTGTACCATCTGTGCCATGCTTGTACTATCTCCTGTGCCATACCTGTACCATCTCCTGTGCCATGCCTGTACCACATGTAAGTGTGAGCCTAGGGGGTGTTTTCTAACTGTGTGGGGGAGGGACTTGTAGAATCAACACAGAGACCTGTGATCCTAAATAGAAGGATAACAGGCGCTCTGTAATCATTTCAGAGAGAACAACGGTCTGCTGGGTTTACAACAGCTGACCATCGTTCTCCCTCCACAGGGAGCGATCACGGGTGCCCAGCAGCAATCGGTGCTACCAGTCCCGTGGATCAGCTTCCCTGCTGCTTAGTGGGGGTGGGCGCGCGCTGACAGCAGCGGGTGTTTGCCCCCAGGACCGCTCCCGTGAACTGACGTACCCATACATCGATTCCCGCAGCCGAGCCAGCTTGCCACAATATATCTGCAATGGACAGACAGCAAGCGGTTAAATACCGTTTACATAAGTGGGCGTGACTTGCGTATGCGTTCGAGCTCGGAGGAACGAGGTGCTTTACATTTTTTTTTTTTATATATTTAACTTTTATTTTTATGCTGTCCCTTTAAAAGAAAAAAACATTTTTGATCACTTTTATTCCTGTTACAAGGAATGTAAACATCCCTTGTAATAGAAATAAGCAGGACAGGTCCTCTTTAATGTGAGATCTGGGGTCAAAAAGACCTCACACCTCACAACTACACTAAAAGCAAAAAAAAAAAAAAAACTATGCTCATTCTGTAGGGCAGGAGACAACCCCCCCCCCCCCCCAGAACTATGCACATACTGTAGGACAGGAGACCACCCCCCCAGGACTATGCACATACTGTAGGACAGGAGACCACCCCCCAGAACTATGCACATACTGTAGGACAGGAGACCACCCCCCCCCCCCAGAACTATGCACATACTGTAGGACAGGAGACCACCCCCCCCCCCCCCCCAGAACTATGCACATACTGTAGGATAGGAGACCACCCCACCAGAACTATACACATACTGTAGGACAGGAGACCACCCCCCCAGGACTATGCACATACTGTAGGACAGGGGACCACCCCCCCCCCCCAGGACTATGCACATACTGTAGGACAGGGGACCACCCCCCAGAACTATGCACATACTGTAGGACAGGGGACCACCCCCCAGAACTATGCACATACTGTAGGATAGGAGACCACCCCACCAGAACTATGCACATACTGTAGGACAGGAGACCACCCCCCAGAACTATGCACATACTGTAGGACAGGAGACCACCCCCCAGAACTATGCACGTGCTGTAGGACAGGGGACCACCCCACCAGAACTATGCACGTACTGTAGGATAGGAGACCTACCCCCAGAACTATGCACATACTGTAGGATAGGAGACCACCCCACCAAAACTATGCACATACTGTAGGATAGGAGACCACCCCACCAAAACTATGCACATACTGTAGGACAGGAGACCACCCCACCAGAACTATACACATACTGTAGGACAGGAGACCACCCCCCAGAACTATGCACGTACTGTAGGACAGGGGACCACCCCACCAGAACTATGCACGTACTGTAGGATAGGAGACCTACCCCCAGAACTATGCACATACTGTAGGATAGGAGACCACCCCACCAAAACTATGCACATACTGTAGGATAGGAGACCACCCCACCAAAACTATGCACATACTGTAGGACAGGAGACCACCCCACCAGAACTATACACATACTGTAGGACAGGAGACCACCCCACCAGAACTATGCACGTGCTGTAGGACAGGGGACCACCCCACCAGAACTATACACATACTGTAGGACAGGAGACCACCCCCCAGAACTATGCACGTACTGTAGGACAGGAGGCCACCCCACCAGAACTATGCACATACTGTAGGATAGGAGACCTACCCCCAGAACTATGCACATACTGTAGGATAGGAGACCACCCCACCAAAACTATGCACATACTGTAGGACAGGAGACCACCCCTCCCCCCAGAACTATGCACATACTGTAGGACAGGAGACCCCCCCCCCCCAGAACTATGCACATACTGTAGGACAGGAGACCACCCCCCCCCAGAACTATGCACATACTGTTGGACAGGAGACCCCCCCACCAGAACTATGCACATACTGTAGGACAGGAGACCACCCCACCAGAACTATGCACATATTGTAGGACAGGAGACCACCCCACCAGAACTATACACATACTGTAGGACAGGAGACCACTCCCCCCCCCCAGAACTATGCACATACTGTAGGACAGGAGACCACTCCCCCCCCCCCAGAACTATGCACATACTGTAGGACAGGAGACCCCCCCCCCCCAGAATGATTCACATTCTGGAGGGGAGAAGATCACTCCGCCAAGGCTATGCATATACTGTAGGGCAGAAGATCACCTAGTAAACCCAAAACCAAACATTTATTTTATTGCAGTTTACCAATGCTGAGATGTGAGAGCCACATCTAATGATTGCTAAGCTGCATTATAGAACATTTTGGGTTTTGGGTTTAATACTAGTGATGTCGCGAACATAAAATTCGCCGTTCGTGAACGGCGAACGCGAACATCGGCGAATGTTCGCGAACCGGCGAACATTGCGAACCACCATAGACTTTAATAGGCAGGCAAATTTTAAAACCCACAGGGACTCTTTCTGGCCACAATAGTGATGGAAAAGTTGTTTCAAGGGGACAAACACCTGGACTGTGGCATGCCGGAGGGGGATCCATGGCAAAACTCCCATGGAAAATTACGTAGTTGACGCAGTCGGGTTTTATTCCATAAAGGGCATAAATCACCTAACATTCCTAAATTGTTTGGAATAACGTGCTTTAAAACATTCAGTGTGTGTATACGATCAGGTATGATGTTGTATCGATCAGGTAGTGTAAGGGTTACGCCCGCTTCACAGAGACAGACCAAACTCCCCGTTTAACGCACCGCAAACAACAGCAAACAGACCAGAACCGACCAAAATGGGACAGGAACTGGGCTTTAAGGGTTAGGTAGGGTTAGGTTTAGTGTTAGGGGCTAGGGTTAGGGTTACGGTGAGATACTTAGGGTTAGAGTTAGTAACCCTACCCCTACGCCTCTAACCCTAACCGTCTAACCCTAAGCACTAAAAATAACCCTAACCCTAACCCTAACCCTAGCCCTAACCCTAATTCAAATTTTATTTCTGGTTCTGGACATGCTACAGAGCTGAAACTTCACAGGTACACTTTTTAGACCCCCAGACACTGAATCACACAAAAAAAGTTCTTAAAAATTGTCATTTTTTGATAGAGAGCCAATTATTGGAAAAATTAAAAAAAAATAAAAAAAATTAAAAATTTCTTTGGATTTAGCGTCTGTGGGGGCTAAAAGGTGTACCTGTGAAGTTTCAGCTCTGTAGCATGTCCGGAACCAGAAAAAATTACGAATTAGGGTTAGGGCTAGGGTTAGGGCTAGGGTTAGGGTTAGGGTTAGGATTAGGGTTAGGGCTAGGGTTAGGTTTAGGGTTAGGGTTATTTTTATGGCTAGGCTTAGAGGGTTAGGGTTAGGGTTAAGGTTAGAGGGTTAGGGTTATGGTTAGAGGGTTAGGGTTAGGTTTAGTGTTAGCCTAACCTAGCCATGTCCCGTTCCTTGTCCTCAGTGACATCATTGAAGGTCTCTTCCTCCACCCAGCCAGCCACGTACAACACCAAGGGTCCCCGAAAGGTGGCAACAAGCCCCCTGGGATGCCTGCTGTGGTTGGTCTTCCACCTCCTCAAAGCCACCTTCCTCCTCTGACTTCTCTTCTTCAGACTCCTCTCTCTGCGTTGCCACAGGTCCAGCAATCGACAACGACAATGCTGCTTCTGGTGGTGATGGGGACCACAACTCTTCCTCTTCATGCTCATCTATGGCCTGATCCAGCACTCTTCACAGGGCACGCTCCAGAAAAAACGCATATGGGATGAGGTCGATGATGTTGCCTTGGGTTCGACCGACCAGGTTTGTCACCTCCGCAAAAGGACGCATTAGCCTACAGCCATTGTGCATGAGCATTTACTAACGCGGCCAAAAAATACCCAGCTCCGCAGAGGCTGTCCTCTTTTTTTTAAATTAAAGAAAATTAATGTTTTTTCTATGAAAAATTATCACGCTGATCGCTTTTGGTCTGTTCACAATGAAGCAACGACCTTATCATCTGGGGTGTGCCAACATTGCCAACACACTCCTAGAGGTGATCGCTTCATTGTGATACGCAAGCCCCTTCACCACAACAAGGTAACGATCACGAAGGGGAATTGACACATGTATGTGCCTTTTTTTTTTTTTTTGCAGCCACGGTGTAGTGTAGCACCAGAGGCCAGAAAAATTAGGCATGTACACATGCATGAAAAATTAGGTATTGTTGCAGCCGCTGCTATAGCAGCGGCCGGAAAAATTGAGGTTTTCAAGGCAGAAAGTGCACTAAAACATTGCGGCTTGAACCGTAGTTGGTGGCGGAGACGTCACGTAAGTCATCCGGCATGCAGAGATTAAATACAGCAGCGTGTGGACCATTTTTAGCCCAAGGCATCTCATCAGGCCTTTTTTAGTCAAATGCATCCCCCACTGTTAGTCCCTTCGGGATCCATGCCTCATTCATCTTAATAAAGGTGAGGTAATCGAGACTTTTTTGACCTAGGCGACTTCTCTTCTCAGTGACAATACCTCCTTCTGCGCTGAAGGTCCTTTCTGACAGGACACTTGAAGCGGGGCAGGCCAGAAGTTCAATGGCAAATTGGGATAGCTCAGGCCACAGGTCAAGCCTGCACACCCAGTAGTCAAGGGGTTCATCGCTCCTCAGAGTGTCGATATCTGCAGTTAAGGCAAGGTAGTCTGCTACCTGTCGGTCGAGTCGTTCTCTGAGGGTGGACCCCGAAGGGCTGTGGCGATGCGTAGGACTAAAAAAGCTCCGCATGTCCTCCATCAACAAGACGTCTGTAAAGCGTCCTGTCCTTGCCGGGGTGGTTGTGGTGGTAGGAGGAGGATTACTTTCACCTCTTCCCCTGTTGGATTCCCGTTGTGCTGTGACATCACCCTTATATGCTGTGTGAAGCATACTTTTCAACTTATTTTGTAGCTGCTGCATCCTTTGCGACTGCCGGTAATTAGGTAACATATCAGAGACTTTCTGCTTATACCGGGGGTCTAGTAGCGTGGCCACCCAGTACAGGTCATTCTCCTTCAGCCTTTTTATACGAGGGTCCCTCAACAGGCATGACAGCATGAAAGACCCCATTTGCACAAGGTTGGATGCCGAGCTACTCATGTCCAATTCCTCGTCCTCACTGATGTCATTGAAGGTGTGTTCTTCCCCCCAGCCACGTACAACACCACGGGTACCAGATAGGTGACAACGAGCACCCTGGGATGCCTGCTGTGGTTGGTGTTCCTCCTCCTCAAAGCCACATTCCTCCTCTGACTCCTCTTCCTCAGACTCCTCTTCCAGTGTTGCCGCAGGTCCAGCAAGCGATGGTAAGGCTGTTTCTGGTGGTGGTGATGGTGACCACAACTCTTCCTCTTCACACTCATCCACGGCCTGATCCAGCACTCTCCGCAGGGCACGCTCCAGGAAGAAAACATATGGGATGATGTCGCTGATGGTGCCTTCGGTGCGACTGACTAGCTTTGTCACCTCCTCAAAAGGACGCATGAGCCTACAGGCATTGCGCATGAGCGTCCAGTAACGTGGCAAAAAAATACCCAGCTCCGCAGAGGCTGTCCTAGCACCCCGGTCACACAAATACTCGTTGACCGCTTTTTCTTGTTGGAGCAGGCGGTCGAACATTAGCAGCGTTGAATTCCAACGTGTCGGGCTGTCGCAAATCAAGCGCCTCACAGGCATGTTGTTTCGCTGAATATCTGAAAAGTGCGCCATGGCCATGTAGGAACGCCTGAAATGGCCACACACCTTCCTGGCCTGCTTGAGGACGTCTTGTAAGCCTGGGTACTTCTGCACAAAGCGTTGTACAATCAGATTCAACACATGTGCCATGCACGGCACATGTGTCAACTTGCCCAAATTCAATGCCGCCAACAAATTGCTTCCCTTGTCACACACCACTTTGCCGATCTCCAGTTGGTGCGGGGTCAGTCACTGATCCACCTGTGCGTTCAGGGCGGGCAGTAGTGCTGGTCCGGTGTGACTCTCTGCTTTCAGGCAAGTCAACCCCAAGACAGCGTGACACTGTCGTATCCGGCATGTGGAATAGCCCCTGGGGAGCTGGGGGGATGCAGTTGGTGTGGAGCAAGACGCAACTGCAGAAGAGGACTCAGCAGAGGAGGTTAGCAAAGAGGATGGAGTAGGAGGAGTAGAGGAGGTGGCAGCAGGCCTGCCTGCAAGTCGTGGCGGTTTCACCAACTCCTCTGCAGAGCCACGCATTCCATGCTTGGCAGCCGCCAGCAGGTTTACCCAATGCGCAGTGTAAGTTATATACCTGCCCTGACCGTGCTTTGCAGACCAGCTATCAGTGGTCAGATGGACCCTTGCCCCAACACTGTGTGCCAGACATGACATGACTTCCTTTTCCACAATAGAGTACAGGTTGGGGATTGCCTTTTGTGAAAAATAATTTCGGCCGGGTACCTTCCACTGCGGTGTCCCAATAGCGAAAAATTTTTTTGAAGGCCTCAGACTCCACCAGCTTGTATGGTAAAAGCTGGCGGGCTAAGAGTTCCGACAAGCCAGCTGTCAGACGCCGGTCAAGGGGTTGACTCTGTGAGATTGGCTTCTTACGCTCAAACATTTCCTTGACAGACACCTGACTGTGGGCAGGTGACGAGCAGGAACTGCTGAAGGTGAGAGGCGGAGGGGCGGGTTGTTGATAGGGGGCATGGAGGACAGCAGTGGTTGACGTGGCTGAAGATGCTGGACCAGGAGGAGGATGGTGGCTTTCAGTTTGTGTGCTGCTTTTACTCATGTGTTGATCCCATAGGCGTTTGTGATGTGAGATCATGTGCCTTCGCAAAGCAGTTTTACCTAGGTGGGTGTTGGACTTCCCACGACTCAGTTTCTTTTGGCACAGGTTACAAATGGCATCGCTGATATCAGAGGCAGACACACAAAAAAAATGCCACACTACTGAGCTTTGCAATGACGGCATTCTGGTGGTGGCAACAGCTTGCGTTGATTGGCGTGCTGTCTGGCTGACCCCGGGTGCCGAATCTACATGCTGTCTGACTGCGCCACTAGCTCCTTGCGATGACCTCCTCCCCCTGCTTCCAACTCGTCTCCTCCTCCTCTCTGTCTCCCCATCTGAACTTTCCCCCTCTTCTTCTGCTCTTCTTCGAGCAGGCACCCAGGTGACATCCACAGACACATCGTCATCATCAGCCGCTTCACTTGACAACTCAGCAAAGGCAGCAGCAGCAGGTACAACATCATCATCATCACAATGTACGTCCATGTGTATAATGCTGCCTGACTGAGACATATCCCCGTTATCTACATCCTCTGGCACTAATGGTTGCGCATCACTTATTTCTTCCAACTCATGTGTAAATAACTCCTCTGACGGATCAAGTGAAGCGGCTGTGGTGCTAGTGTTGGTGGTGGTGCCGGCGGGCTGGCGAGTGGTAAATTGAGAGGTGCCCGAAGCTGAGCTGGAGGAGGATGGTGCATTAAGGTTCCGAGCGGAAGCTGTAGACGATTGGGTGTCCTGTGTAAGCCAGTCAACTATGTCCTCAGAATTTTTTGAGTTCAGGGTCTGTGGTGGCCTCTGAACACTGGGCATTATTCTAGAGCCTAAGGAAATCACAGCACCACGACCACGACGACCCTTGTGGGGTGGCCTGCCTCTGCCTGTCATTTTTTTTTTAATGTGTTGTACTATGAGTGCAAGGTGCTGTGCCACCCTATAGGAGTGTTGGGCAGTGGGTACAGTACACTCTGTGGACCTGACAGTCACTGGCAGCCCAGGCAACTGCAATTATAAAAAAATATATATATATTTAATTTGCAAGCTGCTGTGCCACCGTATATATCAGTGGTGGGTGGGCACACAGTGGCACTGCAGTGGGCACAGTACACTCTGTGGACCTGACAGTCACTGGCAGCCCAGGCAACTGCAATTATAAAAAAATATATATATATTTAATTTGCAAGCTGCTGTTACACCGTATATATCAGTGGTGGGTGGGCACGCAGTGGGCACAGTACACTCTGTGGACCTGACAGTCACACTGGCACCCAGGCAACTGCAATTATAAAACAAATATATATAATTTTTAATTTGGAAGCTGCTGTGCCACCGTATATATCAGTGGTGGGTGGGCATGGAGTGGCACTGCAGTGGGCACAGTACACTCTGTGGACCTGACAGTCACACTGGCACCCAGGCAACTGCAATTATAAAACAAATATATATATTTTTAATTTGCAAGCTGCTGTGCCACTGTATATATATCAGTGGTGGGTGGGCACGGAGTGGCACTGCAGTGGGCACAGTACATTCTGTGGACCTGACACAGCACTCTGCAATTATGACAGAGGACAAAAAAAATATTTTTTAAAATGCAAGGTACTGTGCCTGTGCCACCCGAAATTAGTGTGGTGTACACACAGTACAGTCTGTGGTGGGTCTGTGGCCTCTCACACACAGCGGGCAGGCAACTGCAGTGCACAATAGATATAATATATATATATATATATATATATATATATATATATATATATAAAGAATTACACAAATACCAGCCCTCAAAAGGGCTTTTGGGGACAATAGACATATATATATATCCAAAAAAAACCTCAAATACCAGCCCTAGGAAGGGCTTTTTGGGGTGCTGTCCTTACAGCAGGAGTGTACCAAGAACACTGGCTAACAAGACCGGGAACACTGACTAACTGTCCCTAGCTATAACAGCAGCAGCAGCACTTTCCCTGCTCTCAGTAACACAGAAATGATCTAAGATGGATGCTGCCCTTGCTTATTTATAGGAGGTGGGAGGGTGTGGGAGGGAGGTATGCTGATTGGCCTGGAATGTGTCTGCTGACTGTGATGTTCAGGGTCAAAGTTTGCCTCAATGATGATGTATAGGAGGCGGACCGAACATCGCATATGTTCGCCCGCAGCGGCGAACGCAAACGTACGAAGTTCGCCGGGAACCGTTCGCCGGCGAACCGTTCGGTACATCACTATTTAATACCTCTTTAACTTCTTATTCCCCAAATCACTATAGAGAGGATAAACCTATTAAAAAATAATAATAAAATATAATCAATTATATATATATATAGCACTACTACCAAGGGAGCTGCTGAGCGTGGGTCCCCCTGGGTTACCGCTAGCAACAACAGTACTTTCAGTTATGTTTTCAAGTGTGAGCACCTCAGACAAGAATCAGTCCTGTTTCTTTGGTTTTTAGGGATTATTTGAGAACTTGGATGGGAGAAGTTGGATACTCCAACAACTGAACTATGCACAATTAGGCAGGGACGCTGAATGATGCTATTTGGCACTATTTAGCTCTGACGCTGGTTAACGCTCCACTGATGCTGGTTAACACTGACTGACACTGGCCTCAGCAAGGCCAGTTACTAGAACTTCACCTCTGACCATAGGAAAAGTCCCTTTAAGCTCCCCAAGATACTCCTTCCTGAGGAAGCTGACTTTGAAGCAAACTGTATTTCTAAACACTTCAGGGCCCTTCCCTGCGCCCCCTTTTACTCCCCAACTTCAGGGTTTAACTACTTGGCACCCCCTTTACTGTGCACTCCTGATTCGCTGGCTTTTGGATCCTCTTTGACCTCTCTGGAGTGGTCCCCTCTCTTAGGCAGATCCCTGGGCAGTTCTTGAGTACTCACGACACTGTTTTTCCTGAAGATCTCTGCCCAGCAGCTTCACTGGTCAGCAACTCTGGATCTCCTGCAGCCCAGCTCAACTTCCGGTCCCTAGGCCGACTGCCTGGACCTCCTTCTCACTTTTACAGTAGGAGAGACAGCCGTCACCACCTCCTGGAACTGATGCTCCCGCCAAAAGACACTCTATAACATGCTCCCTCAGGAATTATTTCCAATCCCAGGGGGCACTGCGGCAAACCCCGCCCACTGAGACAGATAAACCCTGGTGTGCTATTGGCTAGGTTTCCTCCACTGTCCAACAAGATCCCTCATTGGCTACAGTGGGGAGACTCCCCAGACTGAACAGGCCACACCTGGAGGCATGTGACAGATTAGCTAACAGATCCAGCCCCCCTGAAAGGAAGACTGGGCCACAATTATGCTTTTCCTAGCACCTGCCTAGGAGGGTGCTACATATATATATATATAGACACACATACAAACTATGTACAGTATGTGTGTATGTATGTATAGTAAAGTTCCGGGTGATTCAACTCAAATGGTGCATGCGATTTCAATAAATCATGCCAGTGCAGACTGCATTTTTAAAGGGCATGGCCAGGGCTGGTGCTAGACAATTCTGCACCCTAGGCAAGACCAGCTACTTGCATCCCCCCGAAAAAAAAAATCTAAACTTTTAAAAACAGCTGAAAATGATCTAATATAAGCACTCTCCATGCATTCCTCATACACCCCCTGACAGAGAGAGAGAGAACAGGGGTGTGACAGAGAGAGAGGGGGGGGGGTGACAGAGAGAGAGCAGGGGTGTGACAGAGGGAGAGAGGGGGTGGCAGAAAGAGAGATGGGAGTGAAAGAGAGAGAGGGGGGTGACACGGAGAGAGAGGGGGGTGACAGAAAGAGAGAGGGGGGTGACAGAGAGAGGGGGTGACAGAAAGAGAGATGAGGTGACAGAAAGAGAGAGAGGGTGACAGAGAGAGGGGGTGAAAGAAAGAGAGAGAGGGTGACAGAAAGAGAGAAAGGGTGACAGAAAGAGACAGGGGGTGACAGAGAGAGAGAGAGAGAGAGGAAGGTGACAGAGAGAGGAATAACTGAAAGAAAGCGGGGGGTGATAGAAAGAGAGGGGGTGACAGAGGGGGTAACAGAGAGAGAGAGGGGGGTGACAGAGAGAGAGGGGGTGACAGAAAGAGAGAGATGACTGAAAGAAAGCAGGGGGGGACAGAAAGAGAGAGGAGGGGGTGACAGAGAGAAAGGGGGTGACAGAGGGGGGTAACAGAGAGGGGGGGGTGACAGAGAGAGGGTGTGATTGAAAGAGAGGGGGGGTGACAGAAATAGAGGGGGTGATCGAGAGAGAGGAGGGGAGTGACAGAAAGAGAGGGGGTGACAAAGGGGGTAACAGAGAGAGTAAGAGAGAGAGGGGGTAACAGAACGAGAGTGGCGGGACAGAGAGAGAGAGGGGGGTGACAGAGAGAGAGGGGGGTGACAGAAAGAGAGAGATGACTGAAAGAAAGCAGGGGGTGACAGAAAGAGAGAGGAGGGGGTGACAGAGAGAGAGGGGGTGACGGGGGGGGGGGTAACAGACAGAGAGAGAGAGGGGGGTTGACAGAGAGAGGGGGTGATCGAGAGAGGGGGGGTGACAGAAAGAGAGAGGGGGTGACAGAGAGAGAGGGGGGCGACAGAGAGAGAGAGGGGAGTGACAGAGAGAGGGGGGGTGATAGAGAGAGTGGGTGACCGAGAGAGTGAGGGGGGGTGACAGAAAGAGGAGGTGACAGAAAGAGGGGGGGTGACAAAAAGAGAGCGGGTGACAGAGAGAGGGAGGTGACAGAAAGAGAGGGGGTGACAAAGAGAGAGGAGGGGGTGACTGAGAGAGGGGGGTGTCTGAAAGCGAAGGGGTGACTGAAAGAAAGCGGGGGGTGACAGAAAGGGAGAGGGGTGACAGAGAGAGAGATAGGGGGAGGTATAGAGAGAGAGAGAGAGGGGGTGACAGAGAGAGAGAGGTGATGACAAAGAGAGAGGGGGGGTGACAGAGGGGGGTAACAGAGAGACCCCCCTAGCCCTATCTGCAGTCCCACTTGTCCCCCCATGTACCAGTCCCTGTCTGGAAGGTGTGTGTGATGGTCAGTACAGTACCTTTCAGCAGGATGACCAGCAGCAGGCAGGACCTGTTTTCTTGGTAATGGAGGTGCACTGCTCTGTGAGGTGGAGCGCTCCCTGGCTGCCTGCACCTCCCGCCCACCCGTAATCTCTGCTCCCCCCGGTCAGCCTGTCCTTCAGGCCTGGGAGCGGAGAGGAGGTTGAAGGAGTCTAGGTGCGCATCTTCAGAGGTATTCTCTCTCCCGGGCTATCGGTGCTTGCCGCGCCCAGCCTCACTGCACTCCTGTGGTCTCTGTCTTCTGGACTGGCTGCCCGCTTGCACTGTCAGGACGGTAGTCGTGAGTAGCTGAAGCCAGCGTGTCATCCAGGATCCTGCCCGTACATTGCCGCCTTCGCTGTCCCACTTCTCTCACCTGCTGTCCCTGGACAGGGCCCTTCCACCATGGGGCCCTCGTGCGGTGTCCTGCAGCTCCATGGGTCCGTGGCTGCGCCCCCTAGGTGGCAGTGCGCCCTAGGCAGCTGCCTAGTTCGCCTAGTGGTTGCACCGGCCCTGGGCATGGCAGCCCACTCTTATTTAATGGAACAGAAAGTTTGAAAAAAAATAAAACAGTAATTTCCCTCCCAGGGGATTCCACCATTACTGTAACTTGTTACTTCAGCCTTCTGGCTTACTCACTTGCCACACACGGCTGCTTCAGGTCTCACGCCTAGGCCTTAGGTCTGCTCCTCAGACCAACACAAATACTCTTCGGTCAAGTCCTCCTTTAGGTTACTTGGGATCAGCTTTGCGGTGTGCTGTCACAGACCGCATCTGCTTCCTGCAGACCTGTATGCTCTGGCGGCCACCTGTAGCCTCTGACTTCTATAGAGGATGGGAGCGCTCCTGACTCCTGTGCACAGACCTCCTGTCTGTTAGGTGAGGTCCTACTGACTCCCATGCACAGACCTCCCGGGCACAGACCTCCTGTCTGTTGGGTGAGGTCCTTCTGACTCCCGGGCACAGACCTCCTGTCTGTTGGGTGAGGTCCTCCTGACTCCTGGGTGCAGACCTCCTGTCTGTTGGGTGAGGTCCTCCTGACTCCCATGCACAGACCTCCTGTCTATTGGGTGAGGTCCTCCTGATTCCCGGGCACAGACCTCCTGTCTGTTGGGTGGGGTCCTCCTGACTCCCATGCACAGACCTCCTGTCTGTTGGGTGGGGTTCTCCTGACTCCCGGGCACAGACCTCCTGTCTGTTGGGTGAGGTCCTCCTGACTCCTGGGCGCAGACCTCCTGTCTGTTGGGTGGGGTTCTCCTGACTCCCGGGCACAGACCTCCTGTCTGTTGGGTGGGGTTCTCCTGACTCCCGGGCACAGACCTCCTGTCTGTTGGGTGAGGTCCTTCTGACTCCCGGGCACAGACCTCCTGTCTGTTGGGTGAGGTCCTTCTGACTCCAGGGTGCAGACCTCCTGTCTGTTGGGTGAGGTCCTCCTGACTCCTGGGTGCAGACCTCCTGTCTGTTGGGTGAGGTCCTCCTGACTCCCATGCACAGACCTCCTGTCTATTGGGTGAGGTCCTCCTGATTCCCGGGCACAGACCTCCTGTCTGTTGGGTGGGGTCCTCCTGACTCCCATGCACAGACCTCCTGTCTGTTGGGTGGGGTCCTCCTGACTCCCATGCACAGACCTCCTGTCTGTTGGGTGGGGTCCTCCTGACTCCCATGCACAGACCTCCTGTCTGTTGGGTGGGGTCCTCCTGACTCCCATGCACAGACCTCCTGTCTGTTGGGTGGGGTCCTCCTGACTCCCATTCACAGACCTCCTGTCTGTTGGGTGAGGTCCTCATGACTCCTGGGCACAGACCTCCTGTCTGTTGGGTGACGTCCTCCTGACACCTGGGCGCAGACCTCCTGTCTGTTGGGTGAGGTTCTCCTGACTCCTGGGCGCAGACCTCCTGTCTGTTGGGTGAGGTCCTCCTGACTCCTGGGCGCAGACCTCCTGTCTGTTGGGTGAGGTTCTCCTGACTCCCATGCACAGACCTCCTGTCTGTTGGGTGAGGTCCTTCTGACTCCCAGGCACAGACCTCCTGTCTGTTGGGTGGGGTCCTCCTGACTCCCATGCACAGACCTCCTGTCTATTGGGTGAGGTCTTCCTGATTCCTGGGCACAGACCTCCTGCCTGTTGGGTGAGGTCCTTCTGACTTCCATGCACAGACCTCCTGTCTGTTGGGTGAGGTCCTTCTGACTCCCATGCACAGACCTCCTGTCTATTGGGTGAGGTCTTCCTGATTCCTGGGCACAGACCTCCTGTCTGTTGGGTGGGGTCCTCCTGACTCCTGGGCGCAGACCTCCTGTCTGTTGCGTGGGGTCCTCCTGACTCCTGGGCGCAGACCTCCTGTCTGTTGGGTGAGGTCCTTCTGACTCCAGGGTGCAGACCTCCTGTCTGTTGGGTGAGGTCCTCCTGACTCCTGGGCGCAGACCTCCTGTCTGTTGGGTGAGGTCCTTCTGACTCCTGGGTGCAGACCTCCTGTCTGTTGGGTGAGGTCCTCCTGACTCCTGGGCGCAGACCTCCTGTCTGTTGGGTGGGGTTCTCCTGACTCCCGGGCACAGACCTCCTGTCTGTTGGGTGAGGTCCTCCTGACTCCTGGGCGCAGACCTCCTGTCTGTTGGGTGGGGTTCTCCTGACTCCCGGGCACAGACCTCCTGTCTGTTGGGTGGGGTTCTCCTGACTCCCGGGCACAGACCTCCTGTCTGTTGGGTGAGGTCCTTCTGACTCCCGGGCACAGACCTCCTGTCTGTTGGGTGAGGTCCTTCTGACTCCAGGGTGCAGACCTCCTGTCTGTTGGGTGAGGTCCTCCTGACTCCTGGGCGCAGACCTCCTGTCTGTTGGGTGAGGTCCTTCTGACTCCTGGGTGCAGACCTCCTGTCTGTTGGGTGAGGTCCTCCTGACTCCTGGGCGCAGACCTCCTGTCTGTTGGGTGGGGTTCTCCTGACTCCCGGGCACAGACCTCCTGTCTGTTGGGTGAGGTCCTCCTGACTCCTGGGCGCAGACCTCCTGTCTGTTGGGTGGGGTTCTCCTGACTCCCGGGCACAGACCTCCTGTCTGTTGGGTGGGGTTCTCCTGACTCCCGGGCACAGACCTCCTGTCTGTTGGGTGAGGTCCTTCTGACTCCCGGGCACAGACCTCCTGTCTGTTGGGTGAGGTCCTCCTGACACCTGGGCGCAGACCTCCTGTCTGTTGGGTAGGGTCCTCCTGACTCCTGGGCGCAGACCTCCTGTCTGTTGGGTGGGGTCCTCCTGACTCCCATGCACAGATCTCCTGTCTGTTGGGTGGGGTCCTCCTGACTCCTGGGCGCAGACCTCCTGTCTGTTGGGTAGGGTCCTCCTGACTCCTGGGCGCAGACCTCCTGTCTGTTGGGTGGGGTCCTCCTGACTCCCATGCACAGATCTCCTGTCTGTTGGGTGGGGTCCTCCTGACTCCTGGGCGCAGACCTCCTGTCAGTTGGGTGGGGTTCTCCTGACTCCTGGGCGCAGACCTCCTGTCTGTTGGGTGGGGTTCTCCTGACTCCCATGTACAGACCTCCTGTCTGTTGGGTGGGGTCCTCCTGACTCCTGGGCGCAGACCTCCTGTCTGTTGGGTGAGGTCCTCCTGACTCCTGGGCACAGACCTCCTGTCTATCTGGGTGGAGCCGTCTCCAAGTGGGAGCCCTGAGTGCTAACCCCGGGACTATAATAAACCCAGCCAACACCTGTGCCATCAACATGCCTGCCTCTCCAAAAATCAGGCGTAAGTTGCTAATAAGCACAATGACATGGGCTCGCCTCTCTACAAAATACAGTATATATATATATATACACAGGGGTTTTTTTCAGCGGGAACGCGGGGGAACGCAGTTCCGGCACCTCCAGTCTGAATGTATGGCAAAGGGGTGCTGGGGTCAGTAGGGTGAGCTGAATGGCCTATTGATGCTGGCTGCTGGGGGATCTATTGTTGCTGGGGTGAATCTATTGTTGCTGGAGGGCATTTTGTTGAGTCGGGGGGGGGGGGGGTATTGTTGCAGTGAAGGATTTATTGTTGCTTGGGGGAACTATTGTTGGGGGGAATCTATTGTTGCTGATTCCAGGGAATCTATTTTACTGCTTTTCTAGTTATCATTAACAAATTCTATACAAATTACCTAGAACCACAACATGATACTTGGTTCTGTATTCCTTAAAAGGGGGGGTACTGGGAGGTGGGTAGGGGGTGAAACCAAAGGACAGCGCCCGGAGGTGGGTAGGGGGTGGAGACAAGGAGTGACTCGGAAGAGGGGAGTACCTGCACCTATTCACAGAGAAAAAAAGCCCTGTATATATATAGGGTGTGGAGAGAATGGTGGGAAAAAGAGAAAATATCCAGTGAGCGGTTTTGTGGGGTTGTGTGGAGCAAAATGCCTTGTTAAGGTCAGAGGTCAGAGGAGAATGGGTTCCAGATGATAGAATGGCAACAGTAACTCAAAAAAACACTCGTTACACCCAAGTTATGCAGAATACAATTTTCTGAATACACAACACATCCAGCTTTGAAGCAGATGGGCTACAGCAGCAGAAGACCACATTGGGTGCCACTCCTGTCAGCTAAGAACAGGAAACTGAGGCTACAATTGGCACAGGATCACCAAAATTGGACAATCAAAGATTGGAAAAACGTTGCCTGGTCTGGGGAGTCTGGATTTCAGCTGCGACATTCAGATGGTAGGGTCAGAATTTGGTGCATGGATCCATCTTGCCTTGTATCACCGGTTCAGGCTGGTGGTGGGGGTGTAATGGTGTGGGGGATATTTTCTTGGCTCACTTTGGGCCCCTTGGTAGCAATTGAGCATGGTTTAACCCCACGGCCTACCTGAGAATTGTTGCTGACCATGTCCATCCCTTTATGACTACAGTGTCCCCATCTTCTGATGGCTCCTCCCAGCAGGATAATGCACCATGTCACAAAGCTCCAATCATCTCACCACTGGTTTCTTCGACAATGAGGACACTGTCCTCCAATGGCCTCCACCACTCACCACATCTCACCCAATAGAGCACCTTTGGGATGTGGTGGAACGGGAGATCGGCATCCTGGATGTGCAGCCAACAAATCTGCAGCAACTGCGTGATGCTATCATGTCACTATGGAGCAAAATCTCTGAGGAACGTTTCCAACACCTTCTTGTATCTATGCCATCAGGAATGAAGGCAAAAGGGGGTCCAACCCACTACTAGCAATGTGTACCTAGCAAAGTGGCTGGTTAGTGCATATATATATTATTTTTTTTACAATATATATATATATATATATATATATATATATATATATATATGTGTGTGTGTATATATATATATATAGCGAGATAGAGAAAATACATATATATATATATATAGATATATATAGTATCTACAGTATAGTGTATATATATATATATATATATATATATATATATATATATATATATATATATATATACAATGTGACAAGCAAATGTTTTATGAAACAAAGTGACAAGATTTTTTTCTTTTTCTTCTTTTGCAACGTATTTATTTGTATAATGTATTTTTTTTTTCCAGCCCTTCCTCAGCCTATAACTTTGTGCTTAATTCTTCACTATTTCCACAAGGGGGCATCGACGCTCTGTATAATGGAGGACCTCCTGGCAGATTACACCAGCAAAAAAAAAGTGAACCAATTTTCTACACAGTGTTCAGCAACAACCAACGCTTCATCACTGACAGCACCAAGCTTCAGTGCATTGTGGACAAAACTAGCCATCACATTAATGCAGTTCTATTCCTTCTCTCACCTATAAAACACTGAGAAACTTATCTGATTTATTGATTTAAAGTGTTAGTAAACCCAGGACTCTGTATTCACTATATGTGGTCTCCCCAGGACCCTGCATTCACTATATCTGGTCTCCCCAGGACTCTGCATTCACTATATCTGGTCTCCCCAGGCCCCTGAATTCACTATATCTGGTCTCCCCAGGACTCTGCAGTCACTATATCTGATCTCCCCAGGACTCTGCATTCACTATATCTGGTCTCCCCAGGCCCCTGAATTCACTATATCTGGTCTCCCCAGGACCCTGCAGTCTCTATATCTGGTCTCCCCAGGAGCCTGCATTAATTATATCTGATCTCCCCAGGAGCCTGCATTTACTATATCTGGTCTCCCCAGGACTCCGTATTCACTATATCTGGTCTCCCCAGGAGCCTGCAGTCACTATATCTGATCTCCCCAGGACTCTGCATTACCTATATCTGGTCTCCCCAGGAGTCTGGATTCACTATATCTAGTCTCCCCAGGAGCATGCAGTCACAATATCTGGTCTCCTCAAGAGCCTGCATTCACTATATCTGATCTCCCCAGGACTCTGCATTTACTATATCTGATCTCCCCAGGACTCTGCATTCACTATATCTGATCTCCCCAGGACTCTGCATTCACTATATCTGGTCTCCCCAGGACTCTGCATTCACTATATCTGATCTCCCCAGGACTCTGCATTCACTATATCTGATCTCCCCAGGACTCTGCATTCACTATATCTGATCTCCCCAGGACTCTGCAGTCACTATATCTGGTCTCCCCAGGACTCTGCATTCACTATATCTGGTCTCCCCAGGACTCTGCATTCACTATATCTGATCTCCCCAGGACTCTGCATTCACTACATCTGGTCTCCCCAGGACTCTGCATTCACTATATCTGATCTCCCCAGGACTCTGCATTCACTACATCTGATCTCCCCAGGACTCTGCATTCACTATATCTGATCTCCCCAGGACTCTGCAGTCACTATATCTGATCTTCCCAGGAGCCTGCAGTCACTATATCTGGTCTCCTCAAGAGCCTGCATTCTCTATATCTGATCTCCCCAGGACCCTGCATTCTCTATATCTGGTCTCCCCAGGACTCTGCATTCAGTATATCTGATCTCCCCAGGACACTGCATTCACTATATCTGGTCTCCCCAGGAGCATACAGTCAGTATATCTGATCTCCCCAGGACCCTGCATTTACTATATCTGGTCCCCCCAGGACCCTGCATTCACTATAACTGGTCCGCCCAGAACCCTGCATTCACTATATTTGGTCTCCCCAGGAGCCTGCAGTCACTATATCTGGTCTCCCCAGGACCCTGCAATCACTATATCTGGTCTCCCCTGGACTATGCATTTACTATATATGGTATCCCACAGTACACAGAACATGGAAACACGATTATTTTAGTAAATATAAACTGCTAAATACCCTTTCTCATCAGCAGTATATAGAAGTCGTGTGACTACTATCAGTGCCTGGATAAAGCTTGCAGGAGGAGTTTTCATACGGCACTGAGCTGTCCTATCAGGATGCAGGACCCCTGGCCCTTTGTCTGGACACTGCTGATTGGCCCTGTGCTGGTCACATGCACCCTCTCAAGCAAAAAAAAAAAAAAACTGTCTAGCAATACTCACCAAACTGAGCATGTACAGCCTGACTCTGGTAACTCTGTCTTATACTAACCTGTTATGGGGACAGTGGAAGAAGGGGAGGATCAGAAAAGACAGGATCAATGCTGAGGATTAACCCCTTAAGTTCCACAGTGAGTATAACAAGCATTCTTTACTGCATATACAGACTGATTTTACTGTTGTGGGTTTAGTAACACTTTAATGTATCCATTGTAGTCACTGAAGAGTAAAGCCAAACAAAGCATAAAAAAAAAAAAAAGAAACAAATGCACATTACCTGATGTTTAAATTTCAAGGGAAGTTTTTATGAGGAGTGTTGGACTCCTTCAACGTTTGCTGCTTGCTGCTCCCCCTTGCAAGATACTCTTCCAATGTAACAAGATATGAGGCTTGGTCTGGCCACACAGGCTGCATGCTTAGATAAAGGCCTGCTAGAATGTTAAGGTGAACACCAGAAAATGTTGATCCGGGGAATATCCAATTGCCTTGATGGATCAGGAATGATTTTTTTTGTCCCTAGTGGAGCAAATATGACCATAGTTTCAGTTTTTTTTTTTTTTTTTGCCTTCCTCTGGATCCACTGTCTGTGTAGTGCCCTGTATATGGAGGGTTTAATCAATGAATTCATTATTTAATCAATTAAAATGGTTGTAAACGTTCATTTTTTTTGTTTTTACATAACAAACATGCAATACTTACCGGCTCTGTAATGGTTTTGCACAGAGCAGCCCCGATCCTCCTCTTCTGGGGTGCCCCCCAGGCCAGTGGTGTATTTTGGTTTTGCGCTGCCCTAGGCAAGACTAAAATTGGGCGCCCCCCTCCTATGTAAATGTGCCCCGCTCCTTCCTTATTAACGGATGTGACTCCCTCCAAAATTGAAGGACTTCAAGTCCCAGCATGAACCCCTGAGATCTCACGGGGGGGGGGGGGTAAGAGGGGGTGGGAGAGAGAGAGAGGGGGGGGTGGGTGAGGGAGGGGGAGAGAGAGAGAGGGGGTGGGTGAGGGGGGAGTTGAAAGAGAGAGAAAGAGAGAGAGGGGGATGGAAGAGAGGGGGATTTAGAGAGAGAGAGAGAGAGAGGGGGTGGGTGAGGGGGGGAGAGAGAGAGGGGGGGAGAGAGAGAGGGGGGTGGGTGAGGGGAGAGAGAGAGAGGGGGTGGGTGAGGGAGAGAGAGAGAGGGGGGTGGGAGAGAGAGAAAGGGGATGAGAGAGAGAGGGGGGTGGGTGAGGGAGGAGGGAGAGAGAGAAAGGGGATGAGAGAGAGGGGGGTGGGTGAGGGAGGGAGAGAGAGGGGGTGGGTGAGGGGGAGGGAGAGAGAGGGGGGTGGGTGAGGGGGAGAGAGAGAGAAAGGGGATGAGAGAGAGGGGGGCTGAGAGTGGGGGGGGTGAGAGAGGAGGGGTTGAGAGAGACGGAGGTGAGAGAGAAAGAGAGAGGGGGTGTGTGAGAGAGAGAGTGAGGTGAGAGAGAAAGGAGAGATGAGATAGAAAGGGGGGGGGGGAGAGAAAGAGGAGGGGGTCTGAGAGAAAGAGAGAGAGAGAGAGGTGAGAGAGGCGACTCTAGCAACCAGTGGCCAAAAGAGTCTCCGGTGGAGGGAGGTGGCTTTTTTTCTGCCCCCCTGCAAAATAACGCCCTAGGCCTGGGCCTTGTTGGCCTAGGCCAAAATACAGCACTGCCCCTGGCACTCCAAGTGAAGAAATGTCATCAGCACACCAGGGATTCCTTGAAAGGGTGCAAAGCTTTATTCTGTGGTCACATGATAAATATGTAGCAGGCACTCCAGGCCCCTCCTCTTCATTGGGTGCCCCCATACAAAGCCACTTTCCATGGGGGCACCCGTGTAGGCTCCTTTCCGAGTCTGCAGCCCTACCTTTTATCCATTAGCACGGAAGTTTTTACCTAGTTTTCCTTTCCAAGTCTAGCTGCTACATTCACCGATGCAAACAGTGGGACTCGGTCCCAAGCCCACTCCCCACTCCCATGTCACAGCTTTTGACTGACAGCCACAGAAGCCAATGGCTCCTGCTGCTATCAATCTGTCTAATGAGGAGAGAGACAGCGGTTGGAGCCGCTGCGCTTGTGCACATTGCTGGATAGGATCGGGCTCAGGTAAGAAAAAGGGCGGGGGGGGGGGGGTCTGGGGGGAGTTGCAACACAGAAGGTATTTCACCCTAATGCATAAAATGCAAACTTGAACTCCTGGTTCACACACATATATGTGATGACAGGCATTGCATGTGATTCGGAGCGCACTGCTCTGAAAATCACCATTGATCAAATGGTGGATGGAGAGATACAAAGTAACATTGTTTAGTGCCGGGTTAACACATATGCGAAGTCAGACATAGCATGTGGTTTGGAGCGCGCTGCTCTGAAAATCACATGCGATGTCTGTGCGATGCGAATTCAGCCATACAGATCATATGGCTGAATTTACATCGGATTCGGACACAACTCGCACAGGACCCTTTTTTTGGGTCCGCACCAGAATCGGATCACATGGGTGTTCACACCTATGCGATCCGATTCTAGTCCGAACTGACAGTTCGCATTGAGATATGTGAACTGATCTGGGTGTGTGGTTAACTTTGTATTTACACCCCCAGCGATTCGCATATGGCAGTGTGAGCTGCCTGCAAGTCGAATGCGATGCGGTGGATTCTCAGGGTTCTCGCATCGCATATGTGTGAACCAGCACTAAGGTTTTGCAACCACTTTAAAGCATGCTATCCTTATGTGCAAACTCCCAGGAGATTGACTACAGAGAAAGGACCCCAAAGAGGACCAGACGGGGCATGCATATGCAATGGCACTTGGAATCATGGGACATGTAGTTCAGAGAAGGGGGACGAGGGGACGTTCTATGCGGTTATCATTGGGCTCTGAAGTCTAGGAAAGAAATGAGGCTTTAGCACTTTAATCTTCTTTTCAATTGAGTTTCTCAAATTTTCATTTTTCAAGAGTTTTCGTAGCTTCAGTCAACCGTAGATCCATAAACACCACAACTCATTATCAGCCTGATGATAATTACATATTAGCTATTCCTGAGAAATTCATAATTGTAATTACATTTGGTATTTTCAGAGTTGTTCTGTTGCAATTACTATTGATTATTATTGCAGTATATAGAGAGTAATGAGAGAGCTGATTTATTGTGTTCTCCTGTCACTCCTCTCTATGAATTCATCTCATCGATTGTTACATTCTATTGTTTTTAATAACAATGATTCTATATTAAAAATATTCTAACACAGAAAAATTGCTTCTTTTTATATCATTTGTTGGCCAATGAAGATGACAGATTTTCTTTTCACGTCTTATTAAAAGCATTGAAATAAAATATTGTTGTACCTCAGATAAACAATCCTATAGAATATGAATTAATTGGTATATTACTCGTCATCTTAGTTAACTGATATCGCCCTCCCTCTCACCAGAGCAGCTTTTATAGAGCCTGTTTATTCCGCATTGTCATTACTTAAGAAAACAATGTTGACCTACTATATACAGGGCCGGTGCTAGATTATTTTATGCCCTAGGCAAGACCAGCTACTTGCGCCCCCCCCCCCTCCCCCCCCCCAAAAAAGGGAAGGGGTTAAAAACTCCTCTATGTGACCCTGATCTGATGGTTGCTCCATGTTATGCTGTCAAACCCAGTGACCCCCATATTCCTCCATTTCACACCCGGGGGACCCTAATGTCCCTCCATGTCACACCCAGGGACTTTGATGTTTTTCCATGTCACACCCTGGAACCCCATTATTACTCCATGTCATGCTGTCATACCCACTGACCCCGATGTACCTCTATGTCAGATCCTGATGTTTTTCCATGTCACATTTAGGGACCCTGATGTTCCTCTGTGTCACACCTGGGGACCCTGATGTTCCTCTGTGTCACCCCTGGGGACTCCAATCCCTCATGGCACACCCAGGGACCCCAATTCCTCATGGCACACCTGGTGACCCCAAACCCCTGTTAAACGCAGTGGCTCCTGGTGGAGGTAAAAGCAGCAGTCAGAGAGCTCCGCACGTCCTTCATCACCAACCTCCTCAGACCATTCCAGTGCCTCGTCGCTTCTGCTCCAGTAAAGGTTCCACCCTCCAGTGCCGAGCTCTGGCTCAGGTTCAGCTCTCCTCCGCTCCCTGCTTAATACCGATCCAGGGAAATAAACGGCTGCCCACCAGCTCAGTGCAGAGATTCACTTCCTGCCCGGGGTTAAGGTCACTCAGCTCCACCTATAGAGAATCATCATGCAGGCAGCACTCTGGGGGGGGGCTCCCTTCTTGCCTTTTGGGGCCCCTCCAACAGTGGTGGAAAGCCGGGGCCTGGTAGTTCCACCACTGCCCAAGACACTTGGCATCTTTCACTGTCCCTTCTCCCCCCACCTCCGCCCCTCGCCTCAGCTCACAATAATCATTCATGATGGAGAATTCATGATGGAGACAGATTGCTGACTCCTGGCTGCGCCCCTAGGTGGCAATGCACCCTAGGCGGCTGCCTAGTTTGCCTAGTGGAAGCACCGGCCCTGACTATATATATATATACACACACTGCTCAAAAAAAAAAAAATTAAAGGAACACTTTGAAAACTCATCAGATCTCAAGGGGGAAAATATCATGCTGGGTATCTATACTGATATGGACTGGGTACTGTGTTAGGATCTATACTGGTATGTGTAACATACATGTCAGAGCAGGGTAGCTTTGCATTAGAGAGATATGAAGTGATCTGTAGAAATAGTATAATTGTAGATGTAGTGTCATTTTGGGTTATTAAGAATTGTAGTGTTCAGTATCAGTCATACACATATGTCCTTTTATTAGCATCTGAAAGGACAGGACCATTCTCTAGGATAGAGTTGACATCTGGGTGCCAATTAAAGTCTCCCATACAAATAAACAAAAGTTAGCACCTTCCGGAAGCTTCAAAGAGGACTGCTGGTCATTTTGGCTGCAAGGGTCCGCAGGAGGTGACGATAGACTCCAGACAGTCTGTGGGCTTTAATTGGTGACTTTAGATCTAAGGAATGTATTTTATCTCTCATAATAGGTAAAATATTAGTGGCAGAGAGATGAAAATAATTCCTTCTTATGGCTTACGTGTTGGGCTACAAGTACATGTGAGTCTGTAAGTGTAGCCTGTGTGGAATCCTGGAGAGACGCACAAAACCGTTATATGGTGCCTGATTGCGGCAGGCAGGCAGTGTTTGGTACTGTCGCAATCAGACCGATGCGCTGGTGTCAAAACTCCTATCCCTGACCCAGCGGTCAGCGCCATTCTGGGTCAATTCAGCTCTGGTCAGTTCAGAACACTAAACATCCTGTGGGCTGAGCCGGGGACAACCCCCGTGGGGTTGATTGGCCAAGGGCTAAAGTCCAGCCCACATTCATATTCCAATAAATTGGGGAACCTGAGAAATGAACACGGTTCTTCCATGAAGCCAGTTCTGAACTGAGGAGTCCCCGCACGGCTTCCGGTATGCTTCTACCATGGGATAAGCTTCAGTAAAGTTTATCTCTGTTTTTATTCCTTTTTATTTTCATAGCAAATTGCCAATTGTGTGTCTTTTTATCTTTTTTGTATTTTTGTAACTCCTTTTGCTTTGTATATATATTTTATGCTCTTCCCACTTTCGGGATATTAAATTATAAAATTAATAAGTGACTTCTGTGTACTAAGCTAGGACTCATATCTCTAGAGACATTGTTGCATTTTAGTGCCTAATTGCTTGGTCTACGCTACATGCCAATCTGTATGCAATTGCACTGTGTGTTGGCAGATTGCATGCAGATTGTAAACCAGACGGAGATCTGCGTGTGTGTGGTGTCCCAGCAGACCAGTCTGCGGATAAACTGTTGGGTGGAGGCAGGCTATCGTTTGTGGTGTGTGGGTGTGGGGACAGTGGGAAGAGTGATTAACACAGGGGTTCTAGCTTGTAGGATAGCTGTAGGAATCCTAGTAGTGTGTGATAATTGCTAGACTGCTCCCCAACCCTTACAGTGCACCAGATTGTATGTAAGATTTGTATCTGCCTGTGTGTGGTCAGCCAGCTGGATTGGAGTGGAGTCTCCCTCTAGTGGTGACCAAAGGCAGTGCGGGCTGTAAGAGTGTCGCAGCCAGTCTTATTACTCAGTAGGAATTTCCCTTATTCCCTTATACTCCCCAGTCACAAAACCACGTCTCAGTTAGCAAGTCGCCGTGGGCGTGGTCAAATCATGACAGTATGGACTGGGTAATGTGTTAGGATCTATACTTGTATGGACTGGTTAATGTCTTATGATCTATACTGGTATGGACTGGGTAATGGGTTAGGATCTATACTGTTATGGACTGGGTAATGTGTTAGGATCTATACTGGTATGGACTGGGTAATGTGTTAGGATCTATACTGGTATGGACTGGGTAATGTGTTAGGATCTATACTGGTATGGACTGGGTAATGTGTTAGGATCTATACTGTTATGGACTGGGTAATGTGTTAGGATCTATACTGGTATGGACTGGGTAATGTGTTAGGATCTATACTGGTATGGACTGGGTAATGCGTTAGGATCCATACTGGTATGGACTGGGTAATGCGTTAGGATCCATACTGGTATGGACTGGGTAATGTGTTAGGATCTATACTGGTATAGACTGGGTAATGTGTTAGGATCTATACTGGTATGGACTGGGTAATGTGTTAGGATCTATACTGGTATGGACTGGGTAATGTGTTAGGATCTATACTGGTATGGACTGGGTAATGTGTTAGGATCTATACTGGTATGGACTGGGTAATGTGTTAGGATCTATAGTATACTGGTATGGACTGGGTAATGTGTTAGGATCTATAGTATACTGGTATGGACTGGGTAATGTGTTAGGATATATACTGGTATGGACTGGGTAATGTGTTAGGATCTTTACTGATATGGACTGGGTAATGTGTTAGGATCTATACTGGTATGGACTGGGTAATGTGTTAGGATCTACAGTATACTGGTATGGACTGGGTAATGTGTTAGGATCTATACTGGTATGGACTGGGTAATGTGTTAGGATCTTTACTGATATGGACTTCGTAATGTGTTAGGATCTATACTGGTATGAACTGGATAATGTGTTAGGATCTATACTGGTATGGACTGGGTAATGTGTTAGGATCTACAGTATACTGGTATGGACTGGGTAATGTGTTAGGATCTATACTGGTATGGACTGGGTAATGTGTTAGGATCATACTGGTATGGACTGGGTAATGTGTTAGGATCTACAGTATACTGATATGGACTGGGTAATGTGTTAGGATCTATACTGGTATGGACTGGGTAATGTGTTAGGATCTACAGTATACTGATATGGACTGGGTAATGTGTTAGGATCTATATTGGTATGGACTGGGTAATGTGTTAGGATCATACTGGTATGGCCTGGGTAATGTGTTAGGATCTACAGTATACTGGTATGGACTGGGTAATGTGTTAGGATCATACTGGTATGGACTGGGTAATGTGTTAGGATCTATATTGGTATGGACTGGGTAATGTGTTAGGATCATACTGGTATGGACTGGGTAATGTGTTAGGATCTACAGTATACTGGTATGGACTTGGTAATGTGTTAGGATCTACAGTATACTGGTATGGACTGGGTAATGTGTTAGGATCTATACTGGCACGGACTGGGTAATGTGGGTAAACCTCGACTTTTGGTCCAGAAGATCCAGGACTGTAGAATACTTGACTTTAACACTGCTCTGCTCAAAGTCACTGAAACAGCTCCCTCCAGCCTGACGCTAGCTTGAGGTAGCTCTTATGAATTCCTGTGCTGCTGCAACTCTCAACTGATGCACTACACACTGTACACTGACTCTTCAGGGTCCAAATTACAGGTGCCCCCTTTACACTTCAGGGTCCTCAACCTAGGTACCCCCTCTAATACTTCAGGGTCCTCTGACCAGGCACCCCCTTTACTGCTAGCTGACACTTGGATCCCAGAACCTCTTCCGGAGTCGTCCCCACTGACACTAAGCAGACCCCCAGGGGCAATCCTTAGTACTCACCACCTGTGTAGGCTTTCCTGGGACTGGACCCCTCTCGCTCTCCGCTGGTTCTCGGCACACCGGATCCCCTCAGCTCAGCACTCTCTGGATTCTCAGGCGAAACCCCGAGACATCCGCCTTCTCTGACAGGAGGAGAGACAGCCGTACTCTCCCTCCTGGGACTCTGCTCCCGCCAAAGATGCTGAGTCATGCACTTCCCTCAAACTTATACCCACTCCCAGAATCCTTTGTGGCAGAATCTGCCTTCTGGGGTAGTTACAAGCCTGAATGTGTCCCTGATTGGGTTTCCTCCACTGCCCTATGAGAAGCCTCTCACAGAGCCAGTGGGGAGACTCCCCTCTCAGCAGAAACACCTGGAAGCCATGATACCCTGACTAAAGAGAAATCCTGGCCCTGCTGTTAGGCAGACAGGGCCCACTATGCATTTGCAGGATCAGTGGGAAGAGCCCCAGGCTTGAAGGGAAGGGCCCCGGCCAGGGGTCCAGGGGGCCCTTTATGGTTTCTTGCACCGGGGGGCCTGAAGGTTCTAGTTACGCCTCTGGCACTGGCCATGGTATCCCACAAAATATTCACATATAAAGTTCATAAGATCCGTAATGCAATAGTGTTGATACAAAATGGTGCAAATAGTGCAATGAACAAAGTCTTTTCATGTGACTATGGTAAGTGCCAGTGCAGGTGCATACATATATGCAATAGTGGTGTGACCCTCCACTTCGGTGTTGGATGGTAAGAGTTCCCACTTACCAGATCAGGTGGATTCCGGGTGGCGTACACCAGCAGGAATCAGTATAGGCTTGGTCACAGTGATTCCGGTTTCCTGGTGAAGAATGGGGGTCCGCAATTTTGCGCCTGTATGTACTCAGGATATAGAAGAAAGAAGGCTCCTCTTAGTGCAGACGGTAAAAAAGATCCTCTTTATTTTAAAAAATGATCACGCCAATCACAAAAGAATAATATAAAATAAAATGTATTCGCTGAATAAAAAAGCTGGTGCCCTTTGCACTTGTAAGCCTCGCGGCTATCTCCCGAGTCCGCTGGTATGAACTCGCGCCGTACCCGGAAGTGGAGAGACGGCGTGCGGTTCAAAGTGAGAGCCCAGATCGAGGCAGCGTGCGTTGCAACTTGACGCGTTTCGTCATAGAAATGACGTCATCGGAAGTCACCCGGAATCCACCTGATCTGGCACTAACCATAGTCACATGAAAATACTTTGTTCATTGCACTATTTGCACCATTTTGTATCAGCACTATTGCACTATGGATCTTATGAACTTTATATGTGAATATTTTGTGGGATACCACTGCTGGACTTTTTTGCACTTTATTCTTACTTAATATTTTTATGTTGGAATTTTTATTGCATATTTGGTTGGTTCTATTTCTTCACTTTTAAATTGCATTATCTATTTATTGAGCAACCAATAATAGCACATTGCACTTTATATTAGTTGGAAGGAATTTGTAAACTTAGGTGACACTTCACTGCTGATTTACTTTTGCACTTCAAATAACTTTTTTGAGTTTATGGATGGTACACACAACTTTTTTTTAAGACATAATTTACTGTCACATAGCACAAGGTAGAAATACCTTTTTCTCCACCATAGGGGTAGCGCAGTTTTATCCACCTGCATTTTCCTACAATACCCATTGTTTGAACTAGCAGCTTCCCCTCCTTTTTATAATTGACACCCATATTGGACATACCAGTGGCGCGAGTGATATACCAATTTATACCACTATGCATTTACCTAGCACCTACCTGTAGGGTGCTACACAAATGTAAAAAAAAATAAAAATTTTAAAATACATAGAAAAAGAATTTAAGGGCTCATCAGTGTTTAGATCACTCTTCAGAGAGCATTTGACAGGTGGTATCGCCTCCTCCTCCTCGCCTGCTTTAACCCTGCACTGGTACTCTGCTTTGCACACGGTTGTTAAATGGGTCTTGTTTGACAGGTGTATATTACAATCCAGGGACAGGGTGATCCGTCACAGTGCTCCCCCCTTGTGGAACACTCCGGCAGACCCGGCTTGACCCTTTTCAGGTCAACTTGGGGATGTCCGGATTTAGGTTAGGGGCTGAGTTCCATTTGCCTTGATAATTCGTCGGCGTTGCCGTTTTGCTTCCCAGGGCAGTAGTGGACGGTAAAGTCAAAAGGCTGCAGCGCCAAACTCCAGTAGCTTCTGGCCCATAGTCTGTCGGTAGGAGGCTTGCGCCTCCAAAGCACACAGTGACAGTGGGTTCTGTCACAGGTATCATATCTGCCATAGCATCACAGCCATGGCATGCCCCCCCCCCTCTAAACACTGCCTCTGTTGCAAAAGGGGTAGCGGTTGGTGGGTAGTAAAAGCACAGTTCGACCATGAGGTTTTACCCCCCCTCCTCCTTAACCTTGCATCATGTGAATGAGCCCTAATATAGGGCAATATAGTTTTATATTTTAGCTTAAGCGGGGGGTGGCTGGCATTGGTCTTTGTTATTGTGTAGATGCCGAGTCATGCAGAAGAGCACTAATGTTATTTCTTATACTAAATCCTTAGGTGCTGAAAAAAATTTGTGGTTCATAAAACTTTATTAGCGGTGGGCACTACAACTTTCCGTATTATTACCATAGGCATGTTTAGTATAGAAATTGACGTTTTATGCATTACTAAAATTGGTACATTCAGTTTCTAGTAAGTTCCACTAGATGGCGGTACAGCATTTTAGTTGCACAATGCCTGTGGAACGCAGACCTCATCCGTGCACAAAGCAGAAAATGTTCAAATGTGGCTGATTTTACCATCAATTGCCCATCAGAAGATTCACCAGATTTACAAAACACTCATTGTGCTGAATACGTCACCTACAGGAACATTTAAGGCATTTATAACATGGCCAGTGCCAGAGGCGTAACTAGAACCTTCAGGGCCCCCGGTGCAAGAAACCATGAAGGGCCCTCCTGGCCGGGGCGCTTCCCTTCAAGCCTGGGGCTCTTCCCACTGATCCTGGGGCCCTTTACTCTCATTGCGGGGGGGGCCCTTACCACCACAAGTTCACAAGTTCTGCAGTGGGCCCCCTTCCTGCCATCTTGGGGACTCCCCACGGTGGTGGAATGCTGGGGCCTAGTCGCAAGTGTGACCTTTGCGATCCTGGAAGTTCACCCACTGGTGTCAGTAGTTTTTATTTTTTGGTATTTTAATTGTATTATTTGTTATCATTTTATTTTATTTTTATTTTTACAATGTCACTGACTATGACTCTGTCCATTCAGAAAAGGAAGGAGCTGGTAAATGACATATTTACCGACCCTTCCTGGTTCTCTATTGTGACACATCCCCTGCATCAGCCGGCAGGAGAGGGAAGGGAGCACAGTGGGGGAGGGGGGACCAGGGGAGCAACCAGGGGGGACCAGGGGCCCAGAGACAGCAGAACACAAGTGAACTGGATAGGAGGAGTGGCGGGGGCAGCATACAGAGGAACCGATCTCCTCCATTTTCCTCCTGCAGCTACAGGAGGAAAAAGGACAGTGATTTCTCTACATGCTGCCCCCCCATCCAGGTGTACAGGGGAGCTGCACAGACCCCCTGGAGCATGGGGCCCGGTTGCAATTGCAACCCCTGCAACCCCTGTAGTTATGCCCCTGGCCGGTGCTACATGTCACCGATTGCTTCCAGGATTAACATCCGTATGCATATAGTGGTGAAATATTAAAAGTTGTTTTTTTGGGGGTTTTTTTTGAAGATTTGGAGGGAGAATTGGTGATACAGCTATCTTACTGTTCAATGTTCACCTTGTTGGAGAGGAAGCTGTACCTGAGGACCTACAGTGCAAGGATTTCCCTGCTTCTGCTCTATCCATTCTGTGGATGATTGCTTCCTTCACCCCTCCAGTTGATGTCCTATTTGTTTTTTAACCACTTGCCGCCCACCCACCGTCAAATGACGGCTGAGCGGTGTGGCTCTCGATCTGGGATGACGTCATATGACAATCATCACGCTGCAGGGGCTCAAATGCGGCCGTGCCGTGTTCCTAGGACACGCCGCGGCCCCGATCTTGGTAAGGAGCCAATGACATGGCTCTTAACCTATGTGGTCGGCTGTGTCCAATCACAGCCAGTCACATGTAAATATGAAGTGCCGTTTATCGACTCTCCTCGCCTCAAACTGTCAGAGTGTGGCAAAGAGAGCTGGCTCCTCCTCGAAGGGGAATCTAGGACAGGTAATCCGTGCCCTGATTACAGTAAAGCCAGAGCAATGCCCATGAATGACTCCAATCAATTCCCATCAGTGACACCAATCAGTGCCCATCAGTGCCCCCAATCAGTGCCCATTAGTGATGTCTGTCAGCAGGGCTGCTGTTAGAAATCACGGGGCCCCGTACAGACTACCTGGCAGGGCCCTCCCAAGAAAATATTAACCACTTAAGCCCCGGAAGATTTTACCCCCTTCCTGACCAGGGCCTATTTTGTGATTTGGCACTGCGTGACTTTAACGGACAATTGCGCGGTCGTGCGACGCTGTACCTAAATGAATTTGACGTCCTTTTTTTCCCACAAACAGAGCTTTCTTTTGGTGGTATTTGATCACCTGTGCAATTTTTTGATCATGCGCTATAAACAAAAAAAGAGCGACAATTTTGAAAAAATAACAATATTTTTCACATTTTTTTATATGAAATTCCCCCCCAAAAAAATTAAAAAATCTAAATTTTTTAACATTTTCGGCCAATTTGTTTTATGCTACATATGCTTGGTAAAAAAAAATTGCAAAAAGCGTATTTTGATTGGTTTGCGCAAAAGTTATAGCGTTTACTAACAAAGGGAAAGATTTTTGTCATTTTTAAAGTTTTGGCGGCGATCTGCGATTTTTTTTGCGGTACTGCGACATTGCAGCGGACAGATCGGACCCTTGACTGACATTTTTGACACTTTTGGGGTTACCAGTGACATTACTACGGTAATCAGTGCTATACATATGCACTGATACTGTAAAATTACACTGGCAGTGAAGGGGTTAACTTTTTTTGAAAGGGAGGGACTATGTGTGTCCCTAGGGGCGTGATTTTAACTGTGATTGGCTGTGGCTTGAGCTGCAGGAACAGTGATCAACGGTCCTACATAGTAGAACCGTATGATCACTATTTCTACACAGGAAAGAATGACAGGCGGCTTGTTTACATTAGCCGCCTGCCTTTCTCCCTCTGCACCGACGATCATGAGTGACCGGCGGACATCGGGTCTGCCGGTCACACGCGTGGGGGGGGGGGTCCGTGACCGCGCGGGAGCGTGCCTCCGGCGGCGCGCGCTCACTCCTGAGACCCTCACAGGCTAACGACGTAGACCTACGTTGCTCTGCCTGTGAGGGGCTGACCGCCGCAGTAAATAGTCGTGCGGCGGTCGGCAAGTGGTTAAAGATATATTTAGCTAAAATCACAACAAAATCACTATTATCAGACACAAATATAACATAACTCGCATTATTCCTGCTAAATCTAAAAAAAAAAAAAAACTATGTTAAATAAAAAAGAAGATGAGATGAGAAGAATATACAGGCTGGGCAGTTGGAGCTCAGTGATCAGAGAGACAGAGAGAGAGAAACAAAGTTACAAATAAACTCCTGAGCAGAGATAAGTGCTGGGAGGGAGGCCACACAGGAAGGGGGATTAGTGAGGGACAACTGTCTCTTTCTCAACAGATAAAAGCTGATAGCAGGGAGAGGGACAGATCAGATTCAGGTGCTGGAGGAAGATTTCTGTATTTGTTGTCCATCACTAATCCCCCTCTCTGTGTGGGCCCCCCTGTGTGCTCGGGTCCCCTACAAGAGGGCTGGTGGTCCCCCCTATCAGCGGCCCTGTCTGTCAGTGCCGTTCAGTGCCTGCTCATGTGTGCTGCTAATTAGTGCTGCCCATCAGTGCCGCCTGTCAGCAGTGATGGAAGTAACTGCGTTTAAGTAAACTGCGTTACTTAATGCAGTTATTTTAGAGGGTAACGAGTAATCTAACTGATTACTCGTCCCCTCATGGTAACGCCATTGAAATTACTTCGGCCGCTTCCTCCTCTCCTCTATGGTACTGGCCTCAGTTGATGAGACAGAGGCAGTGCGGAGTAGAGTGCAGCGCACCAGGTGGCCCAGGCAGGCCATGAGGAGGGCACTCAGGGGGCAGAGGGGCGGCACTGCAGGCAGTACACCACTGGTCCACCACCGCCAGACTTGACACAGGCAGCCAGCCAGAAGAGAGAGGCAGCAGCACAGGCCTGGAGGAGGAGGAGGACATAGCCAGACGGACCCCAGTGTGCCTGGGCAGGCCACACACCACCACCAGCAGCCACACACCACCACCAGCCAGCCAGGCAGCACTGCAGCAGCACAACAGGTACCAAAAAACAAAAATAAAAAACTCAGTCACAGACAGTCAAGACAGGAGGACTCAGTCAGGACTCAGAACCCCACCACCAGTGTGCCACACCACAGGACTCAGACCCCCACCACCAGTGTGCCACACCACAGGACTCAGACCCCCACCACCAGTGTGCCACACCACCACCAGCCACCACCTTCAGCCAGCCACTCCAGGCAGCAGCAGGTACCAAAAAAAAAAAAAAATGGTTACTCACACAGTCAGGAGGACTCAGACCCCCACAGTGCACCACACCACCACCTACCCACCCTATACAGCCACTGATCCCTATATACACCTACCCTCCCACCCTATACACCCACTGACCCCTATATACACCTACCCTCCCACCCTATACACCAGCAGTGTACCACGCATGTACCACAATGCCACTTCCAGCAAATACCAGTCAGGTACCACTAAGCAAATACCACACATACAAGGGGCATATAAGTTATTTGACATATTGCATTATTTTTTTAAAGTAACGCAATAGTTACTTTCCCTAATTTGTTACTTTTTTACTGATGTAACTCAGTCACTAACTCAGCTACTTTTTGGGAGAAGTAACTAGTAACTATAACTAATTACTTTTTTTAGGTTACATGACCAACACTGCCTGTCAGTGCTCATCAGTGATTGTACTGCATGAAGCTGAACAGGTCGTCCAGGAACTCTTTCCTCTTGGGGTCCTCGTCCAGCTCATACAGCTGATGAGGAGCCTGAATCAACCCTTGCAGTCTTTGGAGCAGCCCAAAGACTGCAAGGGTTGATTCAGGCTCCTCATCAGCTGTATGAGCTGGACGAGGACCCCAAGAGGAAAGAGTTCCTGGACGACCTGTTCAGCTTCATGCAGAAGAGAGGACCTCGGGAACTCGATCTACACTCGGGGGAATCCTGGTCTAGAGGGACCTGAGCCGAGCAGTCATCTCGCCCTTGACCTGGATGGTCATAAAGCAGTACTGGTCTCTTTGTTATATGACATTTGAGACCCATCCCATTTGGTGAGTCTACATCTTATTTCCCCTCTGAGAGTCACCTGTGTGATTGGATCTCCTGGATCACTGGAGGACTCAGCTTCAAGCACTTGCACTTTTTCCTGGCACTTTTATTTTGGACTTTTTATTACATAGTAACTATTGCACTATTTTGGACTTCACTTGGCACAATTGTTATTTATATTATGTTATTGTCTTATTGTGCGGTTTTAGGGCATTTTTACTATTTATATATTACCCTATGTTTTTAGATCGATACACAAAATATTTTTAGATTGATATATTTATTCACTAGCAAGCGCTATATTACCCCTTTTAGCCGGGGTTTTCTTACTCACCATACACATTTGCTGCCTTGGATGTGAGAAGTTCAGCCTGAATGCCATTAACCGGCTTCCGCTGCCTCCAACGTCTGCAGATTCACATACTGAATATCATAAAGATTTTATCATTTTTATTTATATAAAAACATCAATTCACAAAAAAACAAGCTGGCTACAGCTAGGGAGGTTGTTGTTGCTGTTGTTTTTCTGTAGTAAGAACATGTTACATACATGTCACCTGACACATCCAGGCCATTTCTCCACTTTGATTTCAGGTGCAGTAATGATTTTTTAACTATTCAGAGATCTGGTTGTTTCTCATTCCTCATCATATGATTCCTTTACCCCAATTATTTTTATCCCATAAGCCCATTATTTGATTTCAATGTAATTTATTCCTATACCCCTATTATTTGGTTCTCATACCTCCATCATTTGGTTCTCCTACCCCCATTATTTGGTATGAGAACCAAAATGATGGGGATATAAGAACCCCATGATGGAGGTATAAGAACCCAATGATAGGGGTATAGAAAAAAAACAATGGAGGTGTGAGAACCAAATGATGGAGGTATGAGAACCAAATGATGGAGGTACGAGAACCAAATGATGGGGAAACAAAAACCAAATGATGAAAGTACGAGAACCACAGGATGGAGGTATAAGAACCCAATGATGGGGGTATATAAATAAAATAATGGAGGTATGAGAACCAAATGATGGAGATATGAGAACCAAATGATGAGGGAACAAAAACCAAATGATGGGGGTACGAGAACCAAATGAGGAAGGTACGAGAACCAAATGAGGAAGGTACGAGAACCAAATGATGGAGGTACGAGAACCAAATGATGGAGGTAAGGGAACCAAATGATGGAGATACAAAAACCAAATGATGGGTGTATGAGAACCAAATGATGGGTGCATGAGAACAAAATGATGGAGGTACAAGAACCAAATGATGAAGGTACGAGAACCAAATGATGGAGGTATAAAAACCAAATGATGGCGATATGAGAACCAAATGATGGGGGTAGGAGAACCAAATGATGGAGGTAGGAGAACCAAATGATGGAGGTAAGGGAACAAAATTATGGAGGTACGAGAACCAAATGATGGAGGTACGAGAACCAAATGATGGAGGTACAAAAACCAAATGATGGGTGTATGAGAACAAAATGACGGAGGTACAAGAACCAAATGATGGAGGTATGAGAACCAAATGATGGCGATATGAGAACCAAATGATGGGGGTATGAGAACCAAATGATGGAGGTAGGAGAACCAAATGATGGAGGTAGGAGAACCAAATGATGGAGGTACGAGAACCAAATGATGGGGAAACAAAAACCAAATGATGAAAGTACGAGAACCACAGGATGGAGGTATAAGAACCCAATGATGGGGGTATATAAATAAAATAATGGAGGTATGAGAACCAAATGATGGAGATATGAGAACCAAATGATGGGGGAACAAAAACCAAATGATGGGGGTACGAGAACCAAATGAGGAAGGTACAAGAACCAAATGATGGAGGTACGAGAACCAAATGATGGAGGTACGAGAACCAAATGAGGAAGGTACGAGAACCAAATGATGGAGGTACGAGAACCAAATGATGGAGGTAAGGGAACCAAATGATGGAGATACAAAAACCAAATGATGGGTGTATGAGAACCAAATGATGGGTGCATGAGAACAAAATGATGGAGGTACGAGAACCAAATGATGGAGGTATAAAAACCAAATGATGGCGATATGAGAACCAAATGATGGGGGTAGGAGAACCAAATGATGGGGGTAGGAGAACCAAATGATGGAGGTAGGAGAACCAAATGATGGAGGTAAGGGAACAAAATTATGGAGGTACGAGAACCAAATGATGGAGGTACGAGAACCAAATGATGGAGGTACAAAAACCAAATGATGAGTGCATGAGAACAAAATGACGGAGGTACAAGAACCAAATGATGGAGGTATGAGAACCAAATGATGGGGGTATGAGAACCAAATGATGGAGGTAGGAGAACCAAATGATGGAGGTAAGGGAACCAAATGATGGAGGTAAGGGAACAAAATTATGGAGGTACGAGAACCAAATGATGGAGGTAAGAGAACCAAATGATGGAGGTACAAAAACCAAATGATGGGTGTATGAGAACCAAATGATGGGTGCATGAGAACAAAATGATGGAGGTACAAGAACCAAATGATGGAGGTATGAGAACCAAATGATGGCGATATGAGAACCAAATAATGGGGGTATGAGAACCAAATGATGGAGGTATGAGAACCAAGTGATGGGGATATGAGAACCAAATGATGGGTGTATGAGAACCAAATGATGGAGGTATGAGAACCAAGTGATGAAGGTACTAGAACCAAATGATGGCGATATAAGAACAAAATGATGGAGGTACGAGAACAAAATGATGGGGGTATGAGAACCAAATGATGGAGGGATGAGAACCAAATGATGAAAGTACAAGAACCACAGGATGGAGGTATAAGAACCCAATGATGGGGGTATATAAATAAAATAATGGAGGTATGAGAACCAAATGATGGGGGAAAAAAAAACCAAATGATGGGGGAACAAAAACCAAATGATGGGGGTACGAGAACCAAATGAGGAAGGTACGAGAACCAAATGATGGAGGTACGAGAACCAAATGAGGAAGGTACGAGAACCAAATGATGGAGGTACGAGAACCAAATGATGGAGGTACGAGAACCAAATGATGGAGGTAAGGGAACCAAATGATGGAGATACAAAAACCAAATGATGGGTGTATGAGAACCAAATGATGGGTGCATGAGAACAAAATGATGGAGGTACAAGAACCAAATGATGAAGGTACGAGAACCAAATGATGAGGTAGGAGAACCAAATGATGGAGGTAGGAGAACCAAATGATGGAGGTAAGGGAACAAAATTATGGAGGTACGAGAACCAAATGATGGAGGTACGAGAACCAAATGATGGAGGTACAAAAACCAAATGATGGGTGTATGAGAACAAAATGACGGAGGTACAAGAACCAAATGATGGAGGTATGAGAACCAAATGATGGAGGTATGAGAACCAAGTGATGGGGGTATGAGAACCAAATGATAGAGGTATGAGAACAAAGTGATGAAGGTACTAGAACCAAATGATGGCGATATGAGAACAAAATGATGGAGGTACAAGAACCAAATGATGGAGGTATGAGAACCAAATGATGGCGATATGAGAACCAAATGATGGGGGTATGAGAACCAAATGATGGAGGTAGGAGAACCAAATGATGGAGGTAGGAGAACCAAATGATGGGTGTATGAGAACCAAATGATGGGTGCATGAGAACAAAATGATGGAGGTACAAGAACCAAATGATGAAGGTACGAGAACCAAATGATGGAGGTATAAAAACCAAATGATGGCGATATGAGAACCAAATGATGGGGGTAGGAGAACCAAATGATGGAGGTAGGAGAACCAAATGATGGAGGTAAGGGAACAAAATTATGGAGGTACGAGAACCAAATGATGGAGGTACGAGAACCAAATGATGGAGGTACAAAAACCAAATGATGGGTGTATGAGAACAAAATGACGGAGGTACAAGAACCAAATGATGGAGGTATGAGAACCAAATGATGGCGATGTGAGAACCAAATGATGGGGGTATGAGAACCAAATGATGGGGGTAGGAGAACCAAATGATGGAGGTAGGAGAACCAAATGATGGAGGTACGAGAACCAAATGATGGAGGTAAGGGAACAAAATTATGGAGGTACGAGAACCAAATGATGGAGGTAAGAGAACCAAATGATGGAGGTACAAAAACCAAATGATGGGTGTATGAGAACCAAATGATGGGTGCATGAGAACAAAATGATGGAGGTACAAGAACCAAATGATGGAGGTATGAGAACCAAATGATGGCGATATGAGAACCAAATAATGGGGGTATGAGAACCAAGTGATGGAGGTTTGAGAACCAAGTGATGGGGGTATGAGAACCAAATGATGGCGATATGAGAACCAAATAATGGGGGTATGAGAACCAAATGATGGAGGTATGAGAACCAAGTGATGGGGGTATGAGAACCAAATGATGGGTGTATGAGAACCAAATGATGGAGGTATGAGAACCAAGTGATGAAGGTACTAGAACCAAATGATGGCGATATAAGAACAAAATGATGGAGGTACGAGAACAAAATGATGGGGGTATGAGAACCAAATGATGGAGGTATGAGAACCAAATGATGGAGGTATGAGAACCAAATGATGGAGGTACAAAAACCAAATGATGGGTGTATGAGAACCAAATGATGGAGGTATGAGAACCAAGTGATGGGGGTATGAGAACCAAATGATAGAGGTATGAGAACAAAGTGATGAAGGTACTAGAACCAAATGATGGCGATATGAGAACAAAATGATGGAGGTACAAGAACCAAATGATGGAGGTATGAGAACCAAATGATGGCGATATGAGAACCAAATGATGGGGGTATGAGAACCAAATGATGGAGGTAGGAGAACCAAATGATGGAGGTAGGAGAACCAAATGATGGGTGTATGAGAACCAAATGATGGGTGCATGAGAACAAAATGATGGAGGTACAAGAACCAAATGATGAAGGTACGAGAACCAAATGATGGAGGTATAAAAACCAAATGATGGCGATATGAGAACCAAATGATGGGGGTAGGAGAACCAAATGATGGAGGTAGGAGAACCAAATGATGGAGGTAAGGGAACAAAATTATGGAGGTACGAGAACCAAATGATGGAGGTACGAGAACCAAATGATGGAGGTACAAAAACCAAATGATGGGTGTATGAGAACAAAATGACGGAGGTACAAGAACCAAATGATGGAGGTATGAGAACCAAATGATGGCGATGTGAGAACCAAATGATGGGGGTATGAGAACCAAATGATGGGGGTAGGAGAACCAAATGATGGAGGTAGGAGAACCAAATGATGGAGGTACGAGAACCAAATGATGGAGGTAAGGGAACAAAATTATGGAGGTACGAGAACCAAATGATGGAGGTAAGAGAACCAAATGATGGAGGTACAAAAACCAAATGATGGGTGTATGAGAACCAAATGATGGGTGCATGAGAACAAAATGATGGAGGTACAAGAACCAAATGATGGAGGTATGAGAACCAAATGATGGCGATATGAGAACCAAATAATGGGGGTATGAGAACCAAGTGATGGAGGTATGAGAACCAAGTGATGGGGGTATGAGAACCAAATGATGGCGATATGAGAACCAAATAATGGGGGTATGAGAACCAAATGATGGAGGTATGAGAACCAAGTGATGGGGGTATGAGAACCAAATGATGGGTGTATGAGAACCAAATGATGGAGGTATGAGAACCAAGTGATGAAGGTACTAGAACCAAATGATGGCGATATAAGAACAAAATGATGGAGGTACGAGAACAAAATGATGGGGGTATGAGAACCAAATGATGGAGGTATGAGAACCAAATGATGGAGGTATGAGAACCAAATGATGGAGGTACAAAAACCAAATGATGGGTGTATGAGAACCAAATGATGGAGGTATGAGAACCAAGTGATGGGGGTATGAGAACCAAATGATAGAGGTATGAGAACAAAGTGATGAAGGTACTAGAACCAAATGATGGCGATATGAGAACAAAATGATGGGGGTATGAGAACCAAATGATGGAGGTATGAGAACCAAGTGATGGGGGTATGAGAACCAAATGATAGAGGTACAAGAACCAAATGATGGAGGTATGAGAACCAAATGATGGCGATATGAGAACCAAATGATGGGGGTATGAGAACCAAATGATGGAGGTAGGAGAACCAAATGATGGAGGTAGTAGAACCAAATGATGGAGGTACGAGAACCAAATGATGGAGGTAAGGGAACAAAATTATGGAGGTACGAGAACCAAATGATGGAGGTACGAGAACCAAATGATGGAGGTACAAAAACCAAATGATGGGTGTATGAGAACCAAATGATGGGTGCATGAGAACAAAATGATGGAGGTACAAGAACCAAATGATGGAGGTATGAGAACCAAATGATGGCGATATGAGAACCAAATAATGGGGGTATGAGAACCAAATGATGGAGGTATGAGAACCAAGTGATGGGGGTATGAGAACCAAATGATGGGTGTATGAGAACCAAATGATGGAGGTATGAGAACCAAGTGATGAAGGTACTAGAACCAAATGATGGCGATATAAGAACAAAATGATGGAGGTACGAGAACAAAATGATGGGGGTATGAGAACCAAATGATGGAGGTATGAGAACCAAATGATGAAAGTACGAGAACCACAGGATGGAGGTATAAGAACCCAATGATGGGGGTATATAAATAAAATAATGGAGGTATGAGAACCAAATGATGGAGATATGAGAACCAAATGATGGGGGAACAAAAACCAAATGATGGGGGTACGAGAACCAAATGAGGAAGGTACGAGAACCAAATGAGGAAGGTACGAGAACCAAATGATGGAGGTACGAGAACCAAATGATGGAGGTAAGGGAACCAAATGATGGAGATACAAAAACCAAATGATGGGTGTATGAGAACCAAATGATGGGTGCATGAGAACAAAATGATGGAGGTACAAGAACCAAATGATGAAGGTACGAGAACCAAATGATGGAGGTATAAAAACCAAATGATGGCGATATGAGAACCAAATGATGGGGGTAGGAGAACCAAATGATGGAGGTAGGAGAACCAAATGATGGAGGTAAGGGAACAAAATTATGGAGGTACGAGAACCAAATGATGGAGGTACGAGAACCAAATGATGGAGGTACAAAAACCAAATGATGGGTGTATGAGAATAAAATGACGGAGGTACAAGAACCAAATGATGGAGGTATGAGAACCAAATGATGGCGATATGAGAACCAAATGATGGGGGTATGAGAACCAAATGATGGAGGTAGGAGAACCAAATGATGGAGGTAGGAGAACCAAATGATGGAGGTACGAGAACCAAATGATGGAGGTAAGGGAACAAAATTATGGAGGTACGAGAACCAAATGATGGAGGTACGAGAACCAAATGATGGAGGTAGGAGAACCAAATGATGGGTATATGAGAACCAAATGATGGGTGCATGAGAACAAAATGATGGAGGTACAAGAACCAAATGATGGAGGTATGAGAACCAAATGATGGCGATATGAGAACCAAATAATGGGGGTATGAGAACCAAATGATGGAGGTATGAGAACCAAGTGATGGGGGTATGAGAACCAAATGATGGGTGTATGAGAACCAAATGATGGAGGTATGAGAACCAAGTGATGAAGGTACTAGAACCAAATGATGGCGATATAAGAACAAAATGATGGAGGTACGAGAACAAAATGATGGGGGTATGAGAACCAAATGATGGAGGTATGAGAACCAAGTGATGGGGGTATGAGAACCAAATGATAGAGGTATGAGAACAAAGTGATGAAGGTACTAGAACCAAATGATGGCGATATGAGAACAAAATGATGGAGGTACGAGAACAAAATGATGGTGGTATGAGAACCAAATGATGGAGGTATGTGAACCAAGTGATGAAGGTACGAGAACCAAACACATTTGGGGTTACCAGTGACATTACTACAGTAATCAGTGCTATACATATGCACTGTTACTGTAAAAATGACACTGGCAGGGAAGAGGTTAATTTTTATTGGTGATTATTGGTGAAGGGGTTAATGTATGCCTGGTGCTTACTGACATGTGTGGGGGGAGGTGACTGAGTGACACAGGGACAGATCGCAGGTTGAGCTATGCTGAACCCTGCAATCTGACCCTGTCTGTCACTTAGGAGATCCGCCCGCTTTGTTTACACAAGTGGGCGGATCTCCAAACTCGATTCCCCGACAATCGGGGAATCACCGCCGCTCCTCCCCTGGCCCGACTCCTGCTGTGACTGTATACAGCGGGAGCGAGCCTCCGGCGGCGCGCGAGCGCCGCCGAGAGAGGGGAATGTCTGGCGACGTAGGTCTACGCCGCCAGACGTTATCGAGCCACTTTGCCGCACTGAGCAGCGGTAAAGTGGTTAAGTCCTTTTGCTCCAGATCTGAGGGGAAGCTTTGCTGGTTTCTATCATCCAATCACGTGCAAACAAAAATGCTGTTTTTTATTTTCCTTGCATGTGATTAAGTATTAATTTCAAACTGAAACTTTACCTCATTTACTAAGCTCTGGAGCAAGTGCACTGTATATTTTCCTTTTGTAAATCAACTTTTATAGTTTGTAAGTCAGATTTCTGGCAACCCCTGCAACATAAATGTCATTTTTGGTGAGATCCTCCCAATAGGAACACGTCTAAAGGGATGCAGGCCCAGAAGATTTCCTCATTAGAGCCCTGCAGCTGCACAACTGATAGATAATTATGAAACCACTCCCATTAGACCCACTCAGCACAGAAGTGAATCACAACAATAGAAATATGTAGTAAAAGCGGGGTGGGTAGAGGGAGGAGTGGGAGGGGTAGAGGGTATGTTTCATATTTTTTTGTATGTTAAAAGAATGTTGAATAATGTTGATTGTTTATATGTTTGAATTGAAATTAATAAAATTTATATCATTAAATTCGCTCTTTTTTTATAAATATCGCAAAAAATGAAAAGCGCACAGGTGATCAAATACCACGAAAAGGAAGCTCTGTTTGTGGGAAAAAAAGGACGTAAATTTGGTTTGGGTACAGTGTTGCAAGGTTTGCGCAATTGTTAGTTAAAGTCACGCAGTGCCAAGTTGCAAAAAGTGGCCTGGACGTTAAGCAGGAAAATCCTCCGGGGCTAAAGTGGTTAAAAATGACCTTTCCTTTTCATTCTGCAGCTGTTGTAATTTTCTGAAAATGAAATACAATATGGCCGCCTGGAGCTGTTCTGTACACAGAATGTATACTGACCACACCCCCAGAAACATCATTTCCTGCTTGTGTGATTGGCTCACCAATTTTCCCAGAAGTCTGCACTAAGATACAAGTCAGATTTCTGGCATCCCCTGCAACATAAATGTCATTTTTGGTGAGAAACTCCCAATAAGAACATGGCTAAAGGGGTGCAGGCCCAGCAGCTTTCCTCATTAGAGCTCTGCAGCTGCCACAGCTGATAGATAATTATGAAACCACTCCCATTAGAGCCACTCAGCACAGAGGAACAAACAATGATTTCTTCAGAATAACAAAAAGTAGGAATCTGCAACAAAGTTTGTTACAATCCCTGCAATGTACAGAGATCACCCAGAGGGGAATGTTTTTTTTCTTAACAAAAGTGGAGTTACAAATGAATAAACTGCTTACAAACACACGGAAACCAAACTAATTGCAAGCAACCAAGCGCTTAATGAGGAGATAACTCTCACAATAGTGTGGTTAATGCTGCTACTTAAAAAAAAACGTATATATATAAAAGAATAATCAAACACACATATGGTAAAATATTCCTGTAGCGCAAGGGGAGACCTTAACCACTTAAGCCCCGGAAGATTTTACCCCCATTCCGACCAGGGGGTATTTTGCCATTCGGCACTGCGTGACTTTAACGGACAATTGCGCGGTCGTGCAACGCTGTACCTAAACAAATTTGGCGTCCTTTTTTTCCCACAAACAGAGCTTTCTTTTGGTGGTATTTGATCACCTGTGCGATTTTTTGATCACGCGCTATAAACAAAAAAAGAGCATCAATTTTGCAAAAATAACAATATTTTTCACATTTTTTTATATGAAATTCCCCCCAAAAAAATGTAAAAATCAAAATTGTTTAACATTTTCGGCCAATTTGTTTTATGCTACCTATGTTTGGTAAAAAAAATCGCAAAAAGCGTATTTTGATTGGTTTGCGCAAAAGTTATCGCGTTTACTAACAAAGGGAAAGATTTTTGTCATTTTTGTTGTTTTTTTTTTTAACGCGTACTGGCGGCGATCTGCGATTTTTTTTGCGGTACTGCGACATTGCGGCGGACAGATCGGACCCTTGACTGACATTTTTGACACTTTTGGGGTTACCAGTGACATTTCTAAAAATACACTGGTAGTGAAGGGGTTAACTTTATTTGGGAGGGAGGGGCTGTGTGTGTCCCTAGGGGCGTGCTTTCTACTGTGATTGGCTGTGGCTTGAGCTGTAAGGACACTGATCAACGGATCTACATACTAGATCCGTGTGATCAGTGTCTTTACACCGAGGAGAATGACAGGTGGCTTGTTTACACAAGCTGCCTGCCTTTCTCCCTCTCCCCCGCCGATCGCCGAGTGACCGGCGGACATCGGGTCCGCTGGTCACACGCACGGGGGGGTCCGTGACCATGCGGGAGCGGGAGCGCGCCTCTGGGGGCGCGCGCTCGCTCCCTAGACCCTCACAAGCTAGTGACGTAGCCCTACGTCACTTTGCCTGTGAGGGGCTGACTGCCGACGTAGATCGGCGTTAGGCAGTCGGCAAGTGGTTAATCCAGCCCCTACCACTTCGTCAGCAAGCACTGACAGAAATAAATAAACACCAATGAGGTATAGTTCATAAATTGCTATGCAGTCCTAGTCCACAAGCATCGGTTAGAAGGAGCAGATTGTAGGTGCAGATGTATGGGATCACCAAACCGTCACCACTGTGCTCTGAAGGGGGATAAGCAATGCCCACTCACCAGCTCCATAGGCTCAATCACTCTCGTGAAAGAGCAAACAGGCAGATAATAATCATCTTCCCTCAGACTTCCACAACCGATACAAAAACTCAGGACCACTGTGTATGTGGCTGGTCACACTGACACCGAGCTGCTACTGCAACAAGCCAGCTTCATGAGTGACATTTGCTTGTGAGCCAATAGCGGGCGAGCGCGCGCCCGCCCCGGCTCGTTCCCTAGGAAGTCAGTGCGTGTGACCAGCGGACCCGATGTCCGCCGGTCACTCGGCGATCGTCGGTGGAGAGGGAGAAAGGCAGGCGGCTAGTGTAAACAAGCCGCCTGTCATTCTCCCCGGTGTATGAATAGTGATCATATGGTTCTACTATGTAGATCCGTTGATCAGTGTCCTTACAGCTCAAGCCACAGCCAATCACAGTAGAAAGCACGCCCCTAGGGACACACATAGCCACGCCCTTTAAAAAAAAGTTAACCCCTGTTCCTACACCAGTAGCCATGTCCAATCACAGTTAGAAGCACGCCCCTAGGGACACACTTAACCCCTCCTTCCCCAATAAAGTTAACCCCTTCCCTGCCAGTGTCATTTGCAGTAACAGTGCATATATATAGCACTGATTACTGCAGTAATGTCACTGGTAACCCCAAAAGTGTCAAAAATGTCAGTCAAGGGTCCAATCTGTCCGCCGCAATGTCGCAGTACCGCAAAAAAAAAATCGCAGATCGCCGCCATTACGCGTTAAATAAAAACACCAAAAATGACAAAAATCTTTCCCTTAGTTAGTAAACGCAATAACTTTTGCGCAAACCAATCAAAATACGCTTTTTGCGATTTTTTTTTTTACCAAACACATGTAGCAGAAAACAAATTGGCCTAAAATGTTAAAAAAGTTTGATTTTTACATTTTTTGGGGAATTTCATATAAAAAATGTGAAAAATATTGTTATTTTTGCAAAATTGACGCTCTTTTTTTTGTTTATAGCGCAAAAAGTAAAAATCGCACAGGTGATCAAATACCACCAAAAGAAATCTCTGTTTGTGGGAAAAAAAGGACGTCAAATTCGTTTAGGTACAGCGTCGCACGACCGCGCAATTGTCCGTTAAAGTCACGCAGTGCCGAATCGCAAAAAAACCCTGGTCGGAATGGGGGTAAAATCTTCCGGGGCTTAAGTGGTTAAGGGGGTAAAACCTCCTGAAGCTGATGTGAGAATTAAGGGAATTACCCCCAGAAAACAATGGTTGGGTTCATTTTGAATTCTTCTGAATATTCTTTATTCTTAGAATTTTTTTTGTTTTTACCAAACATAATACAACGGGGAACAACCAGAGCCAGGAGAAGAACATTTTCCTGCAAACCTCTGCCGTGTACTTTGAACCGTCCGCCGCCAAGCCTGGAAAAAAGTATTTCTAAATCTTTAAGGGAATAAGAGAAGGCGGATAATTTGCCGTTTTATAGTCGGAGAGGATCACGCTGCAGCTATTGCAATATTTATCATTTAATACAGAGAACATCCTCCAAGATCTCATCCCTGACATTAATAACATCTTAAATTTTACTTTTCCTGACAACTCATCCACCATTCCATTACAAATGAATTCTGAATAACCAATCAGTCTTTTTTTTTTTTTTTTTAACCATCTCATCATCTTCCCGAGCGAAGCCAGCCATACTTCCCAACTTTCTCTAATGGTAGGAGGGATAGATGTCGGGGGGAATAAAATTTAGCTATAGGATACACATCTTATACCGGAGAATGTGAAGAAGAAAACTTTAATCATTCAAAAAATAAATAGTACTGCAAATGTGTGGCTACATTCCAGAACCCTCACCCGACACCATTGGTCAGTTGTATACTTATAGATATGGTAGCGCTAAATCCTCCTACCTACTAATGTTGTTCTAGTATGTGCAAAGATTGCTGTGCAAAATCCAACTAAGGGCTCTTTCACACGGGCGATCCGATCAGATCCGCCTGTCAGTTTTTAGGCGGATCTGATCGGATCCTCCATGCAGCTCTATGGGGCAGCGGATGTCAGCGGAGACACCTCCGCTGACACCCGCTGCCATCCGTATCCGATCCTGTCCGTGAAATCCGGACGGATGGAAACCCTATTTTTCCATCCGTTCAGGGATCGGATCGGATCGGATGAGAGTGGACAGGCGGTCCGCTCTCATCCGATCCCCCATAGAGAGCAGCGGGGGCTGTGACACCTCCCTCTCCGCTCTGCAAGCGGAGACGGAGCTGTCATCCGCTGGCTCAGTGGGGATCGGCGGATCGATCCCTGCTGAGCAGCACGGATCCGCCTACGGAGGCGGACCGTGTGAAAGAGCCCTTCATGTGAACAAACCATGTGATATTATTCATCAAAGGTGCAATACCAGAAAGTGCAAAGTCTGTAACCATAAATTCATCAGATAAATATATATAAAAAAAAGTGCAGTGCTATGTAAAGTGCTTTTCTGTGCTACAATTGCAATATAATATATATGTGATTCAAACCATATATGACAAATAGCAGTGCAATATATTAAAGTGCAATAATTAGTGCAACAATGGTGTACTCAAGTGCATATGCATAATGAATGAAGTCACTTGTACAGTGACGTAACGCGTAAGGGCCAAGACATTGATGTCATTATTACTGGAAGGAGAAGGAACCAGACTGTACGTTGCTGCTCCCAATTAAATGGATACATACATGTATTGACTGCAGTGCACCAAATCAAGTGCACATAAGCAAGTGAGTGTATTTTTATTGTTTTAACCACTTAAGCCCCGGAAAGGTTTACCCCGCCCCCTATATGACCAGGGAATTTTTTTACGATACGGCACTGTGTTATTTTAGCTGACAATTATGCGACCGTGCGACGCTGTACCCAAATAGAATTGATGCCCTTTTTTCCCCACAATTAGAGTTTTCTTTTGGTGGTATTTGATCACCTCTGTGGTTTTTATTTTTTACGCTATAAACAAAAAAAAGTCTGTCAATTTTGAAAAAAAATAAAAATAAATATCTTTAACTTTTTGTTATAAGTGCCGGTTCACACTACGTCACTCTGACTTAGGGGGCGACCTGTGAAGTCGCGTGCAGCGCGACTTCGGCGCGACTTGCACGGACTTCATAAAATGAATGTCTATGCAAGTCGCCTCCAGGTCGCACCGAAGTAGTGCAGGAACCTTTTTCTAAGTCGGAGTGACTTGAGTCGCTCCTATTAGAACAGCTCCTGTACCGCACAATGGGAGCGTGATGGACCGCGACTTGTCAGGCTGACAAGTCGCGGTCAAAGTCGGACTAGTGTGAATGCGGTCTTAAACACATCCAATAAAAAAAAAATGTAAAAATCTAATTCCTAATCAGTTTAGGCCAATATGTACTCTGCTACATGTTTTTGGTAAAAAAAAAAAAAAATCCAATAAGTATATATTGGACACAGCGGGAGCCAATCAACAGGTCCTGCATACCCAATGTTCGCTTGCACCTGGTGATTGTTCTCAGGGAAGATGGAGATCTTGTGTTTCTGCTAAGCAGGAACACAGATCTCTGTCTTCCCCCAGTCAGCATCCCCCACACAGTTATAAAGCACCCCCAGGGAACACATTTAACCCCTTGAACGCCTTTGATGTTAACCCCTTCCCTGCCAATGTCATTAGTACAGTGACAGTGTTTTTTTTGTTTTTTAGCACTGATCACTGTTTTGGTGTCACTGGTCCCCAAAAAGCGTACAGTTTGATTTTTTTACATTTTTTTTATTGGGAATGTTTTATAGCAGAAAGTTAAAAACATTGTTTTTTTCAAAATTGTCAGGCTTTTTTTGTTTATAGCGCAAAAAATAAAAACCGCAGAGGTGATCAAATACCACCAAAAGAAAACTGTTTGTGGGTAAAAGAGAGCATCCATTTTATTTGGGTACGGCGTCGCACGATCGCGTAATTGTCAGTTAAAGTAACGCAGTGCCGTATTGCAAAAAATAGCTTGGTCATGAAGGGGGGGGGGGTGTAAATCTTCCTGGGCTTAAGTGGTTAAAACAATAAAAAATACACTCACTTGCTTATGTGTACTTGATCTGGTGCACGGCAGTCAATACATGTATGTATCCATTTAATTGGGAGCAGCAATGTACAGTCTGGTTCCTGCTCCTTCCAGTAATAATGACATTACTGTCTCCGCCCTTACGCGTTACGTCACTATACAAGTGACTTCTTCAGAGGATCATGAAAATTTCTGCTTCCTACCAAACATAATTAAAACATTTTTTTTCATTAGAACATGTCCTTCAGGGCAGTCAGCAATCCAACCCCCCACTTAAGCCCCGGAAGGGGAAACCTTCCGGGGCTTAAGTGGTTAAAACAATAAAAATACACTCACTTGCTTATGTGTACTTGATCTGGTGCACGCCAGTCAATACATGTATGTATCCATTTAATTGGGAGCAACAACATACAATCTGGTTCCTGCTCCTTCCAGTAATAATGGCATTACTGTCTCCGCCCTTACGCGTTACGTCACTATACAAGTGACTTCTTCAGAGGATCATGAAAATTTCTGCTTCCTACCAAACATAATTAAAACATTTTTTTTCATTAGAACATGTCCTTCAGGGCAGTCAGCAATCCAACCCCCCACTTAAGCCCCGGAAGGGGAAACCTTCCAGGGCTTAAGTGGTTAAAACAATAAAAATACACTCACTTGCTTATGTGTACTTGATCTGGTGCACGGCAGTCAATACATGTATGTATCCATTTAATTGGGAGCAACAACATACAATTTGGTTCCTGCTCCTTCCAGTAATAATGGCATTACTGTCTCCGCCCTTACGCGTTACGTCACTATACAAGTGACTTCTTCAGAGGATCATTAACATTTCTGCTTCCTACCAAACATAATTAAAACATTTTTTTCATTAGAACATGTCCTTCAGGGCAGTCAGCAATCCAACCCCCCCCCACCCCCCCTGGTCACGTCTCCACCCCCCCCCCCATCCTATTCCATTTGTTTGACAATTCCTTGAATATAAGCCTATAAATTACTAATTTGGCTCCCATTGATTTCAATGGCGTTCAGATTCGGCATTCAAACTTTGGTACCCAGGTATGTTTGGCTCACCACCAAATAAATATGTTCCCCTCAAAAAAAAAAAAAAAAAAAAAAAATGCTTGTAAAACATGCGTTACCCAAACACATGCATTGGTCTCAATCCAGCCAAACAAAATATTTTTCCCTTAAAATGATAATCCTGATGGAGCACATTGAAGCCTCCGGCTCCTGACACATTTGTCAGTTAGCAGACAATTTAGGGAACTGGGGACCCACCAGAGCAGCCATTTTGTATCGGCTTTTTTCGCGGGCTGCAAAGCTACGACCGTTTTGTGCGACGTAAATCAACCACTTTGCAGATTTTTTCCCGACCCGAACCTAATTTAGCCGTGACAGAACGTGTCCCCGTCCCCGCACTCACCGTAAATTACCCCGCATCTGCAAAGGATGTTATCAAACTATAAAAAGCCTATTTGTTTCTCTCTTTCGCCTTTTCAATACGTTATTTGAGCAAGTTGCCTCTTTTCAAGACAGATTAAAGTCGCCTCTAAATCAGAGAATATTTCTGTCTGCGGTATTATTCGGCGACGCTTTGCGGTCTGTTTTATTTGCCGTTCCATTTCCTTTAATACCAACACAGAGCGAGATCCACGGCGGAATGTCACGGAGGGCCTTGATGTATGGCCGCGTTCTATACATCAATAATTTCCAAAGCCGCGCGCCCGCGGTGATTGAAATTTCCAGGATGATATCAGCGGCACATAAAGGATCGGGAGAAGTGACAGATAGGGGAGGTTGCACCCCGGCAATCTAATTCAGTGTCATCATGACTTGAAATAACTCATCGCTGTAACCTGACCGCTAATCCGATGGCTTTAACTACGCTGGGAAATAAAAAAAATAAAAAAAGGGGGGGGGGTGTTTTCTGTGTTACACCTGAACATATAAACTGCAATTACAATGCCTGGATAGGACAAGAGGTCACCCTGGAGGCATCATGGAAAAATGAAAGGACCAAGACCAAGGATCTGGGAGAACATCGGTGGGCACAGCCTAGGTTGTGCACCCCAGAGCAAAAACACACATGCGTGTACAATGGGTATAAAAAGTCTACACCCCCCTGTTAAAATGTCAGGTTTCTGTGATGGAAAAAAATGAGACAAAGATAAATCGTTTCAGAACTTTTTCCACTACAGCCAGAAAATGCCCCTGGCCAAAAACTGCTGATAACAGCCTGTGTGTAAATGGAGACATAGGAGAACATGCCGGGGAGACATAGGAGAACATGCCGGGGAGACATAGGAGAACATGCTGGGGAGACATAGGAGAACATGCCGGGGAGACATAGGAGAACATGCCGGGGAGACATAGGAGAACATGCTGGGGAGGCCTAGGAGAACATGCTGGGGGGAGACATAGGAGAACATGCTGGGGAGACATAGGAGAACATGCTTGGGGGAGACATAGGAGAACATGCTGGGGAGACATAGAAGAACATGCTGGAGAGACATAGGAGAACATGCTTGGGGGAGACATAGGAGAATATGCTGGGGAGACATAGGAGAACATGCCGCAGAGACATAGGAGAACATGCTTGGGGGAGACATAGGAGAATATGCTGGGGAGACATAGGAGAACATGCCGCAGAGACATAGGAGAACATGCTGGGAGGAGACATAGGAGAACATGCTGGGGGGGAGACATAGGAGAACATGCTGGGGAGACATAGGAGAACATGCTGGGGGGAGACATAGGAGAACATGCTGGGGAGACATAGGAGAACATGCTGGGAGGAGACATAGGAGAACATGCCGGGGAGACATAGGAGAACATGCTGAGGAGACATAGGAGAACATGCTGGGGAGACATAGGAGAACATGCTGGGGAGACATAGGAGAACATGCTGAGGAGACATAGGAGAATATGCTGGGGAGACATAGGAGAACATGCTGAGGAGACATAGGAGAACATGCTGGGGAGACATAGGAGAACATGCTGGGGAGACATAGGAGAACATGCTGAGGAGACATAGGAGAACATGCTGAGGAGACATAGGAGAACATGCCGGGGGAGACATAGGAGAACATGCTGGGGGGACATAGGAGAACATGCTGGGAGGAGACATAGGAGAATATGCTGGGGAGACATAGGAGAACATGCTGAGGAGACATAGGAGAACATGCCGGGGGAGACATAGGAGAACATGCTGGGGGGACATAGGAGAACATGCTGGGAGGAGACATAGGAGAACATGCCGGGGAGACATAGGAGAACATGCTGGGGGGAGACATAGGAGAACATGCCGGGGAGACATAGGAGAACATGCTGGGAGGAGACATAGGAGAACATGCCGGGGAGACATAGGTGAAGATGCCGGAGAGACATAGGAGAACATGCTGGGGGGACATAGGAGAACATGCCGGGGAGACATAGGAGAACATGCTGGGAGGAGACATAGGAGAACATGCCGGGGAGACATAGGTGAAGATGCCGGAGAGACATAGGAGAACATGCTGGGGGGACATAGGAGAACATCCCGGGGAGACATAGGAGAACATGCCGGAGAGACATAGGAGAACATGCAAGGGAGACATAGGAGAACACGCTGGGGAGACATAGAAGAACATGCCGGGGAGACATAGGAGAACATGCCGGGGAGACATAGGAGAATATTTTGGGGAGACAGGAGAACATGCTGGGGAGACATAGGAGAACATGCCGGGGAAACATAGGAGAACATGCAGGGGAGACATAGGAGAACATGCTGGGGAGACATAGGAGAACATGCAGGGGAGACATAGGAGAACATGCCGGGGAGACATAGGAGAACATGCCTGGGAGACATAGGATAACATGTTGGGGAGACATAGGAGAACATGTTGGGGAGATATAGGAGAAAATGCTGGGGAGACATAGGAGGACATGCTGGGGAGACATAGGAGGACATGCTTAGGAGACATAGGAGAACATGCTGGGGAGACATAGGAGAACATGCAAGGGAGACAAAGGAGAACACGCTGGGGAGACATACAAGAACATGCCGGGGAGACATAGGAGAACATGCTGGGGAGACATAGGAGAACATGCAAGGGAGACAAAGGAGAACACGCTGGGGAGACATAGAAGAACATGCCGGGGAGACATAGGAGAACATGCTGGGGAGACATAGGAGAACATGCGGGGGAGACATAGGAGAACACGTCGGGGGAGACATAGGAGTACATGCTGGGGAGACATAGGAGAACATGCGGGGGAGACATAGGAGAACACGTCGGGGGAGACATAGGAGAACATGCCGGGGAGACATTGGAGAACATGCTGGGGAGACATAGGAGAACATGCTGAGGAGACATAGGAGAACATGCCGGGGAGACATAGGAGAACATGCCGGGGAGACTTAGGAGAACACGCCGGAGGAGACATAGGAGAAAATGATAGGGAGACATAGGAGAACATGCTGGGGAGACATAGGAGAACATGCCGGGGAGACTTAGGAGAACACGCCGGGGGAGACATAGGAAAACATGCCGGGGAGACATAGGAGAACATGCCAGGGAGACATAGGAGAACATGCTGGGGAGACATAGGAGAACATGCCGGGGAGACTTAGGAGAACACGCCGGGGGAGACATAGGAGAACATGTCGGGGAGACATAGGAGAACATGCCGGGGGAGACATAGAACATGCCGGGGAGGCATAGGAGAACATGCTGGGAAGACATAGGAGAACATGCCGGGGAGACATAGGAGAACATGCCGGGGAGACATAGGAGAACATGCTGGGGAGACATAGGAGAACATGCCGGGGAGACATAGGAGAACATGCTGGGGAGACATAGGAGAACATGCGGGGGAGACATAGGAGAACATGCTGGGGAGACATAGGAGAACATGCCGGGGAGACATAAGAGAACATGCCGGGGAGACATAGGAGAACATGCCGGGGAGACATAGGAGAACATGCCGGGGAGACATAGGAGAACATGCCGGGGAGACATAGGAGAACATGCTGGGGACACATAGGAGAACATGCCGGGGAGACATAGGAGAACATGCTGGGGAGACATAGGAGAACATGCCGGGGACACATAGGAGAACATGCTGGGGAGACATAGGAGAACATGCTGGGGGAGACATAGGAGAACATGCTGGGGGAGACATAGGAGAACATGCCGGGGAGACATAGGAGAACATGCTGGGGAGACATAGGAGAACATGCTGGGGAGACCTAGGAGAACATGCTGGGGAGACATAGGAGAACATGCTGGGGAGACATAGGAGAACATGCTGGGGGAGACATAGGAGAACATGCTGGGGGAGACATAGGAGAACATGCCGGGGAGACATAGGAGAACATGCTGGGGAGACATAGGAGAACATGCTGGGGAGACCTAGGAGAACATGCTGGGGAGACATAGGAGAACATGCTGGGGAGACATAGGAGAACATGCTGGGGAGACCTAGGAGAACATGCTGGGGAGACATAGGAGAACATGCTGGGGAGACCTAGGAGAACATGCTGGGGAGACATAGGAGAACATGCTGGGGAGTTTATCGGCTGTAGAAAAAAATGTCTGACGCCAAAAACAGCCACTGTAAAAACGTCCCATGTGAGTGAGGGCTTCCTGTTCATTCATTCTGTGCAACTGAGGCTGCAGAGGAAGGGATTGATGAATCAGTCCTCAGTCCCTTTCTCGGTCTCAAAAGTGAGACATCAGGGGTTTGTTTAGACCCCTGATATTTCAGCAAAGCCCCCCCAACGGGTGCCCTAAAAAATATGTAAAATATGAACAAAAATAAAATTGTAAAAAACAAAAAAAAATAAATAAAATAAAAATGGTAGAAAAAAAAAAGTTGGTAACAACTGTCAAAAGGGTGGACTTTAACCACTTCAGGACTTCCCGCTGCAGTTTTACTGCGGCAGGCTGGCCCTCCTGCGCGAACCAACGTAGCCCTACGTCAGTTGCGCGCCTGCTGCTAGGGGGTGAGCGCGCACCTCCGGCGGCATGCTCCCGCCCCCACACGGCAGCAGGGACTCCGATGCATGGGGCCGTCGGCTCTGATTGCCGCCTGCCACCTGCGATCGCTCCCCACTGAGAGAGAAGGATGGTCTGACGTGTTTCGCATCAAGCTTCTTCAGGACCATAAACGCACAGACATGTCATTTAAGAAAAATACCTCCTCTGACCATCAAAAAGAAAGCCTCACCGGTGGGGTGGGCATAATAAGGACCAAGATGTCGCAATGTGCACAAAATGAAAGTCGACGAATCTTGTAAATAAATCCAATGGGTGTAGCTCCAGATCACATATGTGGTTCTGCATACACTGTGAGGGTGTCACTTAGTATTGTCTAGCATAGGAAACCATAATTATATAGTTCCTGTAGAATATAGACCATATCTTTTAATAGTCCCTGAGAGAGCAGAGAGAGCACAATAATGTGGGTCCCTGGTCCCGGCCAGGGACAGGAAAAGAATAACGCACAATCGTGTCCCAATGACTTATTATAGCCAACAGATTGGAGACTGGTAGATAGGTTCCTAATGTGACAGGACACCCCTATATATTTATGGTTTCAATGGCCTATATTCTACAGGAACTATATATTTATGGTTTCCCATGCTAGACAATACTACACTCACAGGTGACACCCTCACAGCATATGCAGAACCACATGTCACCTGTGAGTGTAGTATTGTCTAGCATAGGAAACCATAAATATATAGTTCCTGTACAGGGGAGCCGGAGATGAGGGGTTCTGCGGCTGCACAGAGGGGTGCAGGATCTGTAGGAGAAGTTCTGTCCAGACAAGAAATAGAGACTAGCTTCACACGGCTGCACAGAGAAGCGCAGGATCTGGAGGAGGAGCTCTTTCCTCCTCTCTGCTGCCGACTGCCGAAACAAGGTGGGGGCGGAGGCTAGGGGTGTGTTACAGCTGCAAGAGAGACCCTCCCTTACATCACAGTATACCCCCCCCTTGCCTTGCTCTGCTGCTGGGAAGAAGCTGGGGGAGACAAGCTGGGGGGGGGGGGAGAAGCTGCTGAGACCAGGTGGGGACAGAGGCTGGGGGTGTGCTGCTGCTGCAGGAGAGACCCTCCCTTACATCACAGTACACACCCCCCTTGCCTTGCACTAATGTTGGGAAGAAGCTGGGGGGCAGAGCTGGAAAGCAGAAAGTGCAGGGTCTGGAGGAGGATCAAAGGATGGCTGGAGTCAGCTGCTGGAGTCTGCTGAATGCTGACACCAGGGGATCCGGAGATGAGGGGTGCTGCAGCTGCACAGAAGGCAGAGGATCTGGTGGAGAAGCGCTGCTGCTGAGACAAGGTGGGGGAGGAGACTAGACGTGTGCCGCAGCTGCAGGAGACACCCTCCCTTACACCACAGTACACACCCCCTTTGTCGTGCGCTGATGCTGGGAAGAAGATGGGGGGGAGAAACTGCTGAGACAAGGTGGGGCGGAGACTAGATGTGTGCCGCAGCTGCAGGAGAGACCCTCACTTACATCACAGTACACACCCCCCCTTGCCGTGCGCTGCTGCTGGGAAGAAGCTGGGGGGAGAAAATGCCTAGACAAGGTGGGAGCAGGGACTAGATGTGTGTGTGCCGCAGCTGCAGGAAAGACCCTCCCTTACATCACAGTACACCCCTCCCCTTGCCTTGCGCTGCTGCTGGGAAGAAGCTGGGGGGGGAGAAGCTGCTGAGACAAGGTGGGGCGGAGACTAGATGTGTGCCGCAGCTGCAGGAAAGACCCTCCCTTACATCACAGTACACACCCCCTTGCCTTGCGCTGCTGCTGGGAAGAAGCTGGGGGAGACAAGCTTGGGGGGGAGAAGCTGCTAAGTCAAGGTGGGGGCGGAGACTAGGGGGTGTGCGGCAGCTGCAGGAAAGACCCTCCCCTACATCACAGTACACACCCCCTTGCCTTGCGCTGCAGCTGGGAAGAAGCTGGGGGAGACAAGCTTGGGGGGAGAAGCTGCTAAGTCAAGGTGGGGGGCGGAGGCTAGGGGTGTTCCGCAGCTGCAGGAAAGACCCTCCCTTACATCACAGTACACGCCCCCCCTTTGCCTTGCGCTGCTGCTGGGAAGAGCTGAGGGAGACAAGCTTGGTGGGAGAAGCTGCTGAGACAAGGTGGGGGCGGAGACTAGAAGTGTGCCGCAGCTGCATGGGGAGATGCGAGGGCCACACGAAATGGCCTGGAGGGCCGGATTGGGCCCACGGGCCTTGTGTTTGACACATGTGATGTAGACAGTGTAGCTCTGTGGTCCCCGATGGCGTTGTACATTAGACGAGTCTTCTGATTCCTCCCAGCTGCTGTTCAATTATCGAACGACTCCAGAGAAGTCACCCCTCGGTCGTACTCTTCTAAATATTTAAGTCCGGCTGTAAATGTCACCGTCGCCGGCGTTATGGGAGATGGGCGGCTGATGAATGGCCGCCGTTCTGGAAGAAATCATAGATAATTTAAATTGCTCATTGTATTCAATGAGGGTGACCCTCCAGTTACCCTCTCCTTCCGCGAAATCAAAAAAGTGTTTTGTCTTTAAACTTTGACACCTGACATCACATGGCGGTAATAGGGAGTCCAAATAATCTCCGTTTTATGGTGGAGGAGACGGGAGTCCCATTAGAGGGACACATAAAATGATTGAAATTAATGAGAATTTGATAACGCTGGGAAAAAAAAAAAAAAAGTTGCATAGGGGCCAAAACCGATCCTGCGTGAACCCTCCGAAAAGGGGAATTTTATATGGGCTGCCTGCGTGAGACAGATTTTCTGAAGCCAAGATTTAGCGAAACTGGAATTAACCACTTAAGGTTCCCCCCCCCCCCTTTTTTTTTTTTTTGCGAATTTTCGGCAATACGGCGCTGCGTTATTTTAACCACTTCAGCCAAAAAAGATTTCACCCCCTTAATGACCAGGTAATTTTTTGCGCTACGGCACTGAGTTAATTTAACTGACAATTGCGCGGTCGTGCGACGCTGTAACCAAATAAAATTGATGTCCTTTTTTTCCCACAAATTGAGCTTTCTTTTGGTGGTATTTGATCACCTCTGCGATTTTTATTTTTTTGCGCTATAAACAAAAAAAAATAAAAATTAAAAAAAAAAAACAATATGTATTTTTTACTTTCTGCTATAAAACACATCCATTAAAATTTAAAAAAAAAAATCTAATTTTTTCATCAATTTAGGCCAATATAAATTCTGCTTGATAGTGCTTAAAAACGATGAGATATATTTATGGAATTTTTATTTATTTATTTATTTTTACTAGTAATGGTGGTACTGCCATATTTACTTCTCGTAGTATTTAATCACCTCTGCGTTTTTTATTTTTTGCACCACAAAAAAAAAAAAAACAACAACTTTGGAAAAAAAAAAAAAATATTTTTTACTTTCTGCTATAAAACACGTCCAATAAAAAAATGTGAAAAATCAATTTTTTAAAATCAATTTATTAATCGGTTTGCGCAGAAAAGGTATAGTGTCCAAAAACAATGAGATATATTTATGTAATTTTTTATTTATTTATTTATTTATTTTTATTTACTAGTAATGGCGGTACTATGATATTTACTTCTCGTAGTATTCAATCTGGTAATTGATCACCTCTGCGTTTTTATTTTTTGCACCATAAACAAAAAAAGAGCAACAACTTTGGAAAAAAAAAAAAAGATTTTTTACTTTCTGCTATAAAACACATCCAATAAAAAAATGTGAAAAATCTAATTTTTTTTTGTCAATTTATTAATTGGCTTGCGCAAAAAAAGTTATGGTGTCCAAAAACAATGAGATATATTTATGGAATTTTTTATTTATTTTTTAATTTTTTTATTTACTAGTAATGGCGGTACTATGATATTTACTTCTCGTAGTATTCAATCACCTCTGCGTTTTAATTTTTTGCTCTATAAACAAAAAAATAAATACATTTGAAAAAAAAAAAACAATATATATTTTTATACTTTCTGCTACAAAACACATCCAATAATATTTTTATTTAAAATCAAATTTTTTCATCAATTTAGGCCAATATGAATTCTGCTTGATAGTGTTTAAAAACGATGAGATATATTTATGGAATTTTTATCTATTTATTTATTTTTACTAGTAATGGCGGTACTGCCATATTTACTTCTCCTGGTAATTGATCACCTCTGCGTTTTTATTTTTTGCACCATAAACAAAAAAAGAGCAACAACTTTGGAAAAAAAAAAAAAGATTTTTTACTTTCTGCTATAAAACACATCCAATAAAAAAATGTGAAAAATCTAATTTTTTTTTGTCAATTTATTAATTGGCTTGCGCAAAAAAAGTTATGGTGTCCAAAAACAATGAGATATATTTATGTCATTTTTTATTTATTTATTTATTTATTTTTATTTACTAGTAATGGCGGTACTATGATATTTACTTCTCGTAGTATTCAATCACCTCTGCGTTTTAATTTTTTGCTCTATAAACAAAAAATTAATACATTTGAAAAAAAAAAACAATATATATTTTTATACTTTCTGCTACAAAACACATCCAATAATATTTTTATTTAAAATCAAATTTTTTCATCAATTTAGGCCAATATGAATTCTGCTTGATAGCGTTTAAAAACGATGAGATATATTTATGGAATTTTTATCTATTTATTTATTTTTACTAGTAATGGCGGTACTGCCATATTTACTTCTCGTAGTATTTGATCACCTCTGCGTTTTTATTTTTTGCACCATAAACAAAAAAAGAGCAACAACTTTGGAAAAAAAAAAAAAGATTTTTTACTTTCTGCTATAAAACACGTCCAATAAATAAATGTGAAAAATCCATTTTTTAAAATCAGTTTATTAATTGGTTTGCGCAGAAAAGGTATAGTGTCCAAAAACAATGAGCTATATTTATGTAATTTTTTATTTTTTTATTTATTTTTTTATTTACTAGTAATGGCGGTACTATGATATTTACTTCTCGTAGTATTCAATCACCTCTGCATTTAAATTTTTTGCTCTATAAACAAAAAAATAAATAAATTTGAAAAAAAAAAACAATATATTTTTTTTTACTTTCTGCTACAAAACACATCCAATAATATTTTTATTTAAAATCAAATTTTTTCATCAATTTAGGCCAATATGAATTCTGCTTGATAGCGTTTAAAAACGATGAGATATATTTATGGAATTTTTATCTATTTATTTATTTTTACTAGTAATGGCGGTACTGCCATATTTACTTCTCGTAGTATTTGATCACCTCTGCGTTTTTATTTTTTGCACCATAAACAAAAAAAGAGCAACAACTTTGGAAAAAAAAAAAAAAAGATTTTTTACTTTCTGCTATAAAACACATCCAATAAAAAAATGTGAAAAATCTAATTTTTTTTTTTTGTCAATTTATTAATTGGCTTGCGCAAAAAAGTTATGGTGTCCAAAAACAATGAGATATATTTATGGAATTTTTTATTTATTTTTTTATTTACTAGTAATGGCGGTACTATGATATTTACTTCTCGTAGTATTCAATCACCTCTGCGTTTTAATTTTTTGCTCTATAAACAAAAAAATAAATACATTTGAAAAAAAAAAAACAATATATATTTTTTTACTTTCTGCTACAAAACACATCCAATAATATTTTTATTTAAAATCAATTTTTTTCATCAATTTAGGCCAATATGAATTCTGCTTGATAGTGTTTTAAAAACTATGAGATATATTTATAGAATTTTTGTTTATTTATTTATTTTTTTTACTAGTAATGGCGGCACTGCCATATTTACTTCTCCTGGTATTTGACCACCTCTGCGTTTTTATTTTTTTGCGCTATAAACAAAAAAAGAGTGTATATTTTGGGGAAAAAAAACAATATCTTTTACTTTCTGCTATAAAACACATCCAATAAAAAAATTTAAAAAAATCTATTTTTTTTCATCAATTTAGGCCAATATGAATTCTGCTACATATTTATTTTTTTTTTTTAAGTAATTTTTATTGGAATTTTAAGTTAACAATTTCAATACCAATAAGCGTATATTGATTGGTTTGTGCAAGAAAAGTTATAGTGTCCAAAAACAATGAGATATATTTATGGAATTTTTTATTTATTTATTTATTGTTTTACTAGTAATGGCAGTACTACGATATTTACTTATCATGGCATTCAATCACCTCTGCATTTTCATTTTTTTGCTCTATAAACAAATAAAAAAAAAAGTTGAAAAAAATATATATTTATTACTTTCTGCTATAAAACACATCCAATAAAAAATGTAAAAAATAAAATGTTTTCATCAATTTAGGCCAATATGTATTCTGCTACATATTTTGGTAAAAAGTAATGGAATTTTTATTTATTTATTTTCTCACTAGTAATGGCGGTACTGCGATATTTACTTCTCCTGGTATTTGATCACCTCTGCGTTTTTATTTTTTGCTTTATAAACAAAAAAAGAGTGACAATTTTGGAGAAAAAAAATCTATATTTTTAACTTTCTGCTATAAAACACATCCAATAAAAAAATAAAAAAATCAAATAAATTTAGACCAATATTTACAGTGTCTCACAAAAGTTAGTACACCCCTCACGTTTTAGTAAATATTTTATTCATGTGACAACACTGAAGAAATGACACTTTGCTACAATGTTAAGTAGTGAGTGTACAGCTTGTATAACAGTGTAAATTTGCTGTCCCCTAAAAATAACAACACACAGCCATTAATGTCTAAACCGCTGGCAACAAAACGCTGGCAAAGAACTCTCTGAGGATCTGAAAAAAAGAATTGTTGCTCTACAAGATGGCCTATGCTATAAGAAGATTGCCAAGACCCTGAAACTGAGCTGCAGCACGGTGGCCAAGACCATACAGTGGTTCAACAGGACAGGTTCCACTCAGAACAGGCCTGGCCATGGTCAACCAAAGAAGTTGAGTGCTGTGCTCAGCGTCGTATCCAGAGGTTGTCTTTGGGAAATAGACGTATGAGTGTTGCCAGCATTGCAGAGTTCCCAGAAGATGGCGGGACCATTCAGAAAGCACAGCATGACTCAAACATCAGTAGGAGCCTGAAGGCTTCACTGCCGGTTTCCCTTACTTACAATGCTGGTGTCTGCACCCGAAGCTGAATAGCCCTTTTTGGGGGGGGGGGGGGGGGTCCTGGTTTTGACGGGTCCCCGCTCCCACTTCCGGGTAGTTGAGCAGAAAAGCACCAAGAAATTAGCCCTCTCTCTTTGTCTTGAATACCTTTATCATTGAAAGTGAAAGTAAATCGCAAATTTTGGGGATTGTCCACAGAAAAGTAATGGTGGGGAAAATCTTCCAATGGTGATGCTAGTTCTGGTGACCTGGGGGTGCCTCAAGGGATTCCCTAATTTGCAGGGATTTCCTTTCACTTCCCTTTTTAGTTATGGGACAGGAAGTAAAGGGAAATCTTCACTATCTCCTCCCTTTTTGGTGAGCTTTCATGTAATAAGCACTGTCACTTTATTCATTTTTATTCATTACCACTGGTCCTTACCATATTTAAGGTAATTTAGCACTTAGTCACTTTATATTTATTGCACTCTTTTGCACATTTTTTATCAATTGTGGGAGTTAATGTGTATTTATATAGTCATTGCATATTGTGTTACACACTTTTTTACACCATATTGTTTGTATCACTCCTTTGAGTAACACTCATACCATCTATTTTTTCCATCCTGAACAATATTTATACCTTTTAAATTTTCTCGCATTTTTTCACATCATATTATTTTCCCCTGAAATTATACATACTTCTCATAATTTCCCACATTTAATTCAATACATTATATTGACAGCGCCCAGTACCTTCCCTTTCTTCTCTTAATTCTCAATTGGTATATTGCTCTTTCCAGAGACATATACCTTTTGTCTGAAGGTAGGCTGCAGCCACTTATATATCATTATGTGTCAACCAGAGGTGTAACTAGAACGAGTTAATGAGCTTATGAATAGGCAAAGCCCAACTTCTAAAAACAACACATGTAACTAAAAGTGTTTGTAGTGCCCTACAGCAGGGCTGTGATTTATTTAGTCATTTAGCTGCAGCCACTTATTTGTTTATATAATTATCCATTAAGCGCTGATTTTTCTATTTTTTCTCCAAAGGGAAATCTACCCAATGGGACACAGATGGCAAAAAAAGAAACTCACAGGGGTTCTAACCCAGGACAAGGTCATCTAGAGCCTAGGGCAACCATGCCAAACTGCACCCCCTAAGACATATGAGCATTATGTGTCAACCAGAGGTGTAACTAGAACCTTCAGGGCCCTGGTGCAAGAAACCATGAAGGGCCCCCCCTGACTCCCCCCCCCCCCTTCCATCCGAGCTCTGGGCTTCCACTTCTATCATTGCCACTTATCAGTGCCCATCAATGCTGCCTATCAGTGCCACTTAGCAGTGCCCATCAATGCTGCCTATCCGTGCCTCTTATCAGTGCCCATCAATGCTGCCTATCAGTGCCACTTATTAGTGCCCATCAATGCTGCCTATGAGTGCCACTTATCAGTGCCCATCAGCAGTACTCTGAGCTGAGAGGGTATCTCTGATACAGCTCAGACTCAGAGCCTGCACTGACAGTCCCTCCTCCCTCGCACAGATAGAAGACAGCCGATCTTCTCCTCCCGCTCCCTCTCCTCTGTGTGCACCGCAGGAAGGGTGAAGCTCAGCAGCTGAATGTGATCAGTCAGCCTTCCCGCGGTACACACAGAGGAGAGGGGCAGGAGGAAAGAATGGGCTGTCTCCTATCTGTGCGAGGGAGGAGGGATTGTCAGTCCAGGCTCTAAACCACTGACAGAAAAGGCGGGCAGGGGCGGCCTCCTCCTCTCGCAGTCCCAATCTCTGAAGGGAGGGGATCATGCTCTGCTTCAGTATGTCACAGTACATGTTGGCATTCATGGTTCTCTCAATGAACTGAAGCTCCCCAGTGATGGCAGCACTCATGCAGCCCCAGACCATAACACTCCCACCACCATGCTTGACTGTAGGCAAGACACATTTGTCTTTGTACTCCTCACCTGGTTCTCACCACACACGGTTGACACCATCTGAACCAAATAAGTTTATCTTGGTCTCATCAGACCACAGGAAATGGTTCCAGTAATCCATTTCCTTAGTCTACTTGTCTTCAGCAAACTGTTTACGGGCTTTCTTGTGCATCATCTTTAGAAGAGGCTTCCTTCTGGGACGACAGCCATGCAGGCCAATTAGATGCGGCGTATGGTCTGAGCACTGACAGGCTGACCCCCCCCCCCCACCCCTTCAACCTCTGCAGCAATGCTGGCAGCACTCATACGTCTATTTCACAAAAGACAACCTCTGGCTATGACGCTGAGCACGGGCACTCAACTTCTTACGTCGACCATGGCGAGGCCTGTTCTGAGTGGAACCTGTCCTGTTAAACTGCTGTATGGTCTTGGCCACCATGTTGCAGCTCAGTTTCAGGGTATTGGCGACCTTCTTATAGCCTAGGCCATCTTTATGTAGAGCAAAAATCATTATTTTTTTCAGATTCTCAGAGAGTTCTTTACCATGAGGTGCCATGTTGAACTTCCAGTGGCCAGTATGAGAGAGTGAGAGCGATAACACCAAATTTAACACACCTGCTCCCCATTCACACCTGAGACCTTGTAACACTAACGAGTCACATGACCCCAGGGAGGAAAAATGGCTAATTGGGTCCATTTTGGACAGGGGTGTACTGACTTTTGTTGCCAGCGGTTTAGACATTAATGGCTGTGTGTTGAGTTATTTTGAGGGGACAGTAAATTTACACTGTTATACAAGCTGTACACTCACTACTTTACATTGTAGCAAAGTGTCATTTCTTCAGTGTTGTCACATGAAAAGATAGAATGAGATATTTACAAAAATGTGAGGGGTGTACTCACTTTTGTGAGATTCTGTGTAGATAGATAGATAGATAGATAGATAGATAGATAGATAGATAGATAGATAGATAGATAGATAGATAGATAGATAGATAGATAGATAGATAGATAGATAGATAGATAGATAGATAGATAGATAGATAGATCTATATTTGTTCACCACTGCACCCATATCACAGACAAAAAAAATGGGCCCAGATGTGCAGTAAAGACTGTAGTACATATAATCCAAAAGACAGAGGTGACCGCACAATGAAGATTATATTTCAACATTTCGACGAGGCACAAGCTTGTCTTCCTCAATATCCTGAGGAAGACAAGCTTGTGCCTCGTGGAAATGTCAAAATAAAACCTTCATTGTGCATGCACCTTTCATGACCCGTGAGTGCTGCGCTCTCTTTTGTATATATATATATATAATTCTCCAGCATATAGCTGTCAAAGTCTGTTTCACCCCCTGCTTGCAGCATCCCTTTCTGTGTCATAAGCTTCTTGAACCCATGAACCAGTCCAACGAGTTAATGAGCTTATGAATAGGCAAAGCCCAACTTCTAAAAACAACACATGTAACTAAAAGTGTTTGTAGCGCCCTACAGCAGGGCTGTGATTTATTTAGTCAGGGTGTTATGGTTTTCAGGTGTGCCTGCTGAAGGGGGAGTCTCCCCACTGGCTCCTGTGAGAGGGTTCTCATAGGGCGGTGGAGGAAACCCAATCAGGGGACACATCCAGGCTTGTAACTACCCCAGAAGGCAGATTGTGCTGCAAGGGATTCTGGGAGTGGGTATAGGTTTGGGGGTGGCACATGATATGATGTCTTTGGCGGGAGCAGTGTCCCAGGATGGAGAGTGCGGCTGTCTCTCCTGCTGTCTGAGGAAAGAGGATGTCTAGAGGTGTCAACTGAGAATCCAGAGAGTGCTGAGTTGAGCTGAGGGGAACCGGTGTGCCGAGAACCTGCGGAGAGAGAGAGGGGTTCAGTCCCAGGAAAGCCTACACAGGTCGTGAGTACTGAGGATTGCCCCTGGGGGTCTGCCAGAGTTAAAGGGGACCACCCCGGAAGAGGTTCTGGGATCCAGTGCCAGCTAGCGGAAAGGGGGTACCTAGGTTGAGGAACCTGAAGTTACAGAGGGGGGTGCATAGACATTGAACCCCGAATGATTCAAGGTTCAAGGATAAAGGGGGCACCTACTATTGGGCCCTGAATTGTACAGAGAGTGTGCCAGTTGGGATTTACAGTTCTACAACATACTACCTCGAGCCAGAGCAAGGCGGGAGGGAAGTATTCAGTGACTTGTTGCAGTGTAACAGTGTCGGTGGTTCTACAATTTCACAGTCCTGGATCTTTTGGACTTTAAGTCAAGGATTCAGCACTTCTATTAGGCTACAGAGTATTCTCAGAGTTACTGAGTGTTGGCTGGCGCCGGCTGGCGTCCAGGAAGCGCCAACGGGCATTTTTCAGGAACCAAGTCCCATGTGTACATAGTTGAAGCCTAAAGGAGTATCCCACTCATTCCCTTCTCCCATCCCCCTTTATCTACAATAAAACAACAAAACTAAGAGGCTGGAGTTGTCCATTTCTCAGTCTCTACTTCCAAGGCCTCAGCTCACATGGGCTGGAAAGGTAACCGGTAACAATGGCAGACCCACTCTCTCCAGAAGTTCAGTGAGGATCTCTGAATGATCCAATGTTGACCTAAATGACTAATGATGATAAATAGAATCCACCTGTGTGTAATCAAGTCTCCTTATAAATGCACCTGCACTGTGATAGTCTCAGAGGTCCGTTTAAAGCGCAGAGAGCTTCATGAAGAACAAGGAACACACCAGGCAGGTCTGAGATACTGTTGTGGAGAAGTTTAAAGCTGGATTTGGATACAAAAAGATTTCCCAAGCTTTAAACATCCCAAGGAGCACTGTGCAAGCGATAATATTGAAATGGAAGGAGTATCAGACCACTGCAAATCTACGAAGACCTGGCCGTCCCTCTAAACTTTCAGCTCATACAAGGAGAAGACTGATCAGAGATGCAGCCAAGAGGCCCATGATCACTCTGGATGAACTGCAGAGATCTACAGCTGAGGTGGGAGACTCTGTCCATAGGACAACAATCAGTCGTATACTGCACAAATCTGGCCTTTATGGAAGAGTGGCAAGAAGAAACCCATTTCTTAAAGATATCCATAAAAAGTGTCGTTTAAAGTTGGCCACAAACCACTTTGGAGACACAGCAAACATGTGGAAGAAGGTGCTCTGGTCAGATGAAACCAAAATCAAACTTTTTGGCAACAATGCAAAACGTTATGTTTGGCGTAAAAGCAACACAGCTCATCACCCTGAACACACCATCCCCACTGTCAAACATGGTGGTGGCAGCATCATGGTTTGGGCCTGCTTTTCTTCAGCAGGGAGAGGGAAGATGGTTAAAATTGATGGGAAGATGGATGGAGCCAAATACAGGACCATTCTGGAAGAAAACCTGATGGAGTCTGCAAAAGACCTGAGACTGGGACGGAGATTTGTCTTCCAACAAGACAATGATCCAAAACATAAAGCAAAATCTACAATGGAATGGTTCACAAATAAACATATCCAGGTGTTAGAATGGCCAAGTCAAAGTCCAGACCTGAATCCAATAGAGAATCTGTGGAAAGAACTGAAAACTGCTGTTCACAAACGCTCTCCATCCAACCTCACTGAGCTCGAGCTGTTTTGCAAGGAGGAATGGGCAAAAATTTCAGTCTCTCGATGTGCAAAACTGATAGAGACATACCCCAAGTAACTTCCAGCTGTAATCGCAGAAAAAGGTGGCGCTACAAGGTATTAACTTAAGGGGGCTGAATAATTTTGCACGCCCAATTTTTTAGTTTTTTATTTGTTAAAAAGTTTGAAATATCCAATACATTTTGTTCCACTTCATGATTGTGTCCCACTTGTTGATTCTTCACAAAAAATTACAGTTTTATATCTTTTTGTTTGAAGCCTGAAATGTGGCAAAAGGTCACAAAGTTCAAGAGGGCTGAATACTTTCACAAGGCACTGTGTGTATATACATATATATATATATATATATATATATATATATAATATATATATATATATATATATATATATCTATATCTATATAGATCTAGATATATATAGATATAGATATAGCTATATATATTCTCCAGCATATAGCTGTCCAAGTCTGTTTCACCCCCTGCCTGCAGCATCCCTTTCTGTGTCATAAGCTTCTTGAAGCCATGAACCAGTCCAACGAGTTAATAAGCTTATGAATAGGCAAAGCCCAACTTCTAAAAACAACACATGTAACTATTGTATGTATGTAGGTGGTCCCTGCGCTATCAAAGGAGGTGATTTTGATCCCTTCCGACTGCTGCACCACTGGACTGGTACCAGAACCCAGTTAATGAACTATAAATATGGGGATGTGTGGCGCGCTTTCAGAAGTAGAAAATTAAATATATAAATAAATAATTACTGTGATTAAATTAAATTATCAAGGTGAATAAATATTGCGTTTATTGAATAATTTCGAAGATTGAAAACACCCAGTTTGATTTAAAGAATTTATTGAATTATGTAATATATTTATTGGATTGAAGCACCTTCTAGTTTAGAATATTTGATTTTAGCACCTTGAAGATTGATTGTACTTTATTTTACTTTTTATATAATTTTATAAATCACAAGGATAAAGAATTGAGAGAATACAACGCAATATTTATTCACCTTGATAATTTAATCACAGTAATTATTTATTTATATATTTAATTTTCTACTTCTGAAAGCGCGCCACACATCCCCATATTTATAACACATGTAACTAAAAGTGTTATTTTCATATGACTTTGCTATAAAAATCCCCAAAATAGCTACAGTACCACAGTATAAAAAAAGTGTGTATATATAGATATAGATATATACACACTGTATAATATGTAATGCTCTGGAACTCAAATAAATAAACACAAGCAGACACCACTTTAATTTCACCTTCCCCACTCACTCCGCTGCACTTTGCCAAAATGGCGAAATGGTCAAAGCCTACCAACTTCAGAGAATTAAAACTCTCTGCTCATCCGCAGCTAGGACCTGTATTCCATACTTGTCTATTTTGTCTCCAATCTATTACAGAATCAGAGCAGGCTTTTCATATCAGTAAAAATCCCATCACATTCACGCTCCCATAATTGTCAGACGGCAGGTGTTCTTTAAAACTTACGCCTTCCTCTCCACCTGAGTAATTTTATTTATTACCTGCAGTTAAAACTTTGTAACGGCTCCATTTGTTCCTTTTCCTAATTAGTCCGAGACACTTTGAGTTGAATGATGATGACAATTTTTTTTTCCCCCTCTTTTATCATAAATTTGAAGTCGTCATCTCGAGTTTGGCCGGCATTGAAAAATATAATTTGACACTTTTAATATGAGGATCATAATGGCGTTTAAAGCTGAACTTGAGCTCGGCTAATTCTATTAGACGGTGGAGAAGCAAATGGCTGAGGAGTGGACTAATTAATCATTTTGTCAACTTCTCTTCCCGATCCGAGTCAATATAAATTTGAATAAGTAAGAGGCGATTGACCTGCCTTGACTGCGACTGGCGGAAATCCCCCTCTTTCTGTAAAAGTTACCAGAATCTTCACAAACTTCCCTAAAATCTTCCGTTAATGCATTTAATGCTTTGCAGACAAATTGCTAGTTTTTTTATTGCATAAAAAAATAAATAAATAAATAAAACAAAAACACCTTTCAGTGAGAATTTTCATGCTGACATTGCAGTGTTTGGGAGGCACATCATCTTACATCGGTGACATGGCGGTTTAATAGGAAGTGACAGATGAGATCTGGGCTAGGCTGACATGTTAAATCTGATGCATCTGCACTTTTTAATGGACGCTTCCAAGAATAAATTTTTTAACAATGTTGTTAAGGGGGAAAGTTTGCTTTTTGGAGATATACATGAGCTTTTGGCAGTGCGTGTCTGTAGCAAAGAACTGCGGCGTTGAAACCAGTGGAACCTCTTAGCAGAATGCGGAGTTGGCGTAGTGAGAAGGACTCCTATTTTAGCAGTGGACAAAGCCTTTTGTTAGACAATAATGTCTATTTTTGTATATTTGTTATTTTTTATTTAATTATTTATTTAATGAATTAATGATATGTATTATATTACATTATTATTATTATGTTTTTTATTATTATTATTATTATTATTATTATTATTATTATTATTATTATTATTATTATTATTGTTATTGTTATTGTTATTATTATTATTATTATCATATTTTATTTATATAATTACATGTATTATACATATTATGTATTAAACATGTATATTATATTATATTAAATTATATTATGACATGTTATATTATATTATATTGGTACCTTCTGTACTGTTTCCCTAATGTTATTAAACTGGTTAGTGTCTTAGGTGCCTTGGTGCTCGGGCCATTGTTTTTGCCCTCCACGCTTAGTTTATTTGGTTGTATTAACAGAGATTTACAGTGGGTACGGAAAGTATTCAGACCCCCTTAAATTTTTCACTCTTTGTTATATTGCAGCCATTTGCTAAAATCATTTAAGTTCATTCTTCTTCCTCATGAATGTACACATAGCACCCCATACTGACAGAAAAACACAGAATTGTTGACATTGTTGCAGATTTATTAAAAAAGAAAAACTGAAATATCACATGGTCCTAAGTATTCAGACCCTTTGCTGTGACACTCATATATATTTTACTCAGGTGCTTTCCATTTCTTCTGATCATCCTTGAGATGGCTCTACACCTTCATTTGAGTCCAGCTGTGTTTGATTATACTGATTGGACTTGATTAGGAAAGCCACACACCTGTCTATATAAGACCTTCCAGATCACAATGCATGTCAGAGCAAATGAGAATCATGAGGTCAAAGGAACTGCCTGAAGAGCTCAGAGACAGAATTGTGGCAAGGCACAGATCTGGCCAAGGTTACAAAAAGATTTCTGCTGCACTTAAGGTTCCTAAGAGCACAGTGGCCTCCATAATCCTCAAATGGAAGATGTTTGGGACGACCAGAACCCTTCCTAGGGCTGGCCCTCCGGCCAAACTGAGCTATCGGGGGAGAAGAGCCTTGGTGAGAGAGGTAAAGAAGAACCCAAAGATCACTGTGGCTGAGCTCCAGAGATGCAGTCAGGAGATGGGAGAAAGTTGTAGAAAGTCAACCATCACTGCAGCCCTCCACCAGTCGGGGCTTTATGGCAGAGTGGCCCGACGGAAGCCTCTCCTCAGTGTAAGACACATGAAAGCCCGCATGGAGTTTGCTAAAAAATACCTGAAGGACTCCAAGATGGTGAGAAATAAGATTCTCTGGTCTGATGAGACCAAAATATAACTTTTTGGCCTTAATTCTAAGCGGTATGTGTGGAGAAAACCAGGCACTGCTCATCACCTGTCCAATACAGTTCCAACAGTGAAGCATGGTGGTGGCAGCATCATGCTGTGGGGGTGTTTTTCAGCTGCAGGGACAGGACGACTGGTTGCAATCGAGGGAAAGATGAATGCGGCCAAGTACAGGGATATCCTGGACAAAAACCTTCTCCAGAGTGCTCTGGACCTCAGACTGGGCCGAAGGTTTACCTTCCAACAAGACAATGACCCTAACCACACAGCTAAAATAACGAAGGAGTGGCTTCACAACAACTCCGTGACTGTTCTTGAATGGCCCAGCCAGAGCCCTGACTTAAACCCAATTGAGCATCTCTGGAGAGACCTAAAAATGGCTGTCCACCAACGTTTACCATCCAACCTGACAGAACTGGAGAGGATCTGCAAGGAGGAATGGCAGAGGATCCCCAAATCCAGGTGTGAAAGACTTGTTGCATCTTTCCCAAAAAGACTCCTGGCTGTATTAGATCAAAAGGGGGCTTCTACTAAATACTGAGCAAAGGGTCTGAATACTTAGGACCATGTGATATTTCAGTTTTTCTTTTTTAATAAATCTGCAACAATGTCAACAATTCTGTGTTTTTCTGTCAGTATGGGGTGCTATGTGTTCATTCATGAGGAAGAAGAATGAACTTAAATGATTTTAGCAAATGGCTGCAATATAACAAAGAGTGAAAAATTTAAGGGGGTCTGAATACTTTCCGTACCCACTGTATGTTTTGTTTTTTGTAACCTGTGATATTTGTCTTTATGAAGAAAAATAAAAAAAGGAAAATAAAGAATATAAATAAATAAATATATATATATATATATATATATATATATATATATATATATATATATATATATATATATATATATATATATATATAATATTGGTATGTTATGCCTTTAAACATAGAATACAATGTGTCTTTTTTGTCTATTTATTATATTTTGTTTATTTAATTACATGTATTATACTTTTTTATTAAATTGCCTTATGTTATATTATATTATATTATATCACAACTGTATGTTATATTTTTTTGTATATTTATTATATTTTATTTATTTGATTAGATGTATTAAACTTATATTATATTATATTATACTATATTAGTATATTATGCCTTTAAACATAGAAAACAATATGTATTTTTTGTATATTTATTATATTTTGTTTATTTATTTATTCTATGTGCTATACTTATTCATTATATTATATTACAAAAGGTATATTATATTTATATTATATTATATTTATTTTGTGTATTTTTTTTATATATATATATATATATATATATATATATATAATATATATATATATATATTAGTTTGTATATTTCGACTGATGTGTATATTGTTTATTTTTTTTATGTTTTTTTTTTTTACCTTTTACCTTATCACAATCTTTTTTTTTTTTAACTGTTCACTGATGATCACTACACATATCCACATCATACCTAATAGAAGCAAGTGTATAACTTTTGTATTGAACAAATAAATGGAAATTAAATTTTTATTGCCGCTCACATGGTGTCCTAAAAGTCATAAATGTTTATTGACAACATTGTTTCCAAAAAGTGTATGGACAGCCACCCAATGAAATGTCTTCTACATCAGCGTATAATATACAGTCACTGACCGCCACAGTTCATACAACTTTAATTGTACATTATCTCACAAAAGTAAGTACACCCTCACATTTCTGTAAATATTTTATTCTATCTTTTCATGTGACAACACTGAAGAAATGAGACTTTGCTACAATGTAAAGTAGTGAGTGTACAGCTTGTATAACAGTGTAAATTTACTGTCCCCTCAAAATAACTCAACACACAGCCATTAATGTCTAAACCGCTGGCAACAAAAGTGAGTACACCCCTAAGAGAAATTGTCCAAATTGGGGCCCATTTAGCCATTTTCCCTCCCCCGGTGTCATGTGACTCGTTAGTGTTACAAGGTCTCAGGTGTGAATGGGGAGCAGGTGTGTTAAATTTGGTGTTATCGCTCTCACTCTCTCATACTGGTCACTGGAAGTTCAACATGGCACCTCATGGCAAAGAACTCTCTGAGGATCTGAAAAAAAGAATTGTTGCTCTACATAAAGATGGCCTAGACTATAAGAAGATTGCCAAGACCCTGAAACTGAAAAAAAAAAACATTTTTCATAGTTTTTTTTATAAAATTTTACAATCAGATAATTTTTCTCCTTTACTGACGTACGCTGATGAGGCTGCACTAATGGGCACTAATGTTGTGGTACTGATAGGCAGCACTGATGAGGTGGCACTGGTGTGTACTGATGAGGCGGCACTGATAGGCGGCACTGATAGGTGGTACTGAAGGGCACTTATAGGCGGAACATAAGGGCACTGATAGGTTGCACTGATAGGCGGCATTGATGGGGAATGATAGGCACTGGTAGGTGGCACTGATGGACACTGGTAGGCAGCACTGATTGGCAGCACTGATAGGCGGAACTGATATGTTGCACTGATGGGCACTGATATGCTGCATTGATGGGAACTGATAGGCACTGGTAGGTGGCACTGATTGGCATTGATAGGCAGCACTAATAGTTGACACTGATGAGGAGGCACTGATTGGCACTTATTGACAGCACTGATGGGCACTGATTGGCAGCACTAGTGGGCACTGATTGGCAGCAGTGATGGGCACTGTTGGGATTGCACAGATAATCAGGACACTGATAATCAGTGTATATGTCCCTTTAACACAAGCCGGGTATTGTCTCTCTTCTCCCTTTCTTATGCTGACAGCGTGAGGAAAGGAAACCCCATAACCGGCTTGTGTTCACATCCATGATCAGCTGTCATTGGACACGGCTGATCACAAGGTAAAAGGCCACTGCAGTTGGTCCTTTACCCTGATCCTAAGGACTCAGCAAATCACAGAGCGTGCTGTGCGCTCCGCAGGGTGCGCACGGGCAGTGTGATCATGGGAGGACATCCAAGGATGCCCTCTCAGCAAAGGAAGCCCATGCTGTAGCCCATTGTTCGGCTATTGCACGGGCAGGAAGGGGTTTATATGAGTTAATATTTTAAAGCGAATGAGCAAAGTTATATGTGCTGGTCCACTTTGTTGCATACGAGCGCATGTTCATGTGTGCATACCAATTAGCATGTGCACTTGGTTGGCGCCCAGTGGACTATTTAACCACTTGCCGACCGCCGCCCGACTATATACGGCGGCGGTCAGCCCCTCCCAGGCAAAGTGACGTACCGATACGTCACTAGCCTGGGAGCGAATAGGGGAGCGAGCGCGTGCCGCCGGAGGCACGCTCCTGCCCCCGCTCGTATCAGAGGAAGCCCGCGCGTGTGGCCGGTGGACCCGATGTCCGCCGGTCACTCGCGATCGTCGAGCAGAGAGGGAGAAAGGCAGGCGGCTGAAGTAGACAAAGCCGCCTGTCATTCTCCCCTGTGTAAAAACACAGATCACTCGGCCCTGCTATGTAGGATCGTTGATCTGTGCTGTTAAACACAAAGCCACATCCCTGCACAGTAAGAAACACGCCCCTAGGGACACACTTAACCCCTCCCTCTCCAATAAAATTAATCCCTTCCCTCCCAGTGTCATTTTTACAGTAACAGTGCATATGTATAACACTGATTACTGTAGTAATGTCACTGGTAACCCCAAAAGTGTCAAAAATGTCAGTCAAGGGTCCGATCTGTCCGCCGCAATGTCGCAGTACCGCAAAAAAAAAAATCGCAGATCGCCGCCATTACTCGTTAAAAAAAAAAAACAACAAAAATCTTTCCCTTAGTTAGTAAACGCGATAACTTTTGCGCAAACCAATCAAAATACGCTTATTGCGATTTTTTTTACCAAACATATGTAGCAGAAAACAAATTGGCCAAAAATTTAAAAAAATTTAGATTTTTACATATTTTTGGGGGGAATTTCATATAAAAAAATGTGAAAAATATTGTTATTTTTTCAAAATTGACGCTCTTTTTTTGTTTATAGCGCATGATCAAAAAAATCGCACAGGTGATCAAATACCACCAAAAGAAAGCTCTGTTTGTGGGGAAAAAAGGACGTCAAATTCGTTTAGGTACAGCATCGCACGACCGCGCAATTGTCTGTTAAAGTCACGCAGTGCCGAATCGCAAAATACCCCCTGGTCAGGAAGGGGGTAAAATCTTCCAGGGCTTAAGTGGTTAAGTCTCTTCTGCCATAGAAGCTTACAGTTTAAAATCTCCATCAAACCAATTAACCTTCCAAAATGGTTTTCGAGCTGCAAAAAAGAATTTGGAGCCTAGAGGTAAGTAAGCCCAGCTCCCCAGCGCTGCAATCTGAGCATTTTACAAATCTGGACCTGCGACGCCTTTTTATTCCTTTTTCTTTCAGTGCTTCTAGAATTAACATTTTTTAACCTCTTAAGGACCGGGCCTTTTTCTGACATTTGTTGTTTACAAGTTAAAATCAGTATTTTTTTTGCTAGAAAATGACTTAGAACCCCCAAAAATTTATATATATATCTATATATATAGATATATATATATCTATATATATAGATATATATATATATATATTTTTTTTTTTTATAGCAAAGACTGGAGAATAAAATGGCGGTCATTGCAATATTTTTTTGTCACGCGGTATTTGCGCAGCGGTCTTTCAAACGCAATTTTTGGGGAAAAAACACATTTCACTGCATTTAAAAAATCTAAACTGTACATTTAGCCCAATTTTTTTCTATAATGTGAAAGATAATGTTACACTGAGTAAATAGATACCCAACATGTCATGCTTCAAAAATGCGACCGCCCGTGGAATGGCGACAAACATTAGTACCGAAAAATCTCCATAGGTAACGTTTTAAAAATGTCTACAGGTTACCGGTTTAGAGTTATAGAGGAGGTCTGGGGCTAGAATTATTGCTCTCGCTCTAATGATCGCGGCGATACCTCACATGTGTGGTTTGAACACTATTTACATATGTGGGCATGACTTGCGTATGCGTTCAGGTCTGCGCGCAAGCTTCGAGGGACGGGTCCCTTTCAATTGTTTTTTTTTTTCTTATTTATTTTACCTTTTATTTTTGATTTTTACACTGTCCCTTTAAAAATATATATTTTTGATCACTTTTATTCCTATTATAAGGAATGTAAACAGTAGAGATGTATAGAACAGTTCCCGGCGAACTTAGCATGTTCGCGTTCGCCGCTGCCGGCGAACATATGCGATGTTCGGTCCGCCCCCCATAAGACATCATTGAGGCAAACTTTGACCCTGAACTTTACAGTCAGCAGACACATTTCCAGCCAATCAGCGTACCTCCCTCCCACACCCTCCCACCTCCTATAAATAAGCAAGGGCAGCATCCATCTTAGATCATTCTGAAGCAGTGTGTGTAGTGAGAGTAGGGAGAGAGCTGCTGCTGCTGCTGCTGCTGCTGCTGCTGCTGCTGTTAAGCTAGGGACAGTTAGTCAGTGTTCCTGGTCTTGCAGTGTTCTTGGTCCACTACTGCTGTAAGGACAGCACCCCAAAAAGCCCTTCTAAGGGCTGGTATTTGTGTTTTTTTTTTTTTTTTTATATATATATATACCTAGCGTCCCCAAAAGCCCTTTTAAGGGCTGGTAATTGAGGATTTTTTTTATTTATATATATACATATATATATATATATATATATAGTGTCCCCAAAAGCCCTTTTAAGGGCTGGTAAGGTAATAGATTTTTTTCTTTATATATATATATATCTATTGTACACTGCAGTTGCCTGCCCGCTGTGTGAGAGAGGCCACAGACCCACCACAGACTGTACTGTGTGCACACCACACTCATTTCGGGTGGCACAGGCACAGTACCTTGCATTTTAAAAAATATTTTTTTTTTCCTCTGTCATAATTGCAGTGAGTGCTGTGTCAGGTCCACAGAGTGCACTGCCCACCACTGATATATATACGTTGGCACAGCATCTTGTTGCAATAAATTGAAAAAAAAAAATATTTTTTATTATTGCAGTTGCCTGGGCTGCCAGTGACTGTCAGGTCCACAGAGTGTACTGTGCCCACTGCAGTGCCACTGTGTGCCCACCCACCACTGATATATAAGGTGGCACAGCAGCTTGCAAAGTAAAAAAAATATATATATTTTTTTTAATTGCAGTTGCCTGGGTGCCAGTGACTGCTGTCAGGTCCACAGAGAGTGTACTGTGCCACTGCCCACCCACCACTGATATATAAGGTGGCACAGCAGCTTGCAAAGTAAAAAAAATATATATATTTTTTTAAATTGCAGTTGCCTGGGTGCCAGTGACTGCTGCCAGGTCCACAGAGAGTGTACTGTGCCACTGCCCACCCACCACTGATATATATGCCTGCAAGAGAAAAAGACAGCCGCAGAGAAGCCGTATTCCTGAAAATATAAGAAAAATGCTGTTTTTTAGGGGTTCTGGACATGCTACAGAGCTGAAACTTGACAGGTACACTTTTGTGACCCCCCAGACACTAAATACAAAAAATGACATGCCTGCCTAAAAAATGCCCGATAAATGCCTGCAAGAGAAAAAGCCAGCCGCAGAGAAGCCGTATTCCTGAAAATATAAGAAAAATGCTGTTTTTTAGGGGTTCTGGACATGCTACAGAGCTGAAACTTGACAGGTACACTTTTGTGACCCCCCAGACACTAAATACAAAAAATGACATGCCTGCCTAAAAAAATGCCCGATAAATGCCTGCAAGAGAAAAAGACAGCCGCAGAGAAGCCGTATTCCTGAAAATATAAGAAAAATGCTGTTTTTTAGGGGTTCTGGACATGCTACAGAGCTGAAACTTGACAGGTACACTTTTTAGACCCCCCAGACACTAAATACAAAAAATGACATGCCTGCCTAAAAAAATGCCCGCTAAATGCCTGCAAGAGAAAAAGCCAGCCGCAGAGAAGCCATATTCCTGAAAATATAAGAAAAATGCTGTTTTTTAGGGGTTCTGGACATGCTACAGAGCTGAAACTTGACAGGTACACTTTTGTGACCCCCCAGACACTAAATACAAAAAATGACATGCCTGCCTAAAAAAATGCCCGCTAAATGCCTGCAAGAGAAAAAGCCATCCGCAGAGAAGCCATATTCCTGAAAATTTAAGAAAAATGCTGTTTTTTAGGGGTTCTGGACATGCTACAGAGCTGAAAATTGACAGGTACACTTTTTAGACCCCCCAGACACTAAATACAAAAAATGACATGCCTGCCTAAAAAAATGCCCGCTAAATGCCTGCAAGAGTAAAAGCCAGCCGCAGAGAAGCCATATTCCTGAAAATATAAGAAAAATGCTGTTTTTTAGGGGTTCTGGACATGCTACAGAGCTGAAACTTCACAGGTACACTTTTTAGACCCCCCAGATGCTAAATCCAAAGAAATTTTTTATTTTTATTTTTTTTTAATTTTTCCAATAATTGGCTCTCTATCAAAAAATTATAATTTTTAAGAACTTTTTTTTGCGTGATCCCTCTCCGGCATGCCACAGTCCAGGTGTTAGTCCCCTTGAAACAACTTTTCCATCACTATTGTGGCCAGAAAGAGTCCCTGTGTGTTTTAAAATTCGCCTGCCTATTGAAGTCTATGGCGGTTCGCCCGGTTCGCCGGTTCGCGAACATTTGCCGATGTTCGCGTTCGCCGTTCGCGAACCGCGAATTTTAGGTTCGCGACATCACTAGTAAACAGCCCTTGTAATAGAAAAAGGCAAGACATGTCCTCTTTAACCACTTCAGCTCCGGAAAGGTTTTACCCCCTAATGACCAGGCCATCTTTTGCGATTCGGCACTACGTTGCTTTAACTGACAATTGCGCGGTCGTGCGACGCTGTACCCAAATACAATTGATGTCCTTTTTTCCCACAAACAGAGCTTTCTTTTGTAGGTATTTGATCACTTCTGCAGTTTTTAGATTATGCGCTATAAACAAAAAAAGAGCGACAATTTTGAAAAAAAAAAAAAACACAATATTTTTAACTTTCTGCTATAAAACATTCCCAATAAAAAAAAAAAAAAATTAGTTATATATATATTATAGTTTAGGCCAATTTGTATTCTACTAAACAAGAAAAATCCCAAAAAGCGTATTTTAATTGGTTTGCGCAAAAGTTATAGTGTTTACGATGGGATAGATTTTTGGACTTTTTTTTTTTTTTTATTAGTAATGGCAGCGATCTGCAATTTTTAGCGGGACTGCGACATTGCGGTGGACAGATCAGACACCTAACTGACATTTTTGACACTTTTTGGAGACCAGTGACATTACTACAGTAATCAGTGCTAAAAATATTAACACTGTCACTGTATAAATACTGTATAACAATATTTTTCACATTTTTTTATATGAAATTCTCAAAAAAAATGTAAAAATCAAAATTTTTTAACATTTTAGGCCAATTTGTTTTCTGCTACATATTTTTGGTAAAAAAAAAAATCGCAATAAGCATATTTTTATTGGTTTGCGCAAAAGTTATTGCGTTTACTAACTACGGGAAAGATTTATGTCATTTATATTGTTTTTTTGTTTAACTAGTAATGGCGGCAATCTGCAATTTATTTTTGCGGGACTGCGACATTGCGGCAGACAGATCGGACCCTTGACTGACATTTTTGACACTTTTGGGGGGACCAGTGACATTACTACAGTAATCAGTGCTAAAAATATGCACTGTCACTGTACTAATGACACTGGCAGGGAAGGGGTTAACTTTATTGGTGATCAAGGGGTTAATTGTGTCCCTAGGGGGGTGATTCTAACTGTTAGGGGGCGTGGCTAGTGATGTAACCACAGAGACATACGATCCTATATACCAGGATCGCATAGCCTCTGTACTTACATCAGTGAGAATGACAGACGGTTGTGTTTACATCAGCCGTCTGTCTTTCTGCCTCTCCTGTGGGAGATCGCGAGTGGCCAGCAGCCATTGGAGTCGCCGGTCACACGCGCTGGGTAGGCAGGAAACAAGCGGGGACCTTTTGGGTGGAACTCCGCTTTAAGTGTATGTCTAATAGTGCTTACTAACTGTGTCTAATCACAGCGGGAATGCAGCTACGGTGGCACGCCGCTGAAACGGCGTGCACATAATCACGTAGATCTACGTGATTATGCGCAGTCGAGCCACCCTAAAGCAGTAAATCTGCGTGGGGCGGTTAACAAGTGGTTAATGTGAGATCTGGGGTCAAAAAGACCTCAGATCTTACATCTACACTAAAAAAAAGTTTTTTTTTTTTCATCATGAAAAAAAATGGGCTCTTTAACTACTTGCCGCCCGCCCACCGTCAAATGACGGCGGAGCGGTGCAGCTCTCGTTCTGGGACGCTGTCATATTACGGTGCACCAGAACAGCCTCTCTCATGCACCCGCGGGGGCGTGCAGTGCGGCGATCGTGGCAGAGCCGTGTTGCTAGGACACGGCGCGACCCCGATCTTGGTACAGAGCCAATGACATGGCTCTTTACCCATGTGATTGGCTGTGTCCAATCACAGCCGGTCACATGTAAATGAGGAAGTGCCATTTATCGGCTCTCCTCGCCTCACACTGTCAGAGTATGTGGCGAGGAGAGCTGATCAGCGGCTCCTCCTCAAAGGGAAACCTAGGAAAGGTAATCAGGGCACTGATCACTGTAAAGTAAAAAACAGTGCCCATAAGTCCCCCCCCAAGCAATGTCCATCAGTGCCCACCATCAGTGCCCACAGTGGCCACAATTAGTGCCCATAGTGTTGCTAGTCAGTGCCTGCACATCTGTGCTGCCGATCAATGTCCATCAGTGCCGCCCGTCAGTGCTCATCAGTGCCACCTGTCAGTGCTCTTCAGTGCCCATCAGTGCTGCCTGTCAGTGCTCATCAGTGCTGCCCATCAGTGCTTATTAGTGCCGTCCGTCAGTGCCCATCAGTGCTGCCCGTCAGTGCCACCCGTCAGTGCCATCTATCAGTGCCCATTAGTTCCGCCTCTCAATGCCCATCAGTGTTGCCTTTCAGTGCCCATCAGTGCCGCCTATCAGTGCTCATCAGTGCCGCCTATTAGTGCCACCTATCAGTGCCCATCAGTGCGACATACTAGTATCTCCTCATCAGTGCCACCTCATCAGTGCCCATAAGTGCCACCTCATCAGTGCCCATGAGTGCAGCCTATCAGTGCCCATCAGTGCAGCCTATCAGTGCCCATTAGTGTCGCCTCATCATTGCACTTCAGTGAAGGAGAAAAATTACTTATTTTGAAAATTTACTCAGAAAAAAAGATAAACTTTTTTTTTTTTTTTCACAATTTTCTGTCTTATTTCTTTTTTTTTTTTTTCAAGAAATAAAAAACCCAGCGGGGAATAAATACCACCAAAAGAAAGCTCTGTTTGTGTGAAAAAAAATGATAAAAATGTCATATGGGTACAGTGTAGCATGACCGCGCAATTGTCATTCAAAGTGTGAGAGTGTTGAAAGCTAAAAATTGGCCTGGGCAGGAAGGGGGTGAAGGTGCCCAGTATTGAAGGAGTTAAGGCCGTTGGGAGGAAGTGATGTATGACGTCGCTCTGGTCCTCCAAGGCCATAGAGTGGAGTGGGGGCCAGCTTGCCCTCACTCGACTTGCTGTCTAGGAGAGGACCAGATCATTTTCCCCGCTACTGACGGCTCTGGTAATCGGGGAGAATGACCGGGGGGGGCACCTCTCCTGCTGCCCATAAAAGTGATTCTGCCGCTGGGACCATTTTTATGTGAAAGAGGACCACCCGCCCTGTAAAAAAAATACCGGGGTTATGGCAGCTATCTCCTATCTGCTATCTGCTATTCGATTAATATGCTATTTAACGTCAAAGTAGCGACGCAAAAACTGCGGCGGTCGGTCCAGAAGTGGTTAAAGCAAAAATAACTCTCTCAGTACTGAGTGTCTGAGATGTGACGTCCTCCCGCAATTTTACAACTAAAGTACCTTTTGGCTTAATATATAAAAAAAATGGTGGGGTGCAGCTGTAAAATTCTGGGCAGCTCTAATTGATCATAATTAGATACTTATAGAAACGGTCTTTGTTGATTGATAATGGTTATAGCTCATAATTAAACGTGCCTCACAATTAGACCGGAGGAGGGGGGGGGGGGCTGGTGACGGCGTGGAGTCACATTCCATATTTCATTCCCGTTTATAGTCTATTTTGCAGTCTGATGAAGCGGAAAGGCTCTGGCTGTTTTATAGGGTGATATCTATAGATAGAGGCCCATCGCTGGTGACTTTCTGCTTGACGGAGGAGAATCAGGGCGCAGAGCGTCTTCAGGAGATAAAAAAAAAAAGGGGCGCATGGTTTGCTTGTGTGGTCAAGGACAGGTTCCCGGCTCCAGCGATTGTGCTAGGTTGGTCAAAGTACGCTGCCCCGGTAAGCCCTGATAGGATAAACCTGAAACGTCTCATTGCTATTCTGCAACATTATATATTGTTGGTGACATCACTGGCAATTCTTCCTTCCATCAACATCAACATTTTTTTTTTTTTTTTTTTAGTTTTGGATGATAAATATTTAACATTTCTAAATGGTTTTCATTGCTATCTGTGTCTCCATTGGGGGGGGGGGGGGATTTTATGCCACTTCCTGTCTCTGTGACACCAGGACAAGAAATGGGGTGGAGGAGTCATCAATAGGATAAGAGGACAGAGACAGTAATAAAAGCACTGACAGACACTCCAACCCTTCCATGCTCTGCTAAAGCTTGTTTCTCTGTGTGTCTCTACTAGAGAGATTTTTCCATCCAGTGCCGGGACAAGATCATCCAGTGCCCAGGGCAAAGATGCCCCCCCCCCCTTCATAATGTGCGATCTTATGTAGAGGAGGGAGAAAGAGAAAGCACAGCCTGCACCTCCTCCCAGCTCTCTTTTCATGTCCTTGCCACTTCCAGCGCCGGGCTGACAGAAGTAGTGATGCCACTGTCCAGAGGTGTAACTAGAACCTTCAGGGCCCAGGTGCAAGAAACCATGAAGGGCCCCCCGGACCGACTTTCCCTTCAAGCCTGGAGCTCTTCCCACTGATCCTGGGGCCCTTTACTCTCATTGAGGGGCCCTTTATTACGGTCCTGCAGCAGGACCCTTCTGCAGTGGGCCCCCTTCCTGCCCCTCTTGATCCCAGGTATGGTTCCCCTTTCCCATTTATTCCCTGCATCTCCAGGTTACCTTCTATGTCCATGCTCCTCATTCTGTACATATTGTATGTAGTCGAGTCCATTTTATTAGTTAGGATTTCTGTTATTTTCGTTAGGTTGAGAAGGTAAATACTTTGTTGCTGGGTTTTTGATTCAAGTTTATCTTTATGTTTGCTGGGGTTTGGATGTCGTTTGTTTCCTTTGTAAATAAATCTTACTTTAAACTCTTTGCGCTGGCGGTATGCATATATGTGGGCTCTCGGTGGGTGGAGCTTAATGCCAAGCGACCGTATATATACGTACCAGAATGTAAATAGAGCTGTACCAAGAGTTTGCACCCTCGGTGCTCCTGCCACAGTTACCAGTGGCTAACGGTAAGCTCCCAATCTCTACTGGAGCTTTCCGATCATGTGACCCCTGTGACAGCCAATCACGGTGGTCACAGGATCAGAAACCCTGACTCCCAGCATCAGAAACCTCTTAAAGGGTGGGGAGGCTCTGTTTCCAGGCGTTAAATATGTGTGATTTGGTCTCAGCTTCCTGAGTGTGGCAACGCAGATCTGCTGTTGATTTCTGGCTTTGGTATTGTCACTTTGTCCTGAATGGTCAGGTGACAGTGTCTCTTGAACAAATTAATGAGTTACTGACCTGGAACTAAACCTCACTAACTGCATGTTTAGGTGACACCAAGATCGCAATTGTAGCACCTACGGTTGTATTCAAAATTATTCAACCCCCAATGCTGTAAAGGGTTTTAGGGAATTTAGTGTACATTTGTAATTGTATTCAGAATGAAATCCTACAAGGACTTCTTAACCACTTTAATACAGGGCACTTCCCTCCCTTCCCGCCCAGGCCAATTTTCCCCTTTTAGTGCTGTTGCATTTTGAATGACAATTGCGCGGTCATGCAACACTGTACTTACACCAAATTTATATCATTTTCCCCCCACAAATAGAGCTTTCTTTTGGTGGTATTTGATCACCTGTGCGATTTTTACTTTTTGCTAAACAAATAAAAAAAGACAGAAATGTTTGAAAAAAAAAAAAATTTTTTTGTTTATGTTATACAATTTTGTAAATAAATAAGTTTTTTCCTGCACTGATGAGCACTGATGAGACTGCACTGACAGGCACTGATGGGGTGGCACTGATGGGGTGGCACTGATAGGCGGCACTGATAGGCGGCACTGATAGGCACTGATATGTGGCACTGATAGGTAGCACTGATATGCAGCATTGGTGGGCACTGATAGGCGGCACTGCTGGGCACTGATAGGCGGCATTGATGGGCACTGATAGGCGGCACTGACGGGCACTGATAGGTGGCACTGACGGGCACTAATGGGCACTGATAGGCAGCACTGGTGGGCACTGATGGGCACTGACGGGCGGCACTGATCGGCACTGACAGTCGGCACTGATGGGCACTAATGGGCACTGATAGGCGGCACTGGTGGGCAATAATGGGCACTGGTGGGCGACACTAAAGGATGGCAATGGTGGGCAGCACTGATAGGGAGGACACTGGTGGGCATCACTGATGGGGAGGGCAATGGGGGGCTCCCTGAGCCCTGATTGCCATCCCTGGTGGCCATAGTGGGCATCCCTGGGGTCATAGTGGGCATCCCTGGGGTCATAGTGGGCATCCCTGGTGGATCTAGTGGCATCCCCCCCCCCCGAGGGTCTGCACTGGTAATCAATGATCTGATTACCAGTGCCGACCCCCCCCCCCTGTCAGGGGAGCCGCCGATCGGCGCTCCTTTACTCGTGCCTGTCAGGCACGAATTAAGGAAAGCCGATCAACGGCTGTTCCTGTTTTACTATGTGACCAGCCGTGATTGGACACGGCTGATCACATGGTAAAGAGCCTCCGTCAGAGGCTCTTTACCGAGATCGGAGATGCAGGGTGTCAGACTGACACCTCGCATCACCGATCGCCGCTCTGCGCGCCCCCGGTTGGCGCCCAGAGCTGTGTTATCCTGCCGCCGTCATATGACGTCCGGTCAGGATAACTCAACCACATTCCCGCCGTCATTTTGTAATAGGGTGGGCGGGAAGTGGTTAAAGAACCATATGCAGCTAAAATGACATCAATTGGTTTTGTAATATAGTAGTAAATGTTTCTTTTGTGAATTCTTCATTGACACAATTATTCAACCCCTTAAAGACTACCACTCTGAAGAACAGAGGTTCATTGAAGTGTTTTCAATCAGGTATTGAAAACACCTGTGGATGTCAGGGAGCAGCAATAAAGCCTAATAAGCACCAATTAGGCACCTTTAAAATGACTGTGATACTCAGCTCCTTCTAGACATTTACTGATGTGGTTACAAACATGGTGAAGTCAAGAGAATTGTCCAGGAAGACAAGAGAAGAGGTGATTACTCTTCACAGGAAGGGCAATGGCTATAAGAAGATTGCAAAGATGTTAAACATACCAAGAGACACCATAGGAAGCATCATTCGCAAATTCAAGGCAAAGGGCACTGTTGAAACGCTACCTGGTCGTGGCAGAAAGAAGATGCTGACTTCGACTGTTGTGCGCTACCTGAAGCGTAGAGTGGAGAAAAGTCCCCGTGTGACTGCTGAGGAACTGAGAAAAGATTTGTCAGATGTGGGTACTGAAGTTTCTGCTCAGACAATACGGCGCACACTGCGTAATGAAGGCCTCCATGTCAGAACTCCCAGGCGCACCCCCTTGTTGTCTCCAAAGTATAAGAAGAGTCGACTGCAGTATGCCAAAAGTCATGTGGACAAACCACAGAAGTTTTGGGATAGTGTTCTGTAGACTGATGAAACAAAATTAGAACTGTTTGGGCCCATGGATCAACGCTATGTTTGGAGGAGGCCTATGAAGAAAAGAACACCTTGCCTACTGTGAAGCATGGCGGGGGGTCAATCATGCTTTGGGGCTGTTTTGCTTCTGCAGGTACAGGGAAGGTTCAGCGTGTGCAAGGTACCATGAATTCTCTTCAGTACCAGGAGATATTGGATGACAATGTGATGCAGTCCGTCACAAACCTGAGGCTTGGGAGACGTTGGACCTTTCAACAGGACAATGATCCCAAGCATACCTCCAAGTCCACTAGAGCATGGTTGCAGATTAAAGGCTGGAACATTTTGGAGTGGCCATCACAGTCACCAGACTTAAATCCGATTGGGAACCTCTGGTGGGACTTAAAGAAAGCAGTTGCAGTGCACAAGCCTAAGAATGTGACTGAACTGGGGGCTTTTGCCCATGAGGAATGGGCGAAGATACCCGTAGATCGCTGCAAGACACTTGTGTCAAGCTATGCTTCACATTTAAAAGCTGTTATAACTGTAAAAGGATGTTGTACTAAGTACTAAGATTGAATGTCACTTGGGGGTTGAATAAAACTGATAATGATGTGAGCACAGAAAAGACATTTGTGGTTATTTCATTATAAATGTTATATTTGTCTGACCTACACGTGACTCTTTGATTTCATTGTAAGCAGGATGACTGAATGATCAAAATCAATGTCAAACTGGCCAAAACAATCAATTTCAGTGGGGGTTGAATAATTTTGAATAGAACTGTAAGTCTGACAATTTACAAACACATCAGCAATGGCTGCCTTTTAATGTCTGTCCTTCCTGGTTCCCTATAATATCCATACGTTCCATGGTGCTCGGTATTCCAGTTCCTCAGGTGAGATTTGAACAAATCATGTGAGTTCACAAAAAATAATGGATGAACCCTCTGCACACTGCTTTAAACCCATTCTAGCAATAAAAATAGGGATATTTGGTTCACACATATTGCAATACAAGCTGGCCAACTGCGTCAAAGTAATCCCTTTTTGGCCAGTCCTACTCTGCTCTGCCACTTCAAATGTTACTGTGGACACAATGCCAACATGTGGCAAACAGACACAAATGGAGGAGAGCTACCAGGTTCAAGTCTGGCCACCTGTAATACAACAGAAACAAAATATACCTGTACTCAGATCCCGATAGCTTGTACATGCATATGATCGTCTAGGTGCTAAAGGGGTGTGACCACATATTAACACTAAAAATACTGGATGAGCCCTCTGCACACTGCCATACCCTTTCTAGCAAACTTTGAAATGAAAATCAGGATTTTTTAGATCACACATATTGCAATACATGTTTAAGCTGGCCAACTGCCTCAACGGAATCCCTTTTGGCCAGTCCTACTCTACTCTGCCAATGCAAATGCTACAAATGGACACAATGCCAACATGAGGAAAAAATGGGGGAGAGCTACAAGGTTTAGGTCTGGCCACTGACCTGCAATACAACAGAAACAAGATATACCTGTGCTCCGATCCCAATAGCTTTTACACATGGAAATTATTTACACTATATTGTCAAAAGTATTGGGACGCCTGCCTTTATACACACATGAACTTTAACGGCATCCCAGTCTTAGTTTGTAGGGTTCAATATTGGGTTGGCCCACCCTTTGCAGCTAAAATAGCTTCAACGGTCCATCTGGGAAGGCTGTCCACAAGGTTTAGGAGTGTCTATGGGAATGTTTGACCATTCTTCCAGAAGCGCATTTGTGAGGTCAGGCACTGATGTTAGAGAGAAGGCCTGGCTCGCAGTCTCCTCTCTAATTCTTCCAAAAGGTGTTCTATAGGGTTGAGGTGCAGGACAGTCAGGTTCTTCCACCCCAAACTCGCTCATCCATGTCTTTATGGACCTTGCTTCATGCACTGGTCCAAATCATTTGGTGGAGGAGAGATTATAGTGTGGGGTTGTTTTTTAGAGGTTTGACTTGGCCCCTTAGTTCCAGTAAAGGGAACTCTTAAAGGTGTCAGCATACCAAGACATTTTGGACAATTTCATGCTCCTAACTTTGTGGGAGCATTTTGGGGATGGCCAGTTTTTGCTCCAACATGACTGCGCACCAGTGCAAAAAGCAAGGTCCACAAAGACATAGATGAGCGAGTTTGGGGTGGAGGAACTTGACTGGCCTGCACAGAGTCCTGACCTCAACCCAATAGAACACCTTTGGGATGAATTAGAGCGGAGACTGTGAGCCAGGCCTTCTCATCCAAAATCAGTGCCTGACCTCACAAATGCCCTTTTGGAAAAATGGTCAAACATTCCCATAGACACTCCTAAACCTTGTGGACAGCCTTCCCAGAAGAGCTGAAGCTGTTATAACTGCAAAGGGTGGGCCAACTCAATATTGAACCCTACGGACTAAGACTGGGATGTCAGTGAAATTCATGTGCGTGTAAAGGCAGGCGTCCCAATACTTTTGACAATATAGTGTACCAGGTGCTAAAGGGGTGTGATCACATCTGAGTTGAGACTGTTACATTGTAACTGGTGTTGAGTGAACCTGGTATTTATACATTTTAATTAATGTCCCCCCTTTATAATTTCACCCCAATAACATTGTCCCGTGATGTAAATCCATTGCAACCCTAAAGACCCAGCAACGTGTACACAAAACGACAGATTCCTGCCTCTGTAATAATATGAACACAGTCCCGGGGACACCAGGACATCATATTTGGTCATTGGTGTTACCTTAAAACTCTGGTGCTGTGTTAACATTACAGCAGCCTGTTTGTGGGGGAAAGGGAGGGGGGGGGGCACACCCATGTCCAACTCAAACTGGAATCTCATCTCTATTTGTGAAAGAAGAAGGCAGGAATTTGTAATTTAGCCTAAATACAGATTTACACCTTTGAGCCAGATCTCATGGTTGCGGCGTCAATCTTTTTTTTTTTATTAGGGCACTGATGGTAAGCCCTAGGCAAACCATAGATGATGTAATTCTCTTTCCTGCAACCACAAGTTGCAAGAAAATCACTCGATTTCCATATCTACATGGTCAGTGTTAATGGGGGGAGTCCTTCCTAATAGCCCCCATGATTAAGCTCCAAGGGGCAGAGTGAAATGCGTTGGAGGAGTGGCCTGGTGGAAGCCCAGGCTGAGGTTGCCATACTTTACAGATAGATGGGATGGTCTTGATGTGTGGCCACTAGGGATGATCGAACGGTTCAGGTCGACCATCGGTTCGACCCGAACATTGGCTGTTCGAAATTCGGCCGAATTGCAAACTTTTTGCGGTAAAAGTTCGGAATTCGGAACCGCCCAAAATGCAATGGGACAGGAACTGGGCTTTAAAAGCCCGTGATTGGCCCAGAAACATGAGTAAAATGTGATTGGAGTGACGACGGGGTCCAGAGCCCAATGAGGAGTGAATACGCCCCCCATACGCCCCCCAGTATGTAACATAGCCCCGCCAAAACTCTAGCACTGTAATACAGGGGCTGTGGAAGAGAGTGGAAGCATTTTTGTTGCTCCAGTGTCATTTTGCAATTATTAGTGTGAGGAAAGGGATATGCAGTGTAGTTAGGGTACTATATACCACTATAGTTAGATTCAATAATCTAGTTTTTGTAGGGAAAGTGTTAAGTGTCAGGGTGACCGTAGTGTAGTTTAGGGTGAACTGACTCTGCTATGCCAGGGTGACCCCACTATGGAATCAAAAAACACAAATTTGAAGCCCTAAAACCCAATAAATGCCCATAAAAAGTGCCTAGGGTTCTGGGTCATGCCCCAGGGACTATTAATCACACAGAAAATTGTCGTTTTTGATAGAGAGCCAATTATTGAAAAAATTGTTGGAAAAAAAATGAGATTTCTTTGGATTTAGTGTCTGGGGGGGGTCTAAAAAGTGTACCTGTGAAGTTTCAGCTCTGTAGCATATATATACATACACACACATATATATATATATATACCCCTATACAGAAGTTCAGATGTCATGCCTGCCTCCAAAGACGCCCAATAAATGCCTGAAACAAAAACTCGCAGGTGTGACAGGAGCATAACCCCATCCCTGCGCTACTGAAAGTCTAAGAAAAATTATCTTTTTTTTTTCTGGTTCTGGACATGCTACAGAGCTGAAACTTCACAGGTACACCTTTTAGACCCCCCAGACACTAAATCCAAAGAAATCTCATTTTTTTTTTTCAATAATTTTTTCAATAATTGGCTCTCTATCAAAAACGACGATTTTTAAGAACTTTTTTTTGTGTGATTAATAGTCCCTGGGGCATGACCCAGAACCCTAGGCACTTTTTAGGGGAATTTTTGAGGTTTTAGGGCTTCAAAATTGTGTTTTTTGATTCCAGAAGTTGATTTCAATGGGGTTCTGGAATCAAAACCGAACTTTCGGGAAATTCAGGTGTTCTGGTCGAAACTAACTTTTCAAAAGTTCGATCATCCCTAGTGGCCACAGGGAGATTTACTTTTACGTAGTGACGGTAGGAGCCTGGATACTGAGGACTAGCACCCCTTATGAAGCCTGAGAGGCTCACATATCGGGTCTCTTTGGGTCACAATCCCTCCCGTAACACTATTGCCTTCCTTGCGGGCAGAACATAATGATCACTACTGCCTGCCAGCTGCCAACAGGAATCGCATACAAAAATCCAACAGGCTGATTGTAATGAAATCGATGAATGGATCGACTTCACTACAACCAGCCTGCCTTAAGATGGATCAAATCTTGGCCGGTCCCTGCTGAGTTGGCTGAGACTGGATCCACCTATGGCTGGCTTTATAAAGGATCCTCTGAACACAATCTATTCTCTAGATGATTTATCTCTGTATTGATTTTGTCTCAGCGCTCATTCAGCAATTATGCTGATCGGTGTACAGACAGCCACTCCACGGTGCAGCTCCAATCTCTGTATGAAATTCTCTGACAATGCAGAACCACAGAGCAGTCAGAATGCGAAGGTCACAGCAAAAACAACTTTTCGGTGAATGTTGTGATGGGAAATAAATGCGTACTCGCTCAGAGTTTTTATTTAAAGCGGATCTTCATCCTCCTCCCCTCATGGAGGTTCTGCACATTTAGATACTCACCCACCCAGCAGATCCAGCGTTATCCTGCTGGGATCCTCTTTTTCCACTGCTTGGGTCCTTCACTGCCATGTTTTTGTGTGACGTCATTGTGCCGCTAGACCTGCCCCCTCATCTTTTTCTGAATGAAAGCCTCTGTATGTGACGTCATCACGCTGGCTAGACTCAACCCCTAATCCTTTACTGAATGAAAGCCTATGTGTGTGACATTATCACCCTGGCTAGACCCGCCCCCTCATCCTTTTCTGAATAAAAGGCCTATGTGTGTGACATCTTCATACTATCTAGACCCGCTGGGTATTACTTTTCTGAATGAAAGCCTATGTGTTTGACGTCATCGTGCCGCTAGACCCGCTCCCTCATCCTTTTCTGATTAAAAGGCCTATGTGTGTGACATCCTTATGCTATCTAGACCCGCTCCTTAATCCTTTTCTGAATGAAAGCCTATGTGTTTGATGTCATTGTGCCGCTAGACCCACCCCTAATCCTTTTCTGAAAGAAAGCCTATGCGTGTGATGTCATTGCGCCGCTAGACCTGCCTCCTAATCCTTTTCTGAATAAAAATCCTATGCGTGTGATGTCATTGCGTCACTAGACCTGCCTCCTAATCCTTTTCTGAATAAAAAGCCTATGCGTGTGACGTCATCACGCTGGCTAGACTCGCCCCCTAATACTTTACTGAATGAAAGCCTATGCCTGTGACATCATCACCCTGGCTATACCCGCCTCCTCATTCTTTTCTGAATGAAAGCCTATGCCTGTGACATCATCACCCTGACTAATCCCGCCCCCTCATCCTTTTCTGAATGAAAGCCTATGTGTTTGATGTCATCCTGCCGCTAGACCCAACCCCTAATCCTTTTCTGAATAAAAAAACCTATGTGTGTGGCAACTTCATGCTGGCTAGACCCGCTCCCTAATCCTTTTCTGAATGAAAGCCTATGTGTGTGATGTCATTGCGCCACTAGAACCGCCCCAATCCTTAACTGAATAAAAAGCCTATGCATGTGTCATCATCACGCTGGCTAGACTCACCCCCTAATCCTTCACTGAATGGCGAATGAATATCCTGAGACTTGTTTCCCGATTGGCTGAAAGGAGAAGCCATGTCATTGGCCAAGGAGGAGGAGGAGGGAGGAGACGCAGGAGACTGAGGGGGAAGCCCCTGCCGCTGCTACCTGCCCACATGTAAGCTGGTATGCGGGCTGGTGTGGTCTGGGGGGGGGGGGGGTATGGTGTGCGGGCTGGTGTAGTCCAGGGAGGGAGTATGGTGTGTGGGCTGACCTGGTCCAAGGGAGGGGGTATGGCATGCGGGCTGGTGTGGTCCGGGGGGGGGGGTATGGTGTGCGGGCTGGTGTAGTCCAGGGAGGGAGTATGGTGTGTGGGCTGATGTGGTCCAAGGGAGGGGGTATGGCATGCGGGCTGGTGTGGTCCGGGGGGGGGGTATGGTGTGCGGGCTGGTGTAGTCCAGGGAGGGAGTATGGTGTGTGGGCTGACGTGGTCCAAGGGAGGGGGTATGGCATGCGGGCTGGTGTGGTCCGGGGGGGGGGTATGGTGTGCGGGCTGGTGTAGTCCAGGGAGGGAGTATGGTGTGTGGGCTGACGTGGTCCAAGGGAGGGGGTATGGCATGCGGGCTGGTGTGGTCCGGGGGGGGGGGGGTATGGTGTGGTCCATCTGCTGCCCCCCGGCCCATGGAGCACCAGCCGCCACTGGTCCAAAGGGTGGGCTACCCTGCAGGACACGTGCGCAGGGAATCAAGCAGGGCCATGTGCGCACGGAATCACGCACGCATACATGTGAACCAAACCTCACTGAGAAGCTTTTGTCGTGTTATTATAAGAAACAATGTAAAAACAAAGAAACGTGGTTTGTAGAATCCCCTCTCGTCGTGTCGCTCGGCACTAACAAGAATGAAAATCCTGGTAAAACGTTTGGCGGCGGATCCCGTCCTACGACTGTCTCTGGCCCCTGAACACCGAGAAGACATAATTTGTTACATTGTTACAATCATATGAACATACAAATAGCGCGCTCTTCTCTCTTCACCCCGTTTACAATTAAATGCTTTCCGCAGGGTTTTTTGGTTCTGTTTAACAGTTTAAACATTAAAAGGTTTTCGGCATTAATTATATAAATGTGTTTTTGTGCCGCGAAGCTCGGCTGGCTTAAATATTAATGTCAGGATTCTCCGAGACACAAAGGAAAGCGTTTTGTCATTTTTTTATACTCCGCCACGCAGAGAAAAAAAAAAAAACACACAAGGCTTTTAAAGGTGAGCAGGAAGCGAGTAACAAACAAGGCTGTAATATACAGTATCTCACAAAAGTTAGTACGCCCCTCGCATTTTTGTAAATATTTTATTCTATCTTTTCATGTGACAACACTGAAGAAATGACACTTTGCTACAATGTAAAGTAGTGAGTGTACAGCTTGTATAACAGTGTAAATTTGCTGTCCCCTCAAAATAACTCAACACACAGCTATTAATGTCTAAACCACTGGCAACAAAAGTGAGTACACCCCTAAGTAAAAATGTCCAAATTGGGCCAAATTAGCCATTTTCCCTCCCCGGTGTCATGTGACTCGGTGTGAATGGGGAGCAGGTGTGATGAATTTGGTGTTATCGCTCTCACTCTCTCATACTGGTCACTGGAAGTTCAACATGGCACCTCATGGCAAAGAACTCTCTGAGGATCTGAAAAAAAGAATTGTTGCTCTACATAAAGATGGCCTAGGCTATAAGAAGATTGCCAAGACCCTGAAACTGAGCTGCAGCATGGTGGCCAAAACCATACAGCGGTTTAACAGGACAGCTTCCACTCAGAACAGGCATCACCATGGTCAACCAAAGAAGTTGAATGCACGTGCTCAGCGTCATATCCAGAGGTTGTCTGTGGGAAATAGACGTATGAGTGCTGCCAGCATTGCTGCAGAGGTTGAAGGGGTGGGGGGTCATCCTGTCAGTGCTCAGACCATACGCCGCACACTGCATCAAATTGGTCTGCATGGCTGTCATCCCAGAAGGAAGCCTCTTCTAAAGACGATGCAGAAGAAAGCCTGCAAACAGTTTGCTGAAGACAAGCAGACTAAGGACATGAATTACTGGAACCATGTCCTGTGGTCTGATGACACTAAGATGAGACTAAGAAGATAAACTTATTTGGTGTCAGATGGTGTCAGGCGTGTGTGGCGGCAACCAGGTGAGGAGTACAAAGACAAGTGTGTCTTCCTACAGTCAAGCATGGTGGGTGGGAGTGTCATGGTCTGGAGCTACATGAGTGTTGCCGGCACTGGGGAGCTACAGTTCATTGAGGGAACCATGAATGCCAACATGTACTGTGACATACTGAAGCAGAGCATGATCCCCTCCCTTCAGAGACTGGGGGGCAGGGCAGTATTCCAACATGATAACGACCCCAAACACCTCCAAGATGACCACTGCCTTGTTAAAGAAGCTGAGGGTAAAGGTGATGGACTGGCCAAGCATGTCTCCAGACCTAAACCCTATTGAGCATCTGTGGGGCATCCTCGAACGGAAGGTGGAGGAGCGCAAGGTCTCTAACATCCACCAGCTCTGTGATGTCATCATGGAGGAGTGGAAGAGGACTTCAATGGCAACCTGTGAAGCTCTGGTGAACTCCATGCCCAAGAGGGTTTAGGCAGTGCTGGAAAATAATGGTGGTCACACACAATATTGACACTTTGGGCCCAATTTGGGCATTATCACTTAGGGGTGTACTCACTTTTGTTGCCAGCGGTTTAGACATTAATGGCTGTGTGTTGAGTTATTTTGAGGGGACAGCAAATTTACACTGTTATACAAGCTGTACACTCACTACTTTACATTGTAGCAAAGTGTCATTTCTTCAGTGTTGTCACATGAAAAGATAGAATAAAATATTTACAAAAATGTGAGGAGTGTACTTACTTTTGTGAGATACTGTGGCTATAGAAATCTGAAGTTTAGTCTGAACTGCCAAAAGTTATATTATGTTTTCTGAAAGCAGACACCCCTGAAGAATAAAATAGTGGTAGTTTCAGATTTTTATGTCACATGATAGCACAACAATTTATCAAGCACAAAATTTCAGTAAAAAAATACACTGAATATACAGAGCACATATACAAAAATATTACTAAATTTTTTGGTAGAAAATAAATTCTTATATATAATTATTATAATATAATTATATAATATGATATAAATAATATATATATATATATATATATATATATATATATATATATATATATATATATATATATATATATATCACAATGGCATATTTTCTGGAAGCAGACACCCTGGAGAATAAAATGGTGGTAGTTCTAGATTTTTATGTCACACAAAAGCACAATAGTTTATCAAGCACACAATGTCATTAAAAAATAGACTGAAGTTAATTTTAGGGCAAATGAGCACAATATAATACTCAACTTTTTGGGTAAAATATAAATTCTTATATAATCATAATTATTATAATACATTTATATATTTTATATATCATATTTATATAATTTCTATGTTTCTGTCTACTGAAAGGGTAGTTGATGCTTGGAACAAACTTCCAGCAGAGGTAGTGAGACAGCCAATAGTAAATGGCAAAAAACATGCTTGGGACAGACATAGATCTGTACTCAGACAAAAAAGGTAAAAAAAAAAAAAAATATATATATATATATATATATATATATATATATATATATATATATATATATATATACATATATACATATATAAATCTGAAGTATAGTTAAAACCCCCAGAAATAATGTCATGTTTTCTGTAAGCAGAGACCCCCGCAGAATAAAATAGTGGTAGTTCCAGATTTTTATGTCACATGATAGCACAACAATTTATCAAGCACAAAGTTTCAGTAAAAAATACACTGAATATACAGAGCACATAAACACAAAATATTACTCAATTTTTTTATTTTTTTATTGGTAAAATATAAATTCTTATATAGTTATGATTATTATAATTCAATTATATATTTTATATATCATATTTATATAATTTCTATGTTTCTGTCTACTGAAAGGGTAGTTGATGCTTGGAATAAACTTCCAGCAGTGGTAGTGAGACAGCCAATAGTAAATGGCATCAAACATACCTGGGGCAGACATAGATCTGTACTCAGACAAAAAAGGTAAAAGAAAACATTAAAAAAATATCTATCTATCTATCTATCTATCTATCTATCTATCTATCTATCTATCTATCTATCTATCTATCTATCTATCTATCTATCTATCTATCTATCTATCTATCTATCTATCTATCTATCTTCAAACCTTATCTATCTATCTATCTATCTATCTATCTATCTATCTATCTATCTATCTATCTATCTATCTATCTATCTATCTATCTATCTATCTATCTATCTATCTATCTATCTATCTATCTATCTATCTATCTATCTATCTATCTTCAAACTCTATCTATCTATCTATCTATCTATCTATCTATCTATCTATCTATCTATCTATCTATCTATCTATCTATCTATCTATCTATCTATCTATCTATCTATCTATCTATCTATCTATCTATCTATCTATCTATCTATCTATCTATCTATCTATCTATCTATCTGTCTATCTATCTATCTATCTATCTATCTATCTATCTATCTATCTATCTATCTATCTATCTATCTATCTATCTATCTATCTATCTATCAGACATGGGAGTAAGTCACAAGCAAGTCTCAAGTCTTAACCTTCAAGTCTCAAGCAAGTCCCAAGTTACTGTGGCGAAAAGCAAGCAAGTCAAGTCGAGTCCCTGCTAGAAGTCAAGCAAGTCAAGTCAAGCCATTTATTTTGGTCAAGTCACAAATCAAGTCAAAATACTGATCTACCCCAATTTTCACCCTTAAATCAGTTAAGTCAGTGGTCAGGGTCAGTGGTCAGGAAAGGTTTTGTTTTATTTTAAACATTAACAAAACTGCTCAGTGCTTTTTCCTTGGCATATTAAAGAAACACTTTGAATGCCCAAAGAGCTCAAAATCCTTCGTCCGGTCATCAACACCACAGTCACTAAAAACATGTTAAAGTGGAGTTCCACCCTATTTTTATACTTACCTCCATCTTCTCGCTCCGGGTCACCTGAAAAAGAAATGGATAATCGCATATTTTTTTTTTTTTTTACTTACCTCGTAGCGAAGAAAATATACTTACCTTACTTCCTTCTTCCTCCTTCCTCGGCCGCGGCCCGTCGTCACTTCCTGGCTCTGCAATGATTCCTGGGAGCTGGACGTCATAGCTCCCAGGAATCATTGCGCCTGCACCGGCCCCGACGTCAGTTCCGGGTCGCGCGCGTCATCCCCTTCTAAACAGCTTCTGGGCATGCCCAGAAGCTGTGGAGGGGTGACGCGCGCGACCCGGAAGTGACGTCGGGGCCGGCGCAGAGCATCGTGGGACCACAGAAGGCGGAAGAAGACGCCGAAGAGGACGCGCTGGCTTCAAGCTGCCCACATCTGAGATGGCAGCGCTGGACAAGACGTTTGCAAGGTAAGTATTTCGTCTTGCAGGTAAGTGCAACCCGGGACAGATCAGAGGCTAGCCATTGTGGAATGCACTAGCCCTGACTGTCCCGGGGGTATTAAAAAAAAAAAAAAACAAATCCAGGGTGGAACTCCGCTTTAAGTAATTCCATTGTTAAACAGCCAGTGTCCTAAAAATCAGAACACACTGAGGTGTTTTAAGTGACTGTGGTGTCAGAAACATAACAGGTACATTCATTTTGCTATAACACATCTTGAGAAAATACAAGTATTTAATAACTTAAAAAGTAAAGTCATTTTGAGTCATATGTCTCAAGTCATGAATACCAAGTCAAAGTCAAGTCGAGTCTTTTACTAATTTTAGTCAAGCAAGTCTCAAGTCCTCAAACTGGTGACCTAAGTCTGACTCAAGTCAAGTCATGTGACTCAAGTCCCCCACCTCTGCTATTATCTATCTATCTATCTATCTATCTATCTATCTATCTATCTATCTATCTATCTATCTATCTATCTATCTATCTATCTATCTATCTATCTATCCATCCATCCATCCATCCATCCATCCATCCATCCATCCATCCATCCATCCATCTATCTATCTATCTATCTATCTATCTATCTATCTATCTATCTATCTATCTATCTATCTATCTATCTATCTATCTTATGCCCTGTACACACTATCAGATTATCTGAAGACTTTTGTCTGCAGACTTACCAAAACCATATAATATGAGGTCAAACCTAAACACTTTCAATTTGTATGCAATCCGGCAGGCCCTTGCACTACATAGAAAAGGTAAATCTGAAGACAAAAGTCTTCAGATAATCTGATAGTGTACGGGGTATAAGTCTTTTTCTGCTGTTACTTTTCTATGTTTAGGATGAGGTTGCACTGAGGAAAAAGATACCAAACATGTCTAACTTTAAAATTGCCGGCACCTGTGAAAGGGTGACGAATTTCGGTACCCTAAATTATCTATAGGCGAAGCTTTAAAAGCCAGGTCACAGGATCTATGGTGTGATACCAATCAAAGGAAAGCGATTCATCCAACTGCACCATATATTATAAGAGATTCCATACATATCCTGTGATGGGAAAACCCAACATTCAGCCGCTATAATCTTATTGACTTCATAAATATCTTAATGGGGATCCCAGCTTAGAAAAAAAGCTGTTCATTCGAAGGGATTGCATGAGGACTCGAGGGCATACAATGCGATTAGAGGAGAAGCGTTTTAACCTCAGGCAACGTGGGGGGTTCTTTACTGTTAGGGCTACAACTGTGGAATTCTCTACCACAAGAGGTGGTTTCTGTGGGAAGTATGGTGGCTTTCAAAAGACTCTTAGATGTACATCTCAAGGATCAGAACATTCAGGGGTATGAGAGATGAGTACAGCCACACACACCTACACAGGTTGAACTGGATGGACTATTGTCTTTATTCAACCTCACCTACTATGTAACTATGTAACTATTTTTAATGTTTATATAACCGGCTATGGGATGTTTTTATTTCCTGGAGATCAGAACTTGTTAATATGATTCATGCTGATATTATTATTATCATTATTATTATTATCATTAATAACATTCTCTGTAAATAAAATCCTCCTGAAGCTCTGCTGTAATCACACAATCCACCAGGGAGCAGTAGAAGTCTCCTGAATGGATTTTAAACTGTACATTTTTCTTCTTCATCCACCTACAACTTGTACAATTGTTTTTTTTTTTTTTCTTTTTACCTAAATTGTTTAAAATTTGTTGATGTAAAATTCATATTTGCAGGACGCTGCAACCTAACTCTTCAGCCCCCCCCCCCCCCCACACACACTTTATACAGGTTGCTGAGCTCCGCCCCCACAACGCACTATTAAATTCTATTTTTGTATTTTTTTAATATGTTAACCTAACAAGTCTGTCTGGAAGAATAAATTCCTGATATGTCACAATATACAGCAACTGTAATGTTTTTTTTTTTCTTTTTTGTTTTTTTTTTTTTCAATCTTTTGCTTGAGCTTCAGGCTGCATTCACATGTCAGCGTATTGATCGCGGGCAGAATCGCCACGATTCCGCCCGCGATCCGGAAATCATTGCAAATCGCGGGACGCCTGTGCGTTGCCCGTGATTTGCAATAGCACCCCAAACGCTGAGCGATGTTGCCGCGATTTCCGCCTGACGAATCGCGGTAACATCACGCAAAAAAAATTGCGGGACGCATTACGCTCCAAAGAAGCTCTTGTACTTTTTTGGGTGTAATGCGTCCCGCAATTTTTTTTTGCGCGATGTTACCGCGATTCGGCAGCCGGAAATCGCGGCAACATGGCTCAGCGTTTGGGGTTGCTATTGCAAATCACGGGCAACGCACAGGCATCCCGCGATTTGCAATAATCCCCGGATCGCGGGCGGAATCGCGGTGATTCTGCCCGTGATCAATACGCTGACATGTGAATGCAGCCTTAGTTGGTATCGGAAACCCAGGATGACATTATGTCAACAGTCTGCTGCAGGCAAGAGGAAGCATTTCCTAAGCCCCGGTTCACACTAGGGCGACCTGTGAGGCGACCTGGTCGCCTCACAGGTCGCCGCAGGTCGCCTCCCATAGGAAAGCTGCGGACCCGTTCTAATAGGAGCGACACAAGTCGCTCTGACCTAGAAAAAGGGCCGGAGCTTCTTTGGGGCGACCAGGAGGCGACCGCCATAGACTTCAATGTTATGAAGTCCATGGCGGCCGCTCCGAGGTCGCGGCGCGCTGCTCGCACCGCGATCTCGGAGGTCGCCCCTGAAAGTAGCGTCGCTCCTATGTGAACCGGCGCTCAGTCTCCTCTTCCCCCAGTGAGGATAACATTACAACATTGTAACTTTGTAGTAAGTCACATGAATTTTGATACATTTTGATGCGTTGGCAACAGGTATTAACAAACTTTGGGCAATGACTGTTAACTCTATCCACTCCAAATCCCGAATTCAAAAACAGTTTGGAAATGTGCGTCAATACACGTCAACCAGGGCCAAGACAAGGGGTGGGCAGGAGGGACGGCTGCCCTGGGGGCAGTGGTATTTTGCAGAGATGGGGTGGTATATTGCAGTGAACCCTAAGCGACTAAGGGGGGGGGGGACGCAATTTGGCATTTTTGCCCTGGGGGGGCTGGATGAGCTTGTCCTGGCACTGACGTCAATGCATTTCATTAACTGCTTAACCACTTCAGCCCCGGAAGGTTTTTTTCCCCCTTAATGACCAGGCGCTATTTTGCGATTTGGCACTGTGTTGCTTTAACAGACAATTGCGCAGTCGTGTGACGCTGTACCCAAATAAAATTGATGTCCTTTTTTCCCACAAACAGAGCTTTCTTTTGGTGGTATTTGATCACCTGTGCGATTTTCTTTTTGTTGCACTATAAACATAAAAAAGAGCGACAATTTTGAAAAATATAAAATATAATTAAAAATATATCTTTTACCATCTGCTATAAAATACATCTAATAAAAACATTTAAAAAATCAAATGTTTTCATCAATTTAGGCCAATATGTATCCTTCCACATTTTTTGTAAAATAAGTGTATATTGATCGGTTTGCACAAAGGTTATCACATCTACAAACTATGGGATAGAAGATTTAGGCTGCATTCACATGTCAACGTATGATCGCGGGCAGAACCGCCGCGGTTCCGCCCGCGATTCGGAGATTTATTGCAAATCGCGGGACGCCAGCGTTGCCCGTTGATTTGCAATAGCCCCCCCAAACGCCGAGCGATGTTGCCGCGATTTACGCCCGCCGAATCGCGGCAACATCGCGCAAACAAAATCGCGGGACGCAATACGCTCCAAAGAAGCTCTTGTATTTTTTTGGAGCGTATTGCGTCCCGCGATTTTGTTTGCGCGATGTTGCCGCGATTCGGCGGGCGTAAATCGCGGCAACATCGCTCGGCGTTTGGGGGGCTATTGCAAATTAACGGGCAACGCTAGGCGTCCCGCGATTTGCAATAAATCTCCAAATCGCGGGCGGAACCGCGGCGGTTCTGCCCGCGATCATACGCTGACATGTGAATGCAGCCTTATGGACTTATTATTTTTTTATTGTTTTTACTAGTAATGGCGGCGATCAGCGATTTTTAGCGGGACTGCAACACTGAGGCGGACAGATCTGACACTAAGGCCCCTTTCACACATGCTGTCCGTTTGTCAGTTTTTCATCCATCCGTTGACGGATGAAAAAACGGACATCAATGTATCTCTATGTAAAAACGGATGATCATCAGTTAACATCCGTTTTCATCCACTTCCGTCAATGTCCTTTTTTTTTGAACAGATGAATGCCTTATTTTTCTTCCGTCAAAAAAAGGGATCGGATGAAAAACAGATGACAACGGATGAAAAACGGATGAAAAACGGATGAAAAACGGATGACAACGGATGAAAAACAGATAACTGACAAAAAACGGATGAAAAACGGACGACAACGGATGAAAAAACAGATAACTGACAAAAAACGGATGAAAAACGGATAACAACTGACGAAAAACGGATAAGGCCCCTTTCACACAGGCGGACCGTTCAGATCCGCCTGTCTGGTTTTTTGGCAGATCTGAACGGCCCCCCCATGCATTCCTATGGGGCATCGGATGTCAGCGGAGACATGTCCACTGACATCCGACCCGATCCGATCCGTCAAATCTGGACGGATGGAAACCCTATTTTCCATCCGTCCAGCGGATCGGATCGGATGGGATCGGGTGAGAACGGACTGACGGTCCGTTGACATCCGATTTCCCCCATAGAGATGCATGGGGAACTGACAGCTGTGTCTCCGCACACAGCGCGGAAACACAGCTGTCCTCCTGCTGCTCAGCGGGGGATCGGCGGCTCGATCTCCCGCTGAGAAAAACGGACTCCGTCCAACGGACGGAGTGTGTGAAAGGGGCCTAATGACTGACGGAAAACGGATGACAACTGACGAAAAACGGATGAAAAACTGACGAAAAACTGATGAAAAATGGATGAAAAACGGATGGAAAACGGATGGAAAACTGATACATTTTGACGTGACTGAACTGATGAACTGAACGGACCGCATGTGTGAAAGGGGCCTAAGGGGTTGAATTACTAAAACTAGAGCGTGCAAAATCTGGTGCAGTTCTGCAAAGAAACCAATCAGCTTGCAGGTTTTAATGTCAAAGCTTATCTAAACAAGCTGAAGTTAGAAGCTGATTGGCTACCATACACAGCTGCACCAGATTTTGCACTGGCCAGTTTTAGTAAATAATCCCCTAAAGTGACACTTTTTTGAGACCAGTGACACCAAAACAGTGATCAGTGCTGAAAAATAAATGCACTGTCACTGTATAAATGACACAGGCAGGGAAGGGGTTAACACCATGGGTGATCAAGGGGTTAAGTGTGCTCCTAGGGAGTGCTTTCTAACTGTGTGGGGGAGGTGGATGCACTGGAGGAAAAGAGAGATATGTATTTCAGCTTAGCAGAAACACAAGATCTCTCTCTTCCTCTGTGACAGAACGGCGGTCTGCCTTGTTTACATAGGCAGACCGCCGTTCTGTCTTTCCGTCGAATGATCAGTGGCTCCCGGCGACAATGGCAGCCACCGGACTCGCTAATTAGCTCACGCTGTGTCCAAACACAACGGGAGCGGTGCTACGGCAGCGCACGCGCGTGTCTTGACATCTCATGCACAAAATCACGTACATGTTTGTGATTTTGCGCAGCTGGGCTGCCCTGCCGCAGGCGGTCCGGAAGTGGTTAACCACTTGCAGACCGCCGCAAGTACATATACTGCGGCGGTCAGCCCCTCACAGGCAAAGTGACGTACCGGTACGTCACTAGCCTGTCACTGACTTGTGAGCCCCAGCTCGTTCCCTAACAAGTCAGTGCGTGTGACTGGCAGACAAGATGTCCGCCGGTCACTCGGCGATCGTTCGCCGGGAAGGGAGAAAGGCAGGCGGCTAATGTAAACAAGCCGCCTGTCATTCTCCCCTGTGTAAAAAGGGAGATCAGACGGTTCTACTATGTAGGACCATTGATCTCTGTTTTTACACTAGTAGCCATGTCCAATCACAGTTAGAAGCACGCCCCTAGGGACACACTTAACCCCTCCCAAGTTGTATTTGTATATCTGCTGTCTTCAGCTTTCTACACTGTTTAGAAAAAGAATATTGTGTTATAATTTTTTCTTCCTGTTCCAGCACTGGGTGTGGAGTCTTTGGATACACTGCTTGACAGCTGATTGGAGGAAAGAGACACACCCGCCCCCTTGCACATAGGCAGAGGAAGGACGAAAACATGCAGAGCTGTGCTGTGAATAGACCAGCTCTCCAATAATCTATCTCTTTGCACCCACCCTGACACAAATTTACAGCTGCTTTTATCTCCTGTGTTACATAATTACATACTGTAGTTAGTCAGGTTGAAAAAGACACAAGTCCATCTGGCTCAACCAATAAAAAACAAAAAAACAGCTGATAACATGCTGACAACAGAGGGACGGAGCAGCAGAAAGACACAGGATTTAGAGTTTTGGAGAGAGATAAGTAAACACTACACATATATATGTGCCAGGGTCAAATTTAATGAATGGGGTTTACATCTACTTGAACCACTTGCCAACTGACGCACAACTATGTACTGCGGCAGTCAGCCTCTCCTGGGCAAAGTGACGTATGGGTACGTCACTCACCCACGAGCCTGTAGGGGGCAAGCGCTCGCCGCCGGCGGCCCGCTCCTGCCCCCGCTCGTTCCCTGCCTTCCCCACGCGTGTGACCGGCGGCTCCGATGTCTGTCGGCCACTCGCCATCTCAGGAGAGGGAGAAAGACAGACGGCTGATGTAAACACAACCGTCTGTCATTCTCCGTTAGATCATCACTGAGGCTATGCGATCCTGCTATATAGGATCGTATGTCTCTGTGATGATCTAACAAGCCACGCCCCCCTGACAGTTAGAAGTACGCCCCTAGGGACACACTTAACCCCTTGATCACCAATAAAGTTAACCACTTCCCTGCCAGTATCATTTTTACAGTAACAGTGCATATTTATAGAACTGATTACTGCAGTAATGTCACTGGTACCCCCAAAAGTGTCAAAAATGTCAGTCAAGTGTCCGATCTGTCCGCCGCAATGTCGCAGTCCCACAAAAAAAATCGCAGATCCCCGCCATTACTAGTTAAAAGCAAAAACAATAAAAATGACATAAATCTTTCCCGTAGTTAGTAGAAGCGATAACTTTTGCGCAAACCAATCAAAATACGCTTATTGAGATTTTTTTGACCAAAAATATGTAGCAGAAAACAAATTGGCCTAAAATGTTAAAAAATGTAGATTTTTCAATTTATTTTTTTTTTGAGAATGTCATATAAAAAAATGTGAAAAATATAATTTTTTTCAAATTGTCGCTCTTGTTTTGTTTATAGCGCAAAAAGTAAAAATCGCACAGGTGATCAAATACCACCAAAAGAAAGCTCTGTTTGTGGGAAAAAAAGGACGTCAATTTTATTTGGGTACAGCGTCACACAACCGCGCAATTGTCCGTTAAAGTCATGCAGTGCCGAATCGCAAAATAGGGCCTGGTCATTGAGCAACCAAATCCTCTGGGGCTTAAGTGGTTTAGCCCAAAATCAAGTACCTGTACGAGATTTCTTTTTTTGTGTCTGGGGCGCGCCGCGGGCGGACCCAAAATTCCCCGACACACGGCGATTTGTCGGAGACAGGCAGAACGGTGATCTACCTATGCAAACAAGACAGACCGCCATTCTGTCAGTGAGGAAGAAGGAGATCTTGTGTTTCTGCTAAGCAGGAACACGGATCTCTGTCTTCCCCCCAGTCAGAGCACCCCCACACACACAGTTAGAAAGCACTCCATAGGGACACATTAATCCTTTGATCGCCCCTGGTGTTAACCCTCTCTATCCCAGTGTCATTGGTACAGTGACAGTGCATATTTTTAGCACCCATCACTGTATTGGTGACCCAAAAAGTGTCAAAAGTGTCAGTTAGGGTCCTTGGACACGAGTTTTCCGCCCGCTGAGCAGGTGGATGACAACTCCGTCTCAGCTTAATTTGCAGAGACGGAGCTGTCAGATCACAGCTCTCCTCTATGGGGGATCGGATGAAAACAAACCGCCTGTCCGTTTTCATCCGATCCCATCCTCCAGACGGATGGAAAATAGGGTTTACGTCCGTCCGGATTTCACAGACAGGATCGGATCGCATAGCCGACATGTCTCTGCTGACATCCGCCGCTCCATTGGGGTGCATGGAGCAATCGATCAGGTCCGCCTGAAAAAAACTGACAGGGGCCGGATCGGAAAGCCCGTGTGAAAGGGGCCTAAGTGTCAGATTGTCCGCCACAATATTGCAGTCCTGCTCTAAGTCGCTGATCGCCGCCATTGCTAGTATAAAAATAAATAAATGTAAATTCCAGTATATATCCCATAGTTTGTAGAGACTATAACTTTTGAGCAAACCAATCAATATACGCTGTTTTTTTTTTTGTTTTTGGCATATTTTTTTAGCACTGATCTCTGTATTGGTGTCACGGGTCCCCAAAAACCAGGGGCATAACTACAGGGGTTGCAATCGCAACCGGGCGCCATGCTCCAGGGGGCCTGTGTGGTTCCCCTGTACACCTGGATAGGAGGGGTGGCGGGGGGGGAGAAATCACTGTCTTCCTTTTTTCTCCTGTAGCTGCAGGAGGAAAATGGAGGAGATTGGTTCCTCTGTATGCTGCCCCCGCCACTCCTCCTATCCAGTTCACTTGTGTTCTGCTGTCTCTGGGCCCCTGTGTGCTCCCCTAGTCCCCCCCCCCCCCACTGTGCTCCCTCTCCTGCCGGCTGCTGCAGGGGATGTGTCACAATAGAGAAGCAGGAAGGGGTCAGTAAATATGTAATTTACCAGCTCCTTCCTTTTCTGAATGGACAGAGTCATAGTCAGTGGCGTTGTAAAAAAATAAAATGAAATGATAAAAAATAATACAATCAAAATACCAAAAAATAAAAACTACTGACACCAGTTTGCGAACTTCCAGGATCACAAAGGTCACCCATGCGACCGGGCCCTGGCATTCCACCACCACATTGAGGCCCCAAGATGGCAGAAAGGGGGCCCACTGCAGAACTTGTGAAAGGACTCTAATAAAGGGCCCTGCAATGAGAGTAAAGGGCCCCAGGATCAGTGGGAAGAACCCCAGGCTTGAAGGGAAGGGCCCCAGCCAGGGGGGCCCTTCATGGATTCTTGCACCCGGGGCCCTGAAGGTTCTAGTTACGCCTCTGCCAAAAACTGTCACTTATGTGTCAGATTTGTTCACCACAATAACGCAGTCCCGCTGAAAATCACTAATTGCCGCCAATACTAGCAAAAAAATAAAAATAAAAAGTCCATAAATCTTTTTCATAGTCTGTAGACGCATACCACACCAGTCAATGAACACTTATTGGGATTTTTTTTTACCAAAAATATGCAGCAGAATACAAATTGGTCTAAAATGATGAAGAAATGTGTTTTTTTTTTTTTTATTATTGGAAATGTAAAATATATATATTTTTTTTTTCAAAATTGACGCTCTTTTTTTGTTTATAGCGCAAAAAATAAAAATCGCAGAGGTGATCAAATACCACCAAAAGAAAACTCTATTTGTGGGGGGAAAAAAAGGACATTGATTGTATCTGTGTACAGCGTTGCACGGCCATGCAGTTTTCAGTTAAAATATCGCAGTGCTGTATCCCAAAAAATGGCCTGGTTGGGAAGGAGGGGGGGGGGTTAAATCTTACGGAGGTGAAGTGGTTAAAGTAGAAGTTTACCCTAACACTAAAATATGTAAATCTTCTTGCATCTTACTATCTAAGACCAACCTATCTAGCCCTGAAAAGAGGAAATCGCTACACATACCTTTTTTTTTTTTAAGCCGCTCCGGTCCGGTCTCCAGCGGCAGAAGCTCTGAAGAGAGGACACGGCCGACGACGGCTGTGAAATAAATGGGAAGTGACGTCACCCATAGACTTACTATGGGGCTTCCGTTGTCGGCTGTCTCCTCTGCACCCACCTCCACAGCGAAGCCACCGCTGACAGCTCAGCCTGGGCCGGATCGGATGTATACCAATTTCTTCTTTAATTGCTGTCCCCTCGAAAGACCTCAACACACAGCCATTATTGTCTAAACCGTTGGCAACAAAAGTGAGTACACCCCTAAGTGGCAATGTCCAAACTGGGCCCAATTAGCCATTTTCCCTCCCCGGTGTCATGTGACTCGTTAGTGTTACAAGGTCTCAGGTGTGAATGGGGAGCAGGTGTGTTAAATTTGGTGTTATCGCTCTCACTCTCTCATACTGGTCACTGGAAGTTCAACATGGCACCTCATGACAAAGAACTCTCTGAGGATCTGAAAAAAGACTTGTTGCTCTACATAAAGATGGCCTAGGCTATAAGAAGATTGCCAAGACCCTGAAACTGAGCTGCAGCACGGTGGCCAAGACCATTGTAACGGAACCGCCGACCCACACTGTGTTTGTGGTCTTCCGTCAGTATACGGCTTCTTTCTTCTCTGCAGTCATGAACATATATACCAGATTTTCCCAGCCACCCTCATACAAAGCTAGCTAACAACTTAGCTTGTACTGGAATCACTCTTTATTGAACAGTCACACAGAATTTATATACAGCATGGACCTCCCCCTTCTGATCAGATTACCACACACAGGTCAGGGGTTGTCTGATTACATTATCATATGCAGATGAAATTGTATACAGAAATAGAATTAACCTGAACTAATTATCTAGCCATCTGGACAGAACAATGTGGGCTCATTAACATTTAACAATGGGACAAGCAGACTTAACACAATCCGCATCTCAACTCAAAACAGACAATAGGACAAAACTGCCAATGACAGTCTGTTCTTCTCCTACATTGAAGTACATGGAATACACATCTACGTATTGCTATGATTATTTAGGAGTCAGACTTCATGGCAAAAGGCTATAGGTCTCACAGTGTAAAGTGGGATTAAATCTTCATATTTCTTGAGAGATATTGCCAAATATTACTGTTCCACTTGAACCAATCCAAACCATTAAGTATCTGTCTTTCACTCCCAGTGACGATGAGTACTGTCACAACCATACAGCGGTTTAACAGGACAGGTTCCACTCAGAACAGGCCTCACCATGGTCGACCAAAGAAGTTGAGTGCACGTGCTCAGCGTCATATCCAGAGGTTGTCTTTGGGAAATAGACATATGAGTGCTGCCAGCATTGCTGCAGAGGTTGAAGGGGTGGGGGGTCAGCCTGTCAGTGTTTAGACCATACGCCGCACACTGCATCAAATTGGTCTGCATGGCTGTTGTCCCAGAAGGAAGCCTCTTCTAAAGATGATGCACAAGAAAGCACGCAAACAGTTTGCTGAAGACAAGCAGACTAAGGACATGGATTACTGGAACCATCTCCTGTGGTCTGATGAGACCAAAATAAATTTATTTGATTCAGATGGTGTGAAGCGTGTGTGGCGGCAACCAGGGGAGGAGTACAAAGACAAGTGTGTCTTCCTACAGTCAAGCATGGTGGTGGGAGTGTCATGGTCTGGGGCTGCATGAGTGCTGCCGGCACTGGGGAGCTACAGTTCATTAGGAGAACTATGAATGCCAACATGTACTGTGACATACTGAAGCAGAGCATGATCCCCTCCCTTCAGAGACAGGGCAGTATTCCAACATGATAACGACCCCAAACACACCAAGACGACCACTGCCTTGCTAAAGAAGCTGAGGGTAAAGGTGATGGACTGGCCAAGCATGTCTCCAGACCTAAACCCTATTGAGCATCTGTGGGGCATCCTCATAAGGAGGGTGGAGGAGCGTAAGGTCTTTGACCGCTTGCTGACCGCCACAAGTAGATATACTGCGGCGGTCAGCCCCAGCCAGGCAAAGTGATGTATATATACGTCACTAGCTTGTGACCGGTTTGTGAGCCAATAGCGGGCGCCCGCCGCGGCTCGTTCACGGAGGAGTCCGCGCGTGTGACCGGCGGACCCGATGTCCGCCGGTCACACTACGATCGTCGGTAGAGCGGGAGGAAGGCGGGCAGCTTATGTAAACAAGCCGCTTGTCATTCTCCCCTGTGTAAAAATGGAGATCAGACGGTTCTACTATGTAGAACCGTTGATTCCTGTTTTTAAAATAGGAGACCTGTCCCACTACAGTTAGAAACACGCCCCTAGGACACACTTAACCCCTCCCTCTCCAATACAGTTAACCCCTTCCCTGCCAGTGTCATTTGTACAGTAACAGTGCACTGATTACTGCAGTAATGTCACTGGTAACCCCAAAAGTGTCAAAAATGTCAGTCAAGGGTCCGATCTGTACGCCGCAATGTCGCAGTTCCGCAAAAAAAATCGCAGATCGCCGCCATTACTCGTTAAAAAAAAAAACACCAAAAATGACAAAAATCTTTCCCTTTGTTAGTAAACGCGATAACTTTTGCGCAAACCAATCAAAATACGCTTTTTGCGATTTTTTTTACCAAACATATGTAGCATAAAACAAATTGGCCGAAAATGTTAAACATTTTTGATTTTTACATTTTTTTGGGGAATTTCATATAAAAAAATGTGAAAAATATTGTTATTTTTGCAAAATGGACGCTCTTTTTTTGTTTATATCGCATGATCAAAAAATCGCAGAGGTGATCAAATACCACCAAAAGAAAGCTCTGTTTGTGGGAAAAAAAGGACGTGAAATTCGTTTAGGTACAGCGTTGCACGACCGCGCAATTGTCCGTTAAAGTCACGCAGTAAAAAATCGCAAAAAACCCCCTGGTCGGAATGGGGGTAAAATCTTCCTGGGCTTAAGTGGTTAACATCCACCAGCTCCGTGATGTCATCATGGAGGAGTGGAAGAGGACTCCAGTGACAACCTGGAAAGCACTGGTTAACTCCATGCCCAAGAGAGTTAAGGCAGTGCTGGAAAATAATGGTGGCCACAGAAAATATTGACACTTTGGGCCCAATTTGGACATTGTCACTTAGGGGTGTACTCACTTTTGATGCCAGCGGTTTAGACATTAATGGCTGTGTGTTGAGTTATTTAGAGGGGACAGCAAATTTACACTGTTATACAAGCTGTACACTCACTACTTTACATTGTAGCAAAGTGTCATTTCTTCAGTGTTGTCACATGAAAAGATAGAATAAAATATTTACAAAAATGTGAGGGTGTACTTACTTTTGTGAGATACTGTATGACTATGCACCTACCTAACCACTGAAAAGAAATGCTCTTCTATGAACATGCATAGATCTAAATGGGACCTAAGAGCCATTAACTACTGGGGCTATAAATGAATCTGAACATCTGAACACCAGGCTATATAAAATGATATTATATTATTGCAGGCTTGCATATGAAAGATTTATTTTCTTTTAATTATATTTACTTTGACAGAATCTGTCTCTTCAGTTTACAAGTCATAGGTTGGAGATCACCTGAAGTCTGACACAAAGGTAGCCAATCAGAGGCTTTGTTTTCCAAAATGGCAGCTAAACAAGGGGGCGCCATAAGGGTTGTGGCCGTCTTCCAGGCTACTGAACAGCCCACCCGAAATCCATCACCACTGGCTTCAATGGAGCTCACTTTCAGGTTCGGGTTGGGTTTCTTTGCTTCTCTTTGGCTGATTGGCCGAACTGCTAATGAATTGATGTGTTGGCGCATCACTATTGCTAAATGTACATAATATAACAACGAATGACAGAAAATGCAGACAAGGGGGTACAAACAGTCACGGGTCATATTTGGCATTGATGTGCATTCCTTGAAGCTGGGAGATGATTGCACGGTCAAGTAGTTGACAGGGCAGCAACTTTTAGACTTTTGGTGACCTCTGAGCATTGGAATTAACTATTAAGGTGAAGAAGGAGTCTCAAAGTCAGCAAAACCAAATAAAGGGGAAACTAGGTAAACGTAACGGCCCATGTGCACTATTGTGGTGCATTAGCATGTGCATGTTATGTTTTGTATTAACATGCTCTGCCTCACATGAATGGGCTGCCAATACACTATGGGCCATTTCTGGCATTGAGCCACACATCCGCCAGGCAAGGTTTATTGGAGGGCCATTCCAAATGAATGGCATCACATCACACCAATGCATGTAAAGTCACAATAAAATAGTGTACATGGGCCCTAAACCTGCCCAATGGTTACCTAAAGGAAACCTGTACTGGAAGAATATGAGTGGTCACTGCCAACCTCCGTCCAAGATACTCCCAGAAAAATGTCTCAGGATTGGTGGTCAGTGGTAGCAAAAAAATACATAGTGCCTGTGCTCAATAGGAAGAGTAATAATGCCTCATCCATGGTGTCAGTGGGAGAAAAAGTGTCCCATCGTTGGTATTAGTCGGATGAATAATGCCCCATCATTTGTGTCAGTGGAAGGAATAGTGCCCCATCATTGGTGTCAGTGGGAGGAATAGTGCCCCATCATTGGTATCAGTGGTAGGAATAGTGCCCCATCACTGGTGTCAGTGGGAGGAATAGTGCCCCATCATTGGTGTCAGTGGGAGGAATAGTGCCCCATCATTGGTGTCAGCGGGAGGAATAGCGCCCCATCATTGGTGTCAGTGGGAGGAATAGTGCCCCGTCATTGGTGTCAGTTGGAGGAATAGTGCCCCATCATTGGTGTCAGTGGGAGGAATAGTACCTCATTATTGGTTTCATTGGAAGGAATAGAGCCCCTTTATCTGTGTCAGTGAGAGGAATAGTGCCTCATCATTGATGTCAGTGGGAGGAATAGTGCCTCATCATTGATGTCAGTGGGAGGAATAGTGTCCCATCATTGGTGTCAGTGAGAGGAATAGTGCCTCATCATTGGTGTCAGAGGGAGGAATAGTGTCCCATCATTGGTGTCAGTGGTAGGAATAGTGCCCCATTATTGGTGTCAGTGGTAGGAATAGTGCCCCATCATTGGTGTCAGTGGTAGGAATAGTGCCCCATCATTGGTGTCAGTGGAAGGAATAGTACCTCATTATTGGTTTAATTGGAAGGAATAGAGCCCCTTTATCAGTGTCAGTGAGAGGAATAGTGCCTCATCATTGGTTTCATTTGAAGGAATAGTGCCCCTATCATTGGTGTCACTGGGAAGAATAGTGCCCCATCATTGGTTTAATTGGAAGGAATAGTGCCCCATCATTGGTATCAGTTGAAGGAATGATGCCCCATCTTTGGTGTGCCCCATCATTGGTGTCATTGTAAGAATTAGTGCCACAAGGGCCAGATAAAGACAAACAAAGGGTTGCAGTTCACTGTTCTGGAAGAGTCATGTAGATTAAAAAGTCACAGTGCATACAGAGTTTCCCAATCCCCTTTTAGGTCCATGATTCCAAGTACTGCAACTACTGGATTAGCATGATAGCCAGGGAACTGGTGTTTTCCATCTTTTCAAATCAAAGCTTTGATTGGCAAATATTTGCTTCATTCTTTCTAAAAATTCTAGATGTCCTGCAGCTCCCATAAAATGTTAAGCTCGTTTTTTTTTTTTTAAGCGCTGCAAAATCTTCTTCACGTCCGCAGATTTTCAGTTGGGCTGCTAGAAAAAAAAAAAAAAAGAGAGAGAGAGAGAGATAAGTTCCATTTAATGACAGAAGTACTCCCTTGATTAAACTTTGAATTAAAAGAGCCAGAAATGGACTCGAAATGTCAAGCTTCAACGGCGTGGGTCTAAAAATTCCAGATTTGTAACTACTTTAACCTATAAATCCAAGGAAAGGTCGACGTTGCGTATTTTTTTGTGAAATATTTCAGCCCGTCGAGAGCAGAAGGTACTTTCAAATTTTTTTGGCTGGTACCCAAGCTCTGGAGTATAAAAAAAAAATGAAAAAATCTCGGTCTGATTTCAGGACGGCAAATTTGTATTCATCAGTTCTAAGTAATTGCTCTCCGACTGACGCTATTCCAATTTTTCGCCATTATTTAGTGTCATCCGGCTCTGACTCTCCTGAGTTGCTTTCCTTGTAAAACGTCGGCTGAAAATAAATTATAACTAATATAGCTTACATATTTTATCATTTGGTTAAATTTTTCAGCCACCTCGCCCTCCGCCAAGCACTTTACATGGAAGGTTGGATGTTGGCCGTCCTAAATATTTTAGAGGTGATTTTTAATTTCTGTCTTTAATATTGAAGAATAAAATTTGAACAATGTGTTTTACGTCTGAAATTAGAAGATAATGTTTTATACTTTGGGGGGAAAAAAAAAAAAAGATTAGGAGCTATATACAATATTTAAAAAAAGTGCTAACCAACATTGGCCTTTGTAACGGTAGTCACCTACACTGGGAATGAAAGACAGACACTATATGTGGGGCCCTTTAAAAGAAGATAAGTTGGTTTGACCTTTTCAGGCTGTTTGTAGGAGTTTATCTCATAGACCATTGCTAGATAGTTTGAGGTGGGGTGGGTTTGTTATTGTTAAGTGCCTGAATCCCATTGTTCTATTGTTTCTGTCTGCCTTGGGATCAACCTTTTATGGGATGTATATGTGAATGTGGATTAGCTGCTAGATGGCAGGAGGGATTTCTCCAGCAGCCCTTCCTAAAGACTATCTACTGTTGGAAAGTTGAAGATACAGTACCTGTGTTTAATGTTACTGAATGTAATTTACCCTGCCCTGTGTCATTATGCAAAGAAGGGGGGATTGTCCCCTGAGTGTATATCTTTGAGCCTGTGTTCTTATGCTTCTTCCCACCCTACACTGATGTCTCCATAAGTGACTGGGTGGCCTAAGGTACCTTGGATCGTGTTGGTACCAGGCAAGGGAAGCTTATACAGCAGACATACTCTTCTTGAGTACAGGGTCCTCCACATTGGTGGCAGCAGTGGGATGGTTCTTTTTCCCCAGAGAAGATGCTGAACCTGGATATAAAAGCAGAGTAGCGGATGGGGAATCGATACGAACGTCTAAAAACATCTACAGTGAAAGATTTTCTGGAGGGCCATGGCCCAACGGCAAGAAACTGTCCCAAACGGGAATTAATTGACGGAGATGGACTGAACCACCACTATGCCCGAAACATTTGTCACGCATGCGGAACAAGACGAACAGATGGGAAATGTTCTGTTACAACTAGCACTGTTGGTGCTAAATTCTCCAGCTGACATTGTTATGCAAATGCTGGCCACCATTGATGCTGAAGCCCGGAGCAAACAAGAGTACCATTTACGCCTAGCGGAGATCCAGCACTCAGGGAGCCCACAACTCTTCTTCAGCAGCCCTTCCTAAAGACTGTCTACTGTTGGAAAGTTAAAGATACCTGTGTGTAATGTTGCTGAATGTAATATACCCCGCCCCGTGTCATTATGCAAAGAAGGGTGGGTTGTCCCCTGAGTGTATTTCTTCTTTTTCCTGTGTTTGAAAAAACATTCTTAGGCTTCTTACCACCCTACACTGATGTCTCCACAAGTGTATGGGTGGCCTAAAGCAGTGGTCCTCAACTCTGGTCCTCAGGGCCCACTAACAGGCCAGATTTTAAGTATTACCTTGGGGAGATGCAGACTAGAGTACTGCAATCACTGAGCAGCAAATTATATCACCTGGGATGTATTTCAGTTATCTTGCAAACCTGGCCTGTTAGTGGGCCCTGAGGACCAGGGTTGAGGACCACTGGCCTAAAGGATCTTGGATCATCCTGGTACCAGGCAAGGGAAGCTTATATGGCATATGTACTCTTCTTGAGTACGGGGTCCGTCACAGCCTTCATCACCATCCTCAATGACATTGCCTAATCTTACCAATGTTTCTAGAAAATAGAGCTAATCTTACTTTGACCTTCATCACCATCCTCAATGACATTGGCTAATCTTACCAATGTTTCTAAAAAATTAAGCTAATCCTACTTTGACCTTCATCACCATGCTCAACGGCATAGCATAATCTTACCAATGTTTCTAACAAATAAAGCTAATCCTACGTTGGCCTTTATTGCCAATAAAATAAAACAATTAAAAAATAGCCTAATCTTATCAATAAAAAAAAAAGGAGCTAACCGTATGTTGGCCCTCAGCAACATCATCATCATTGGAATAGCCTAATCCTACCAAATGAAAAAAAGAAATGAGCTAACCATTTGTTGGCCTTCATCATTGGCATAGCCTAATCTTGCCAAAAAAAAAAAGAAGCTAACCATACATTGGCCTTCCTCACAGAAGCGACCAGTCCATAAGGGGTGCAGGGGCTCTGCCCCCCTAGTTTGCATAGGGCGCCAAACTCATAGGTTTCTATGAGATTTTTTTTTTTTTTAAGCCACACGATTAGAGCCTGAGGCTCTAATTGCCTTGAAAAAGGTTGGGCTTGTGGCGCAGTGCCACTAGCAAATAAACATTCGCTATTGTCTTCCAGCTTCTCCTCCTGGCCAATCAGGACAGGAGGCGGATCGGGTTGGGGTCGGGAGGAGAAGCCGAGGAAGCCGCAGAGGGGCTGAGTGCAGGAGGAGCGTGGAGGGCTGAGTACGGGGGGACTGTAGAGGGCTGAATGCGGGAGGACCGTAGAGGGCTGAGTGCAGGGGGGACCGTGGAGGGCTGAGTGCAGACCTGGGGGGGGGGTTGTTTGCCACCTCCCCAAAAAGTTTACCACCAGCCGCCACTGCTTCATCACCATCGGCATAGAATAATCTTACAAGTAAAAATTAAATAAATAGCTAACCAGTTGTTGGACTTTATCAACATCATTATCATTTGCATAGTTGATTAAAAAAAAAAAAAAAAGAAATTGATCCAACCATACATTGGCCTTTATCACTATCATCATCAGCATAGCCTAATCTTACCAATTAAAAAAAGAAAAATTGAGCTAACCATACTTTGGTTTTTAACAACGTCATCATCATCATCATCATCAGCAGCAGCATAGCCTAATCTTGCAAATTAAAAAAAATAAATAAAATTGAGCTAACCATACTTTGGTCTTCATCAGCATCATCATCATCATCATCATCGTCGTCATCATTATCATCTAATCTTGCAGATAAAAAGAAATAATGCTAACCATACATTGGCCTTCATCACTATCCTCATCGGCATAGCCTAATCTTACCAATTTAAAAAATAAATAAAAAATATGAGATTATAATGCGTTAGCCTTTATCACCATAATCATTGACTTAGCATATCTTAATCAATTAAAGAAAAAAAAAAAAAAGGCAAAAAAAAAAAGAAAGAGCTAAACCATATGTTTATCTTCATCCCCAACCTAGTTGGCATTGCTTAATCTTATCCGAAAAAAAAAAAAAACGATACATTGGCCTTTATCACCATCATCATCGGCAAAGGATAATCTTAACGATTAGAAAAAAAATAAAAAATAGAGTTAACCATATGTTGGCCTTTATGGCCATCATCAGCAGCATAGCATAATCTTACTGATTTGAAGAAAAAATAAAATAGAGCTAACCATATGTTGGACTTCATCACCATCATATTTGGCATAGCATAATTTTACTGGTTTAAAAAAATAAAAATAAATTGAGGTAACCATACATTGGCCTTCATCAATATCATCGGTGTAGCCTACTCTTACCAATTAATCAAAAAATCAGCTACTCCTACGTTTGCCTTCATCACCATCATCATAGTCATTGCCTAATTTTGCCAATAAAAAAAAGAAGATTAAGATAACCGCATATTGGCTTTATCACCATCATCATTGGCATAGCATAATTTTACTGATTAAAAAAAAAAAAAATGGAGCTAACCAAACATTGGCCTTCATTACTATCATCATCAGTATATCTTTCCAATTAACCACTTTACCACTGGAGGATTTTGCTGTCTTACGTCTGGGCCACTTTTTGCGATTCGGCACTGTGCAACTTTAACTGACAATTGCGCGGTCATGCGAAGCTGTACCAAAACAAAATTTACGTCTTTTTTTCCCACAAACAGAGCTTTCTTTTGGTGGTATTTGATCATCTGTGCGATTTTTACTTTTTGCGCTATAAACAAAAAAGAGCGTTTATTTTGAAAAAATAACAATATTTTTCACATTTTTTTATATGAAATTCCCCCCCAAAAAAATGTAAAAATCTAAATTGTTTTACATTTTTGGCCAATTTGTTTTCTGCTACCTATGTTTGGCCAAAAAAAAATCACAATAAGCATATTTTGATTGGTTTGCGCAAAAGTTATTGCGTTTACTAACTAAGGGAAAGATTTCTGTAATTTTTGGTGTTTTTTTTTTTTTTAACGCGTAATGACGGCGATCTCCGATTTTCTTTGCGGGACTGCTACATTGCGGCGGACAGATCGGACCCTTGACTGACATTTTTGACACTTTTGGGGTTACCAGTGACATTACTGCAGTAATCAGTGCTATATATATGCACTGTTACTGTAAAAATGACACTGGCAGTGAAGGGGTTAACTTTATTGGAGAGGGAGGGGTTAATGTATGCCTGGTGCTTACTAACGTGTGTGGGGAGAGGTGACTGAGTGACACAGGGACAGATCGTATGTTCAGCTATGCTGAACACTGCAATCTGTCACTCCTTGTCACTTAGGAGATCCGCCCACTTTGTTTACACAAGGGGGCGGATCTCCAAACTAGATTCCCCGACGATCGGGGAAGAGCAGCGGTGATCACCGCCGCTCCTCCCCTGGCCCGACTCCCGCTGTGACTGAAAACAGCGGGAGCGCACCTTCGGCGGTGCGCGAGCGCCACCTACAGGGGGAGGAGTCCAGACACTTTGCCGCAGTACAGTCCCAGTGACTGGTCGGCAAGTGGTTAAACAAAAAAATCAGCTAACCATATGTGTTGGCTTTATCATCATCACTTAATCTTGCCGATAAAAAAAAAAAAAAATTAAGCTAACCATATATTGGCATTCATCACCATCTTTCATTGGCATAACATAATCTTACTGATGTAAAAAATAAATAAAAAATAGAGCTAACCATACATTGGCCTTTATCACTATCATTATCAGTATAGCCTAATCTTACCAAGCAAACATAAAATGAGCTAACCATATATGTTGGTTTTATCACCATCATCATCATCGGCTAATCTTGTCGATAAAAAAATAGGCTAACCATATACAGTATCTCACAAAAGTGAGTACACCCCTCACATTTTTTGTAAATATTTTATTCTATCTTTTCATGTGACAACACTGAAAAAATGACACTTTGCTACAATGTAAAGTAGTGAGTGTACAGCTTGTATAACAGTGTCAATTTGCTGTTCCCTCAAAATAACTCAACACACAGCCATTAATGTCTAAACCGCTGTTAACAAACGTAAGTACACCCCTAAGTGATAATGTCCAAATTGGGCCCAATTAGCAATTTTCCCTCCCCGGTGTCATGTGACTCGTTAGTGTTACAAGGTCTCAGGTGTGAATGGGGAGCAGTTGTGTTAGATTTGGTGTTATCGCTCTCACTCTCTCATACTTGTCACTGGAAGTTCAACATGGCACCTCATGGCAAAGAACTCTCTGAGGATCTGAAAAAAGACTTGTTGCTCTACATAAAGATGGCCTAGGCTATAAGAAGATTGCCAAGACTCTGAAACAGGCCTCGCCATGGTCGACCAAAGAAGTTGAGTACACATGCTCAGCGTCATAGCCAGAGGTTGTCTTTGGGAAATAGACGTATGAGTGCTGCCAGCATTGCTGCAGAGGTTGAAGGGGTGGGGGTCAGCCTGTCAGTGCTCAGACCATACGTCGCACACTGCATCAAAGTGGTCTGCATGGCTGTTGTCCCAGAAGGAAGCCTCTTCTAAAGATGATGGACAAGAAAGCCTGCAAACAGTTTGCTGAAGACAAGCAGACTAAGGACATGGATTACTGGAACCATCTCCTGTGGTCTGATGAGACCAAGATAAACCTATTTGGTTCAGATGGTGTTAAGCGTGTGTGGCGGCAACCAGGTGAGGAGTACAAAGACAAGTGTGTCTTGCCTACAGTCAAGCATGGTGGTGGGAATGTCATGGTCTGGGGCTGCATGAGTGCTGTCGGCACTGGGGAGCTACAGTTCATTGAGGGAACCATGAATGCCAACATGTACTGTGACATACTGAAGCAGAGCATGATCCCCTCCCATCAGAGACTGGGCCGCAGGGCAGTATTCCAACATGATAACGACCCCAAACACACCTTCAAGACAACCACTGTTTTGCTAAAGAAGCTGAGGGTAAAGGTGATGGACTGGCCAAGCATGTCTCCAGACCTAAACCCTATTGAGCATCTCTGGGGCATCCTCAAATGGAAGGTGGAGGAGTGCAAGGTCTCTAACATCCACCAGCTCTGTGATGTCGTCATGAAGGAGTGGAAGAGGACTCCGGTGGCAACCTGTGAAGCTCTGGTGAACTCCATGCCCAAGAGGGTTAAGGCAGTGCGGGAAAATAATGGTGGCCACACAAAATATTGACACTTTGGGCCCAATTGGGACATTTTGACTTAGGGGTGTACTCACTTTTGTTGCCAGCGGTTTAGACATTAATGGCTGTGTGTTGAGTCATTTTGAGGGGACAGAAAATTTACACTGTTATACAAGCTGTATACTCACTACTTTACATTGTAGCAAAGTGTCATTTCTTCAGTGTTGTCACATGAAAAGTTAGAATAAAATATTTACAAAAATGTGAGGGGTGTACTTACTTTTGTGAGATACTGTATTGATCTTCATCACCATCATCATAATCGGCATAGCCTAATCTTACCGATTTAAAAAAATAAATAAAAAATAGAGCTAACCATGCATTGGCCTTCACAAATATCATCATTGGTATAGACTAATCTTACCAATTAAACAAAAAATGAGCTAACCATACGTTGGCCGTCATCACCATCATCATCGCCTTATCTTGGCAATAAAAAAAAGAGGAAACATTTTAAGCCAAACGTATCTTGGCCTTCATCACCGTTATTATTAGCATAGCATAATCTCACTGATAAAAAAAAAAAAAAATAGAGCTAACCATACATTGGCCATTTGGCCTTCATCACCACCATCATTGGCATAGCCTAATCTTGCCAATAAAAAAAAAGTTAGGTTAACTATAAATTGGCCTTCATTACTATCATCATTGGTATTAGTGATCGACCGATTATCGGCAACACCGACATATCGGGGGCTGATATGCACTTTCCCCGATATATCAGAATCGGCCTTTTGATTTACCGATATTGCCGATATTTCGGGAAAGTACTGTACCGGAGTGATGACCTGCAGCTAGAGGCATCACCCCGGTAGCGGTGTCCATAGCCAATGGTTGGCTGTTTTGTAATGACAACTGATGCTGCTGAGAAGCCGCTCGGCTGTCATTCCTAGGAGAGGGAAGGGACGTCCCCCTCCCGCCACCTTCCGCGGCTTACCCGGGTCTCCTGTTCCACCGGGAGACCCGGGAATCCTACCTTCACCGCCGCCGTCTGACCGGGTCTCCATTTCCTTGAATTCGGCGCCGCCGAGTACCCGGAAGTGATGTCATCACTTCCGGGTACTGGCGACGCCGAATTAAAAAAACTTACAGCATTCAAAACAGCCAAACTTGGTCTTTTGAATGCTTTTAAGTGCAGAGGAAGGGTTTGGGGTCTTATAGACCCTCCGATCCCTCCACAAGAGTACCTGTAGACATTAAATAAAAAAAAAATGTAATGTCCGATAATATAGGCCGATACCGATATCCGATGACCAAAATATCGGTACGGCGGTAAAAAAATTATATCGGTCGATCAATAATCGGTACAGCCTAATCTTAGCCAATTAAACATATGCCAATGACACTCAAATCTATCTGTCTACTCCTCACCTCACTCCTTCAGTCTCCTCTCGCATTGCTAACTTACTTACTGACATATCAACATGGATGTCGCACCACTTCCTCAAACTAAATCTCTCTAAAACTGAGCTGGTAATTTCCCCCCCCCCCCCCGCCCGTGCCCCCCTCCATGACTTTTCCATCAAAAGTAGTTATGCAACCATCAATCCCTCTACTCATGCCAGGGTACTAGGTGTAATCCTAGACTCTGACCTGTCCTTTCAGCCCCAAATCCAATCATTGTCAAAAACTTGTAGACTTCACCTCCGCAACATCTCAAAAATGTGCCTCTTTTTAACAACTGAAACCACCAAGCTACTCATTCACTCCCTTGTTATTTCTCGTCTCGACTACTGCAACTCCCTTCTCTTAGGCCTACCACTTCATAGGCTATCCCCTCTTCAGTCCATCATGAATGCTGCTGCCAGGCTTATCCACCTTACCAACCGCTCAGTGTCTGCCTCCCCTCTCTGCCAATCCCTACACTGGCTCCCGATTGCCCAGCGAATTAAATTCAAAATACAAACCACAACAATACAAAGCCATTCACAACTCTGCCCCAAGCTACATCACCAATCTTGTCTCCAAATATCACCCAAACCGTCCTCTCCGCTCCTCTCAAGACCTCCTACTCTCAAGCTCCCTTGTCTCCTCCTCCCATGCTCGTCTCCAGGATTTCTCCAGGGCCTCTCCCATCCTCTGGAACGCTCTACCTCAACCTGTACGGCTATCTCCTACTCTAGCTGCTTTCAGACGATCCCTGAAAACTCATCTCTTCAGGGAAGCCTATCACACCGCCAACTAATCTTCCATCAGCTCATTCACTACTGTTACAATCTCTTGTACCACCTGCCCAACCCCATTAGATTGTAAGCTCTTATGAGCAGGGCCCTCTTAGCCCCCGTTCACACTGGGGCGACCTGTCAGGCGACCTGGTCGCCTGACAGGTCGCCGTAGGTCGCCTTCCATAGAGAAGCTGCGGACCCGTTCTAATAGGAGTGACACAAGTCGCTCCGACTTAGAAAAAGGGTCCGGAGCTTCTTTGGGGCGACCCGGAGCGACCTGCATAGACTTCAATGTTATGAAGTCCGTGCCGGCCGCTCCGAGGTCGCGGGGCGAGCAGCGCGCCGCGACCTATGAGGTCGCCCCGGCAAGTAGCGTCGCCCCAGTGTGAACGGGGCCTTAATCCTCTCGTATTTTATTGTATTGTAACTGTATTGTCTCCCTCTAACATTGTAAAGCGCTACGTAAACTGCTGGCGCTATAGAAATCCTGAATAATTATAAATAATAATAAATAAAAAAAGAGCTAATTATATGTTGGCCTTCATCACCACCATCATTGGCATAGCCTAATCTTACTTATAAAAAAAAAAAAAAAAAACTAACCATACAATGGCCTTCATCACCATCATCATCGACATTACCTAATCTTACCGATCGATCAGCTGGCGGTAGATATTGGGTGGCGTTTAAAGGATAAAATCAAGGACACAACAAGTAGTCTTTTAAAGACATGGCTTCTCACTCATTTGAAGACTCACATGAAATATTTTCAGGAATCGTCATGCTGTGAATGAAGACAGTGAATATCAATTCAGTATTTTTCTGTGCATATAATGAACATCTGGCAACAAGGTGTTTTGGTCTTGCATTTAAAAAGAAAAAAAAAAAGAAAATATGTCATAAAACTATTGCTCAACCCTGTTTTATGACCACGATTTTTCAACTTTTTTTTTTTTTTTTTCTCATGTTAATCTCTGTGCACACGGTAGAATTTTGTAAATGGTAACAATCAATTTTTTAACAAGACAAAAGGAAAAAAAGAAAAACCTCCCAGGCTCATAAATATTGCATATATTAATTGTGCAGCTTAATGGAACATTTTATGTTTCAGAAAAACTCGTTTACATAATTAAAATCTTCTTTGATCTGTAAGTAAGTGATTTAATCATAATGCTCATTAGGCTGAATGGGTCCTGTGTTCTTTTTTTCCTATCAAGATGGTGAAACAAAAAAAAAAAAATAAAAATGCAATGTTGAAAAACAAAAAGACATATTTATTAGGTAAACACAAAAAAAAATGTGTTTGTTTCATGAAGCAAAATGGATTTTTTTTTTTTCATGTTTGGATTTTATTTCTTTTTGAAAGAAAAAGAAACATTTAGATGAAAGCGAACTTATTTGTTTTGTTTTTTATTTTTTTGTTTTTATCTGATTTTGTTTGTGGCGGAGTAGCTCGGTGCAGTAAGTGCTTTCTCGGTCAATTTATGTTCATTAACCACTTCACTTCAGAAAATAATTAATTCATAAACCATTTTGTCTGAACCGTGCTTGAAAGATGCATAATTTGTCTATTGTTGGGGGAAATAAACAGTCATTTGCATTTTGTTCTGCTCACCGTTTAAAGGGACATTAGAGAGACGAGGGACCAAAAAAAAAAAAATTAACCTCTTGCGTTGATGAAGTCACCTGGATCCACTCTTTGAGAATTAGATTTTTTTTTTTTTTTCTCGAATGGCAATCATAATTTATTCAGGTGCTATTGACCCAGCGGGTGAGGAGTATGGGCCAGATCAGGAGTCGCACCGGTAATTTTGTATTTAATTTGAAACATGAAGCTTCCTTGCTGGGTTGATATAATGGGGGTCCAAAAGGTGACACTTAGAGGGGACCTTATTTAGAACATTCTGGAGACCTTAGAACTACACCTAAAGGGCCACTCCAACCAAATGGATGATGGAGAGTTGAAGCACCTGATGGTTTCTCAAAGACTTTAGGGCGCAAAATACTGAACGCATTAAAAACGCTCCCCCAGATGTCCTATGCAGATTTGTGGCTCGGTTAACAAGAGCTTTTGGCTTGTTAAAAACCACACCACAAATGCCTACAATAGCTGGTTGCTAAGGAGCAGGCGGGAAAGCCAGTCGCAGCGTCCTTAACAACCGATGAATCATCAGCTGTCCAAAAGGATGATGGAGAGTTGAAGCACCTGATGGTTTCTCAAACACTTTAGGGTGCAAAATACTGAACGCATTAAAAACGCTCCCCCAGACGCCCTATGCACGTTTGTGGCGCGGTTGACAAGAGCTTTTGGCTTGTTAAAAACCGCACCACAAATGCCTACAATAGCTGGTTGCTAAGGAGCAGGTGGGAAAGCCAGTCGCAGCGTCCTTAACAACCGATGAATCATCAGCTGTCCACGGCCTTCCCCACTGACAGCTGAATGTAAAAATAAGCATTGCTGGCAATACAAAAAAAATGCCCTGGGGTCCCCCCAATCTGGTATGGATTTTGAGGGGAATCCCACTCCAATTTTCAAAAAAATGGCATAGGGTCTCCCCCAAAATCCATACTAGACCCTTATCCGAGCGTGTAGTCTGGCAGGTCAGGGAAGGGAGGAGATGTTGACGTCACAAGGGGCGGTGAAGCTGATGTCACGGGGTGGCCCCCCGGTGGTGGCGACGTCGTAATTGACAATGGATATACACTGGGGGACATTTTTTTTTAGTTTTTTGCCAAAAGCAAACAGTTTTCTGAAGACAAGCAGACTAAGGACATGGATTACTGGAACCATGTCCTGTGGTCTGATGAGACCAAGATAAACAGATGGTGTCAAGCATGTGTGGTGGCAACCAGGTGAGGAGTACAAAGACAAGTGTGTCTTGCCTACAGTCAAGCATGGTTCTGGGATTGTCATGGTCAGGGGCTGCATGAGTGCTGATGGCACTGGGGAGCTACAGTTCATTGAGGGAACCATGAATGCCAACATATACTGTGACATACTGAAGCAGAGCATGATCCCCTCCCTTCGGAGGCTGGGCCACAGGGCAGTATTCCAACAAGATAATGACCCCAAACACACCTGCAAGATGACCACTGCCTTGCTAAAGAAGCTGAGGGTAAAGGTGATGGACTGGCCAAGCATGTCTCCAGACCTAAACCCTAATAAGCATCTGTGGGGCATCCTCAAATGGAAGGTGGAGGAGTGCAAGGTCTCTAACATCATCAGCTCCATGGTGTCCTCATGGAGGAGGGGAAGAGGACTCCAGTGGCAATTTGTGAAGCTCTGGTGAACTCCATGCCCAAGAGGGTTAAGGCAGTGCTGGAAAATAATGGTGGCCACACAAAATATTGACACTTTGGGACCAATTTGGAAATTTTCACTTAGGGGTATATTCACCTTTGTTGCCAGCGGTTTTAGACATTAATCTCTCGAAATAATGTTTAGACATTAATCTCTCAACATCTCTCAACATTCCTCCTCAATACTGCCCTCCATTGGTCTCCATAAACAAATTGTATCATATGGAGATAAACAGGACACTCCTCATAGTGTAAAACGTCACAAAACCACTTTATTATAAACAAGACTCACTTACATCGAAGTTAAAAACTTTTGGCATGTCCAGCATATCCAATGTGTCCACAGTATAACAGCATGCAAGCGTTTCAAACCGGCAAGATGGCCGCCACGTCCCAGTCTGTAAGAGCGTTGTGTGTCATTTGCTTCTCCCTACATGTTTCGTCGCAATATGACGTCCTCAGGGGCATACTAATAACACTGGCAGGGAAGGGTTTACCCCAGGGGCAATCAAAGGGTTTAATGTGTCCCTAGGGGATGCTTTCTATCTGAGGGGGGATGGGCTTTCTGCATGAACACAGAGACCTGTGTTCCTAAATAAGAGGATCCCTGTGTTCATAACTGACAGAACAGCGGTCTGCCGTGTTTACATTGGCAGACCACCGTTCTGTCTCCATGGGGAATAATCACTGGTGCTCAGCGGCAATCGAGGCCCCTGGACCCACTGATTGGCTTCCCCTGTGGTGAATGGGCGCCTGCGCCCCAGCTAGCGTTCCCATGAAGCGACATACAGTTACGTCATTTTGCAGGCCAGAGCCAACCTGCCGCAGTAAAAGCAGCGGGCGGTTGTTAAGTGGTTAAAGGAAGGGTTTTCAGGGATCGTCTAAAGATGGATAGATTATGAGACAGTCGGACAGATTAGGGTATGGAGTTCCAAAGGATGGGAGATGCTCTAGAGAAATCATGAACGTGAGCATGGGAGGAGCTGAGAAGGGAGATGGAGAGCAGGAGGTCTTGCGAGGCCCGAAGAGAGCGGCTTAGTTGATCTTTTGAGATCAGGTTAGTGATGTAGCTGGCGGCAGAGTTGTGGATGGCTTTGTAAACTATTGTTAGCTCTTTGAATTTTCTTGCATTGGGTGAGCGAAAGCCAGTGGAGGGATTGACTGAGAGGGGTGGAGGACACTGAATGGAGGTCAGTGGAGGGATTGACAGAGAGGGGTGGAGGACACTGAATGGAGGTCAGTGGAGGGATTGGCAGAGAGGGGTGGAGGACACTGAATGGAGGTCAGTGGAGGGATTGGCAGAGAGGGGTGGAGGACACTGAATGGAGGTCAGTGGAGGGATTGGCAGAGAGGGGTGGAGGACACTGAATGGAGGTATTTGATCACCGTAAGGTTTTTTTTCTTTTTTGCTAAACAAATAAAAAAAGTTTGAAATAAAATTTTGTAAATAAATATGTTTTTTCCTGCACTGATGAGCACTGATGAGGCCGCACTGATGGGCACTGATGGGGTGGCACTGATGATGAGGCACTAATATGCAGCACTGATGTGCACTGATAGGTAGCACTGATATGCAGCACTGATGGGCACTGATATGTGGCACTGATAGGTAGCACTGATAGGCAGCATTAGTGGGCACTGATAGGCAGCACTGATGGGCACTGATAGGCGGCACTGATGGGCACTAATAGGTGGCACTGATGGGCACTGATAGGTGACACTAATGGGCACTGATAGGTGGCACTGAAGGGCACTGAAGGGCACTGATAGGCGGTACTGATGGGCATAGGTTGGCGGCACTGATAGATGGCAATGATGGGCACTGGTGGGTGGCACTGATAGATGGCAATGATGCGCAGCACTGATGAGGGGGACACTGGCAGGCTCCCTGAGCCCTGATTGGCATCCCTGGTGGCCATGGGTGGGCATCACTGGTGACCATGGGTGGGCAATCCCTGGTGACCATGGGTGGGCAATCCCTGGTGGCTCTAGTGTCATCCCCCAAGGGCCTGCACTGGTAATCAATGCTCTGATTAGCAGCACAGACCCCCACCTGTCAGGGGAGCCGCCGATTGGCTCTCCTCTACTCACGCCTGTCAGACGTGAACTGAGGAAAGCCGATCAATGGCACTTCCTATTTACTATGTGACCAGCTGTGATTGGACACAGCTGGTCACATGGTAAAGAGCCTACGCCATTACAGGAATCAGAGATGCGGTGTGTCAGAGTAACACACTGCACCATCAATCGCTGCTCTGCACGCCCCCCCTGAGCTGTCTATCCCAGTGTTTCTCAACCCTGGTCCTCAGGGCACGCTAACAGGCCAGGTTTGCAAGAAAACTGAAATACATCACAGGTGATATAATTTGCTGCTCAGTGATTGCAGTATTCTAGTCTACATCTCCCCAAGGTAATACTTAAAATCTGGCCTGTTAGTGTGCCCTGAGGACTGGAGTTGAGAAACACTGGTCTATCCTGCTGGTCGTCATAAGACGCCCAGTCAGTATAATACAACCACTTTGCCGACGTCATTTTGCTATATTGAATGGGTCACACTGATCTCTCTACATTGAATGGGGGCATGCTGATCTCTCTGCATTGAATGAGGGCACACTGATCTCTCTACATTGAACGGGGGCACACTGATCTCTCTACATTGAACGGGGGCACACTGATCTCTCTGCATTGAAAGGGGGCACACTGACCTCTCTGCATTGAAGGGGGGACACTGATCTCTCTGCATTGAAAGGGGGCACACTGATCTCTCTGCATTGAAGGGGGCACACTGATCTCTCTGCATTGAAAGGAGGCACGCTGGTTATTCTGCATTGAAAGGGGGCACGATGGTCATTCTGCATTGAAAGGGGGCACGCTGGTCATTCTGCATTAAAAGGGGCACGCTGGTCATTCTGCATTGAAAGGGGGCAAGCTGGTCATTCTGCATTGAATGGGGGGCATGCTGGTCATTCTGCATTGAATGGGGGGCACGCTGGTCATTCTGCATTGAATGGGGGCACGCTGGTCATTCTGCATTGAATGGGGGCACGCTGATCTCTCTGCATTGAATGGGGGCACGCTGGTCATTCTGCATTGAATGGGGGCACGCTGATCTCTCTGCATTGAATGGGGGCACGCTGGTCACTGTGCATTGAAAGGGGGCACGCTAGTCTCTCTGCATTGAAAGGGGGCACGCTGGTCACTCTGCATTGAAGGGGCACACTATACCTTGATTATTGAAGGCCCCTTTCACACTTTTGTGACCTCAAAGTCATGCAATTTTTACAGCGTTTTTTTGCCGCAAAACAATGCCTATTAAATTTTTCTGTTTGTGCCCCCCCCCTAAAAAAAAAATTTTGAGCACCGGCCACCACTGGTACAGAGGCAAGGTGCTGAGAAGTTTTACCTAGAGCGGCCTGCATGCAAATCCACCCTGCCTAGGACCGCCCACTTCTGCATACTGAGACCCACCCTTGAATGCATTTTAGAGATTTGCATAACTCCTTCCAAGAGCCAGCCCACTGCTTGCACCAGGACTCCTAAGTGCAGTACAGAGGCAGGGTGCTGAGAAGTTTTACCTAAGGCAGGTCTACATGCAAATGTAGCCTGCCTAGGACCGCCCACTTCTCCACACTGAGACCCTCCTATTTTAGATACTTTTTAAGCAATTTTTTTATATATATTCAGTTATTTTGGTCCACATAACTGAGTGTTTTCTTTGACCCAAACTAAATTGACAGGTGCCTCTCAAGGCTCCACGGGGTCCACTCATGTAGCAACCTCTTGGGGTGCAGACCAGGGCGGAGCTCGCTCTGGCTCTAGACATTTAAAGTCCCCAACGCGCTCATGACCCCATGACTTAGCTCCATTTTAGATACTTTTTAACCAATTTTTTTATATATATTCAGTTTTTCTGGTCCACATAACTGGGTGTTTCCTTTGACCCAAACTAAATTGACAGGTGCCTCTCGAGGCTCCACAGGGTCCTCTCTTGTAGCAACCTCTTGGGGTGCAGACCAGGGCGGAGCTCGTTACAGCTCTAAACGTCTAAAGTCCCCTACGTGCTCATGACCCCATGACTTAGCTCCATTTTAGATACATTTTAACCCATTTTTCTATATATATTCAGTTATTTTGGTCCACATAACTGGGTGTTTCCTTTGACCCAAACTAAATTGACAGGTGCCTCTCAAGGCTCCACAGGGTCCACTCATGTAGCAACCGCTTGGGGTGCAGATCAGGGAGTCCCAAATGCACTCATGACCCTATGACTTAGCTCCGTGGGCGGAGTGAAACGCATTGGGGGTGTGGCCTGAGGCTGTCATACACTATGGGGTTTTGCAGAGATGTGCAACTTTCAGGACTTTTCCATTGGGGGTTTCCTTTGCCCCAATTTGGGAGATGTCCTCCCCCGGCCCCAAACTCCTTCTCAGTTGCTAATCGTCTCCTGAAACTTTTTGCGCCCGTCTGGAGCATCACTAACACTCGAATGCCTAATCATTATCGCCTAATCATTCTCCATCGTCCAATCAGACCATTTCCTAATAATGCGCAGCGGCGTCAGCGTTCCCGGGGATGATAACAAGCCGCCGCGCGGCGTTTTTCTAATCGCGGAATTGATCAGCGATGCATCACCATCTCTTAACGGAAAGTTTGGCAAGCTCAGCTGCGCCGTAAAACTAATTGCACGCTTCGTTCCTCATTTCCACCCATCTTCATAAAAAAGTTACGGCCTCCAGAAAGGTCGGAAACGGCTCCTCGGGGACGCCTCGCCGTACACAAGGACACTCTCCGGCTTTATTTGTTAAATAAAAAATACATCAAGCTCCCCGAGTTTCTGCTTGCGCGGCTCCTTGGCGTGTTTGTTCGCAGGCAGCAATAACGCGCTTTTGATGGATAAAATGCCGGGCGTCTTGTCAGCAGTCGGCTGTTACTGGAGAGAGTTTTTTTTTTCTCCTCCGTCACCTGCTGTCTGTCCGATGTCCTCCACCCCGCCGTCCATCTTCGTGGCGGACATCTGCTATGGGACAGATTGAGCGAGGGATGGCGAGGCTGAGCTGGACAGAAGAGCTTTCTCTGCACCAGCAAGAATTCTGGTTAACGTCGGGAAAACGGGAAAGCTGACACGGCGCGTCTGGAGAGGCTTGATGTGTAGAAGGATTTTGTTATAAATGGCCACGCCGCCCACAAAAAGGCCAATTCGCACTTGCGGCAGTACTTGCTTCCCCTTTGAAAAGTGATCCACGGTGGATTGCTTTCCAGAAGGGAGTTGTCGCCTCCTCAATGCCTGTATTAACCCTGGAAAAGCCACAACGCAACCCTATTTACTTGAATTAATCATGTTTGGTGGTGGTACTATCTGCTGCACACAACATAGGATATCGTTTTTGCCATGGGTGTCCGCAAGGGGGGGCAAGAGCCCCCCCCCCCTGGAAATTCCCTGGCCTGCTCTAAGAGGGGAATCCATGGGGACCCTGCTCTAAAGGGGATCTATGGGGAACCCTGGCCTGGCCTGCTCTAAAGGGGAATCGATGTGGACCCTGTTCTAAAGGGATCTATGGGTATGTAAATGAGTACACCCCAATATACTGCGCTCAGTATAAATGAGTACACCCCAATATACAGCGCTCAGCATAAATTAGTACACCCCAATATACAGCGCTCAGCATAAATTAGTACACCCCAATATACAGCACTCTGCATAAATGAGTACACCCCAATATACTGCGCTCAGCATAAATGAGTACACCCCAATATACTGCGCTCAGCATAAATGAGTACACCCCGATATACTGCGCTCAGCATAAATGAGTACACCGCAATATACAGCACTCGGCATAAATGAGTACACCGCAATATACAGCGCTTAGCATAATAGAGTACACCGCAATATACAGCGCTCAGCATAAATGAGTACACCCAAATATACAGCGCTCGGCATAAATGAGTACACCCCAATACACAGCGCTCAGCATAAATGAGGACACCCCAATATACAGCACTCGGCATAAATGAGGACACCCCAATATACAGCACTCGGCATAAATGAGTACACCCCAATATACTGCACTCAGCATAAATGAGTACACCCCAATATACAGCGCTCAGCATAAATGAGTACACTCCGATATACTGCGCTCAGCATAAATGAGTACACCGCAATATACAGCGCTCGGCATAAATGAGTACACCCCAATATACAGCGCTCGGCATAAATGAGTACACCCCAATATACTGCGCTCAGTATAAATGAGTACACCCCAATATACTGTGCTCAGCATAAATGAGTACACCCCAATATACAGCGCTCAGCATAAATGAGTACACCCCCAATATACTGCGCTCAGTATAAATGAGTACACCCCAATATACTGCGCTCAGCATAAATGAGTACACCCCAATATACTGCACTCAGCATACATGAGTACACCCCAATATACTGTGCTCAGCATAAGTGAGTACACCCCAATATACTGCGCTCAGTATAAATGAGTACACCCCAATATACTGCACTCAGCATAAGTGAGTACACCCCAATATACAGCGCTCAGCATTAAAAATTGTAAAAAATAAAAAAATAAAAAAACAATCATAATAAAAAGATAAAATAGCTACATTAAGATTAAAGTGATAATAAAGTCTCATTTATTCTTTAAAAATAACAAACATGTTATACTTCCCTTGTGCAGTTGGTTTTGCACAGAGTAGCCCCGATCCTCCTCTTCTCTGGTCCCTCTTTGCCTCTCCTGGCCCCTCCCTTCTGCTAAGTGCCCCCACAGCAAGCGGCAGCTCAGCCCCACCCCTCTCTCTCCTCATTGGCTCACTGGCTTAATTGACAGCAGTGGGAGCCAATGGCGCCTGATACTGTCTCAGCCCATCAGGAGGGAGAGTCCCGGGCAGCCGACTCTCTCCTGCAACATCGCTGGATAGAGAGGGGGCTTGGGTAAGTATTAGGGGGGCTGCTGCACACAGAAAAAGTTTTATACTCTTATTGAATAGAATGCACCTTCTGCCTTTACAACCATATTGGAGGAGGGGGGGTTATAGAGGACTCAAGGCAGTTTTCATTTAAAGCTTCTTACACCTGCAGGGGTGCAGCTTTGCAGTGAGTGCGGATCTGAGGGGGGAGTACAAGTGGACTTCACCCACCTTTCACTTATGATCAGGGCTTTTTTCAGCAGGAATGCGGGGTAACGCAGTTCTGGCACCTCCAGCACTGAAAGTATGTAATAGCAAGGGGTGTGCTGGAGGGTATATTGATACTGTCTGCTGAGGGATTTATTGTCACTGGTAGGGATCTGTTTTTGTGTGAGGGTTTATTATTGCTTGTGGGGGATCTATTGTTGCTGGGGGGTCTTATGTTGCTGGTAGAGATCTAATATTGAGGGAGAGGTCTATTGTTGCTGGCTGCTGGAGGAACTATTAATGCTGGCCACTGGGAGATCTGTTGTTGCTACTGGGGGATCCAATGTTGCTGGGGTGAATCTTTTGTTGGGTGGGTAGGGGGTTGAGACAATGAAAGGTGCCTAGAGGTGGGGGTAGGGGATGGAGACAATGAAAGGTGCTCAGAGGTGGGTAGGGAGCGGAGACAAAAAAAAGTGCTCAGAGGTAGGTAGGGGCGGAGAGAATGAAAGGTGCTCAGGGGTGGGTAGGGGGCGGAGACAAGGTAAGGTGCTCAGAGGTAGGTAGGGGGTGGAGACAATGGAAGGTGCTCAGAGGTGGGTAGGGGGGTGGAGACAAGGAAAGGTGCTCAGAGGGGGGTAAGGGTCAGAGACAAGGAAATGTGCTCAGAGGTAGGTAGGGGGTGGAGACAACTAAAGATGCTCGGAGGTGGGTAGGGGGTTGGGCCAAGGAAAGGTGCTCAGAGGTGGGTAGGGGGCGGAGACAAGGAAAGGTGCTTAGAGGTGGTTAGGGGCCGGAGATAAGGAGGGACTCAGAAGGGGAGTTCCTGCACATATTCTCTGAGAAAAAAAACCCTGCTTATGATTATCAAAGCATCAGTCACTTTCTCACAAGTCACTTAGGATTGAAGATATACGCGTATATTCATGAATTTTTTGATACATGATTGTTATTTGGGGTTTTTTGGAGTTTGTTGCACATCAAGCACTTTGAAGCACCTATCATATTTCAACTGTGGACTATATACATATATATGTTGTTGCTGTGGACCATTATTTATTATATTTTTACCACTGGTTATGCACTTTTTTATGCACTAATTTGCACTCATTGTTTGTTCATTTACAGGTGTAGTTTAAGTTATTGATATTGTTTATAGTCATATCATCTGGGGTGATGTCTCATTAGACGAAACGCATCGGGTCGGCTACAGGTGTTGTGTCTTCTCATTTCGGGATCCTACAACTTGTACAAGTGTTTTTTTTCCTATTGAACACTGTAAAAATTCCTACTCTTAATTAAAATAGTTCTATCATTGGTACACGCTATGTGAGCCTTTTTTATTTTATGGGATCACGTGGAGAACCTTCTGCCAGGTATTTCAAGAGGTTACCCAGTAGCTTCAAATATGTAGGAAATAGGTGGAGGAGACTTCTGAAACATGAAATCATCCCAGCAGACCTAGTATCCTAACACTAGAGATTTGAGGATACCTATTACTATCCATAAGCACTAATGAGCAATAAGCTCTATTGGGTCATATCCATCCGGAAAGCCTCCCAATTTATCTCATTCATTGGTAGTGGCAGCTCACATTGATATCTATATTATATTATTGGAAGATTCTTTGCACTTTGCATGTTGCACTTCAATGGATTTTTTTCATAGAGACTATTTCCATGGACCTCATTTATTGATACGTTTTGCACTTTTTCCATACAGCAATATTTTTTATGCACTTTAATTAGTATTACATTTTTGGCAATTTTGCACGTATTATCATTTTTGTCTTTGCACGTTGCACTTTAGTGGATTTCTTACAGAGACTTATTAATTCCATGGACTCTATTTATTGATCTGTATTGCACTTTTTTCATATAGCAAAATTCTTATGCACTTTAATTTGTGCTTATTATTCATTAGTAGTACATTATTGGCTATTTTGCACTTGTTATTTTTTATATTATTTACCAGCGCTGCATTATTATATTGCATTATTATATCGATAGACTGGCCAAGCATGTCTCCAGACCTAAACCCTATTGAGCATCTGTGGGGCATCCTCAAACAGAAGGTGGAGGAGCGCAAGGTCTCTAACATCCACCAGCTCTGTGATGTCATCATGGAGGAGGGGAAGAGAACTTCAGTGGCAACCTGTGAAGCTCTGGTGAACTCCATGCCCAAGAGGGTTAAGGCAGTGCTGGAAAATAATGGTGGTCACACACAATATTGACACTTTGGGCCCAATTTGGGCATTATCACTTAGGGGTGTACTCACTTTTGTTGCCAACAGTTTAGACATTAATGGCTGTGTGTTGAGTTATTTTGAGGGGACAGTAAATTTACACTGTTATACAAGCTGTACACTCACTACTTTACATTTCTTCAGTGTTGTCACATGAAAAGATGTGAGGGGTGTACTTACTTTTGTGAGATACTCTATGTGTGTGTGTATATATATATATATATATATATATATATATATATATGTATAAATAAAGAATTTTATATATATATCTATATCTATCATTTATATATCATGATAGATGATAGATAGATAGATAGATAGATAGATAGATAGATAGATAGATAGATAGATAGATAGATAGATAGATAGATAGATAGATAGATAGATAGATAGATAGATAGATAGATAGATAGATAGATAGATAGATAGATAGAATTCTTTATTTTTTGATGATATTGGGGAGATACATTGTGGCACACTTTCTGATTTGTTTTTATCCATTGTTATATATTACCACCAAATGAAAGCCCAGTTTGTTCTGAAAACACAAAGTCGTTGTAATGATTTGTACCGTTTTACTAACAAAGCTACAAAACTATGTTCAGATGACAGGCGTTAGGATTTGTTTTACCTTTGTCAGAAAGGGGTTAAACAGGTTCACCAGGTGATTGTAATGACAGCTGATCCCCCATTAGGAATCTGTGTGGAGATGGTGAAACAAACAGCTGCTTCTTTAGACCAGAAAAGGTAGGGATCTGCTACAAAGTTTCTTAAATTCCTTTAAATAACAAAAATAATGAGAGGGGATTGTTTTTTTTTTTTTTCCATCAACAAAAGTTACAGTTTAACACTTTGTATTGTTTAGGACTGGTTATTAATCAGAAAAATATGATAAACTCTTGGATCAGAACAGCTTACAGAGTGCAGACTGGAGTTTGTCTAGGAAGGATATGCACTGTGAAAACTGGTCAGTGGTGAAGCATCCCCTTTAATTGATGGTTGGTGGTGACGTGCCTCCTTAAGTTGGTGGTGATGGGCCCCCTTTAGTTGGTGGTGATGGGCCCCCTTTAGTTGGTGGTGATGTGCCCCCTTTAGCTGGTGGTGATGGGCCCCCTTTAGCTGGTGGTGATGGGCCCCCTTTAGCTGGTGGTGATGGGCCCCCTTTAGCTGGTGGTGATGGGCCCCCTTTAGTTGGTGGTGATGGGCCCCCTTTAGTTGGTGGTGAAGCGCCCCCTATAATTGATGGTTGGTGGTGATGTGCCCCCTTTAGTTGGTTATGATGTGCCTCCTTTACTTGGTGGTGATGTGCCTCCTTTACTTGGTGGTGATGTGCCTCCTTCAGTTGGTGGTGATGTGCCTCCTTCAGTTGGTGGTGATGTGCCTCCTTCAGTTGGTGGTGATGTGCCTCCTTCAGTTGGTGGTGATGTTCCTCCTTCAGTTGGTGGTGATGTTCCTCCTTCAGTTGGTGGTGATGTGCCTCCTTCAGTTGGTGGTGATGTGCCTCCTTCAGTTGGTGGTGATGTTCCTCCTTCAGTTGGTGGTGATGTGCCTCCTTCAGTTGGTGGTGATGTGCCTCCTTCAGTTGGTGGTGATGTGCCTCCTTTAGTTTGTGGTGACGTGTCTCCTTTAGTTTGTGGTGACGTGCCTCCTTTAGTTGGTGGTGACGTGCCTCCTTTAGTTGGTGGTGACGTGCCTCCTTTAGTTGGTGGTGACGTGCCTCCTTTAGTTGGTGGTGACGTGCCTCCTTTAGTTGGTGGTGACGTGCCCCCTTTAGTTGGTGGTGACGTGCCCCCTTTAGTTGGTGGTGATGTGCCTCCTTTAGTTGGTGGTGATGTGCCTCCTTTAGTTGGTGGTGATGTGCCTCCTTTAGTTGGTGGTGATATGTCTCCTTTAGTTTGTGGTGACGTGCCTCCTTTAGTTGGTGGTGATGTGCCCCCTTTAGTTGGTGGTGATGTGCCCGCTTTAGTTGGTGGTTGGTGGTGACATGCCCTCTTTAGTTGGTGGTGTTGTACCTCCTTTAGTTGGTGGCGATGTGCCCCCTTTAGTTGATGGTGATGTTCCCCCTTTAGTTGGTGGTTGGTGGTGATGTGCCCCCTTTAGTTGGTGGTTGGTGGTGATGTGCCCCCTTTAGTTGGTGGTTGGTGGTGACATGCCCCCTTTAGTTGGTGATGATGTGCCTCCTTTAGTCACTTAAGGGCCGCCAAGCGCAGTTTTACTGCGGCAGGCTGGCCCTCCTGCGTGAACCGACGTAACCCTACGTCGGTCGCGTGCCTGCTGCTAGGGGGCCACCCCCACTCGGGAGCGGGGACTTCAATGCACGGGGCAGGTGGCTTTGATTGAGAGAAGGACAGTCAGCTATTGTAAACACATCTGACCATTCTTCTCTCTGGAATGATCACAGAGCTCCTGGGATCCTTCTATATAGTATCACAGGTCTCTGTGATCATTTCACAAGCCCAACCTCCCCCACACAGTTAGTTAACACTCCCCTAGGCTTACATTTAACCCCTTGATCACCCACTGTGTTAACCCCTTCCCTGGCAGTGTCATTAGTACAGTGATAGTGCATATTTTTAGCACTGATTACTGTATTAATGTCACTGGTCCCCCCAAAAATGTCAGTTAGGGGTCCAATCTGTCCGCCGCAATGACCCAGTCCCACTAAAAATCTCAGATCGCCGCTATTACTAGTAAAAAAAAAAAAATTACATAAATCTTTCCCGTAGTTTGTAGATGTGATCATTATAACCAATCAAAATACACTTATTGTGATTTTTTTTTTTTTTTTTACCAAAAACATGTAGCAGAAAAGAAATTGACCTAAATGTTAAAAAAATTAAAAAAATTTTTTTTTGAGAATGTTATGTAGCAGAATGTGAATTTTTTTTTTTTTTCAGAATTGTCGCTCTTTTTTTGTTCATTGCGCAAAAAATAAAAATCACACAGGTTATCAAATACCACCAAAAGAAAGCTCTGTTTGTGGGAAAAAAAGGAAATCAATTTCATTAGGGTACAGCATCACACGAACGCGCAATTGTCCATTATAATAACGCAATGCCAAATCGCAAAAAATGGCCTGGTCATTAAGGGGGCCAATCCTTCCGGTCCAGAAGTGGTTAGTTGGTGGTTGGTGGTGATGTGACCCCTTTAGTTGGTGGTGATGTACCTCCTTTAGTTGGTGACGATGTGCCTCCTTTAGTTGGTGGTGATGTGCCTCTTTTAGTTGGTGGTGATGTGCCCCCTTTAGTTGGTGGTGATGTGCCCCCTTTAGTTGGTGGTGATGTACCTCATTTAGTTGGTGGTGATGTACCTCATTTAGTTGGTGGTGATGTGCCTCCTTTAGTTGGTGGTGATGTACCTCCTTTAGTTGGTGGGGATGTACCTCATTTAGTTGGTGGTGATGTACCTCCTTTAGTTGGTGGTGATGTACCTCCTTTAGTTGGTGGTGATGTACCTCCTTTATAATTCTAAGGGTAGTGGTGCGCTTCAGGGATAGGCTCTAATAAATTTCTATTTGGGTTGGTGGCAGTTATGTGTACAATTCTTGCTATCAAAGTGCTCCACGTGATAAATATGAACTTTATGTTTTTAAATAATTAGGTGATAAAAGTGCAAATGTATTAAATCAATCAATGTCGAGAATATCTTAAAATAAATAAATATATAAGTACGGTGTGTATCAATGAATAAATAAATAAATAACAATCGGAGTGCTACTTCTTTACCAGTGATATCAATAAATAAATAAATTCAGTGTTGGTCTTCAATCTGATTCATAAACAATAAAACACATATATATTGTGCTCAAAATAAAGTGCTCCATGCAATTTTCTATTAAAATGGTGCTAGAAAAAATATCTGTGAATAATTCAATTGCGATCCTTCAAATATAAATATTAAAATGAAATAGTCCAAAAGAAGAAGATTATATAGAGTAATCCAAAATGGCTTGTGTGAATACGTTCCTCTCTTATATCCGTGCTTCACTCATGCAATTAAGTGACTGTGATCTCCTTCACCTTGTGTGTCACCTCTGAGTGCTCTAGCCTCTCACCTTATAGGCAAGATAAATTTGCCTTTTGGTATCTATCCAGGCTCAACGAAAGACGAAAGACTCACTTTCTCTCAATCCCGGTCCTTTCTTGCTCAATGGAGCTGCTTTCTTTGGTTGGTGATGATGTGCCTCCTTTAGTTGGTGGTGATGTACCTCCTTTAGTTGGTGGTGATGTGCCTCCTTTAGTTGGTGGTGATGTGCCTCCTTTAGTTGGTGGTGATGTGCCCCCTTTGGTTGGTGGTGATGTGCCCCCTTTGGTTGGTGGTGACGTGCCCCCTTTAGTTGGTGGTGACGTACCTCATTTAGTTGGTGGTGCTGTACCTCCTTTAGTTGGTGGTGATGTGCCTCCTTTAGTTGGTGGTGATGTGCCTCCTTTAGTTGGTGGTGATGTGCCTCCTTTAGTTGGTGGTGATGTACCTCCTTTTAGTTGGTGGTGATGTACCTCCTTTTAGTTGGTAGTGACGTGCCCCCTTTTAGTTGGTGGTTATGTGCCTCCTTTAGTTGGAGGTCAGTGATGCCATATACCCTTAGGTTGGTGGTCCGTGTCCTCATCCATTGATCAGTAGAAAAAGACCCCTTTATATTGTTGAAGTACCTTGTTTAATTAGCTAAAAGTGGGGTGACATGCCCCCTTAGATTGGTGATCAGTAAAGAAGTTTGGTGTTTCTATTCACTGATGGTCAGTGGGAGTTAAATAAATCATTGATGTCAATAGTTACTTACCTGAGAGAGTAGTGGCCCCGTGTCTCCTCTGTTCTGCTGAATAAAGCCAACACTGTAAGTTATGCAATCACTGCGGGGCAGCAGATCATGGCCATACTAGTATGACAGCTGGATGTCACTGGATTGGGGCAGCAGAGAACATGCTCCATTTACCTGGATCTAGTGACCAGTCATTTGTCAAGGAATTTGCTCCATTGCATATAAGCCAGATCAACATGTGGTGTAACTGATACACAGGGCCATTCGCACTATAGCACCCATTGCAGTGTGATAGATGACACGGCTCCCAAAATCATCACGGACTGTGGAAAATTTTGCATTTCATTTGGAAATCTAGGTCCCAGAGTCTGGAGGAAGAGTGGAGAAGGACAGAATCCAAGTTGCATGAGGTCCAGTGTGAAGTTTCCACAGTCAGTGATGATTTGGGGAGCCATGTCATCTGCTGGTGTTGGTCCTCTGTGTTTTATCAAGTCCAAAGTCAGCTCCGCCCTCTAGCAGGAAATTCTAGAGCTCTTCATGCTTCCCTCTGCTGACCAGCTTTATGGAGATGCTGATTTCATTTTCTAGCAGGACTTGGCACCGCCCACACTGCCAAAACTACCAATACCTGGTCACATGATCATGGGATCACTGTGCTTGATAGGCCAGCAAACTCGCCTGACCTAAACCCCATAGAGAATCTGTGGGGTATTGGCAAGAGGAAGATGAGAGACATCAGACCCAACAATGCAGACAAGATCAAGGCAGCTATCAAAGCAACCTGGGCTTCCATAACACCTCAGCAGTGCCACAGGTTGATCGCCTCCATGCCACACCGCATTGATGCAGTAATTCATGCAAGAGGAGCCCCGACCAAGTATTGAGTGCATCCTATACTGTACATGGACAGACTTTTCACTAAGACAACATTTCTGTATTACAAATCCTTTTTATTTTTATTGGTCTTGTAATGTAATATTCTAATTTTCTGAGATACTGAATTTTGGGGTGTCACTCGCTGGAAGCCCTAATCATCAAAATTAAAAGAAAAAAATGCTTGAAATCTATCACTCTGTGTGTAACGCATCTATATAAAATATATTAGTTTCACTTTTTTGAATTGAATTACTGAAATTAACTTTTTGATGATGATCTAATTTTATGAGATGTACCTGTATGTATGTGTGTGTGTGTGTGTGTGTGTGTGTATATATATATATATATTTATAGAGATATAGATATATAGATATAGATATATATCTCAAAATATATGGTGAATCTTTGAAAACAGTAAAACCAAACCCAATGCCCAAATCTTTCAAACAATAATTGGAATACAATGATATGTAGAAGCCAGGTGCTATACCCAATACACAGATAATCAAAACAAGCATTGCTGAAAATTCCACCAGCACTAGCAGCGCTTAGTCTGTGCATCTAATCAGTCCAAATAATAAATAAACCGTTCACAAAATAATCCACCACATGATCAGTGATATTCATGATTTGATTTGTCCGGAGGTGATCAGGCTATCCAAGCAAATGACCCACTCACCACACTGCATGCGTTCCTCTCCTCTTCAGATAACAAACTCACCAGATTGGCAAAAGACATTTCGCCTTGTAATAGCCTATAAATGATGACACCATAACTCAATCCTCCATCCATGGGTAAATGCTCATAAATAAAAAATTAAACACATAGCATAATCCTATTAAGGTATTTTATTCCCCAAATACCCCCTTTGAAAGACACTCACATATTATAAAACAATATCAGAAAGAGATACATCGCGTTCGGTCTCTCTCACCACACTCTGATAACGCTAGGGTGATTCCCAGGTGATTCCGAAGTTGCTGACGCTCACTCATTCACAGAGGCCACGTGGTGACGCGTTTCGTCATTACGTCTTCTTCAGCGGGCGTTGGAATCACCTGGGAATCACCATAGCTCGAGGGTTACCAGAGTGCGGTGAGAGAGACCAAACACGCTGTATCTCTTTCTGATATTGTTTCATGCTGACTTTGTTTTATATTATGTGAGTGTATTTTAAACGTTAATAGGATTACGTTATGTGCTTCATTTTTTATTTATGAGCATTTACCCATGGATGGAGGATTGAGTTAATGGATCATCATTTAAAGGCTATTACAAGGCGAAATGTCTTTTGCCAATCTAGTAAGTTTGTTTCGACGTATACACGACCATCTGTATTACATTGACACGGGCTTAATGTACACCCCCATCTGTAAGCACGTTGGCATACACCATAGATTTGATCCCTATACCGTACAATTCTCCGTGTTGGAAGTAATCAAACGCAATCCACGGGGCGGTAATTTTGATAATGTCATACTAAAAAATGAGGTAAAATGGATTTACAAGCTCCAGGCTACCAAACCCCCTGGCTTGAACACCGCCATATCATACAAACCCTTTCTGGAGTAATACACGTGTCACGGTGCTTCCTCATCCCTTCCCTTCCCTTTCCCTTCTCTGTTCTTTCCCTTGTATTCATCCCCCAACTTTTCAAGAATCCTCATTTGGTTTCCCCATGTATTTAGCATCGGGTGATTGTTGGCATTATTGTATGTGCACTTAGCACCTTGACATATGCCCTAGCGGGCTGTTTTCACGGTGCTAATAAAGGAGCAACTCTTTGTAACTATTATTACTATTGTAATGTTATTTAATGTGCTTTGGGTGATGTCTGCATGCATTGGTGGGTTGGTACCCATATGTGCTCTCTGGCATTTGGCTGATGCTCGGGCGCCAAGCCGGGGGTGGGGGTTTGTAGCTGGGTTTTCCCCGCTCCTCCCCCCTAGGTCCCTGCGTCCGTCCTCACCAGGGGCGGATGTTTTGACCGGACGGGGTGTGTCCCGCACGTCAGTGCGGTTCACCCTTGTTCTGTCATAAGATGGCGCCCGCGCCGGAAGTGACATACAGAGGCCGGTCATGGCCGCGTCACTTCCGGCGGGACTGGACTATTTAAGGACTGGCGGCAGCGCAGATCAGGCAGGACACGACTACCTGACGCTGCAGCGTTCCGGACCTACATTATATCTTTGCCCTTGGTAAGTAACCACCATCTGACAAAGCTATTTTTGTTCTTTACCTCCGGCGGTATGTGCAGTGGTGTATTTAGGTTTTGTGCTGCCCTAGGCCTGACTAAACTTGTGCACCCACTAATTTAAATATGACCCACCCCTTCCTGTAAAGACCACACCTCTTCCTGTCTATGACCCGCCCTGTCATCTGTAAACCGCAAGACAACAACCACAGTCTATCAGTGCCCATCAGTGTAGCCTCATCAGTTCCCATAAGGTCAGCCTCAGCAGTGCCCATCATCATACCATCATATCATACCAGGAGGTAGCAGTGTGACCGCTTTATGGGGGTGCCAGACTGATTTGCCTCCTGGACCCTGCCCTCCAGCCCAATTCGCCCTATAAGACTGGCACTATACTAAAAGTGTGTAGCCCAAGCTGGCAGGGACACTTTTTAGTGGGGGAGGCGGGAGGAGGCTGTTTTTTTTCTTGTGCGTGGTGCAGCTTTTTTGCTGCCCCCCTGCAAAGTGCTGCCCTAGGCCTGGGCCTTGGTGGCCTAGGCCAAAATACAGCACTGGGTATGTGACCACAATTTTATTCATGCACGTTTGGTGTATAGATCCTCTTCTTTCACTCATGGGTGATCTCCCCTTCCCTCACCTACCTCCTCACTTCAATCATGGCTCCCTACTTATCCGGTTCCTATTTCACACCCTCTGCCACTCAACCACGTCTTGGGACAAGGTCACTCTCTCATCTTCTATTTATCACGGTTTAGCTTCTACACTCTGGGAACCCCCTATTTTTCCACCTTCACTCCTCCTTTGCCTTTCTCCCCCCTTCATTCCTCTTCCTCCTTTTTTCTTTTTCTCGTTCCCCCTCGTTCCCTCACGCTATTAGTCACTATTTTTGGGAGGCCTTCACCTGGCCCCAACGTTTACTCTAATATTTTGTAGGGTAAAGGGCAAGACCTGGTCTGTCTGGTTGCTGTCACCCACAACTTTTTCCTTTCGGGTCACATACACGGCTGTATGGTTTTTGACCATAATTTGCTCAGTTGATATAGCATCTAAAATGGCCCTTATCTGTCCTTTTTTAGAGGCTGGGACCTCTTCTTTATCGTTGCTAGATTTAGCGAAATGGCCAGCTACCTGTCCTGGCCCGGTCCAGTATCGGCCAGCCCGTGAGGGCGTGTAATACCCCGTGCCCCCTAGGACTCGGGGGTGGTCCACCATCGCCTTGCATGCATGATAACACCCAAGTTACTGTCCAAAGCATCAAATCTTTTGATACTTAACTGTTGGTAAGTTTTCAATGATCTAACCATGTATATGTTTATGTGAATAGAAACAATGTATGAATTTGTGATACGTGCGACTACGCACGAAAAATTAACTATCCTAACATTTTGTTTGTTATTGCCTAGAACTACTTGAGAGGTCATAAGTACATTCGGTCCCTGATGAAGCCATCGAAATGGCGAAACATGTACTACCCCGGTGACCCCATGTATCTCTTGGTTCAAAATATCACAGTATTTGTATCAATTTTATCATGGATAATTTTCTACAAATTGTCACATATCTTCCCTGTTTTTTGTATGTTTTACGCTGTAAAATGAATAAAATGTTGTACTTTTAACTGAAACTTTCTCTGATTGTCTGTCTCTGCCATACCCACACCGCCTTTAAAGTCCCATACCCTTTGGTGGCTCTTTGGCTGGCTAGTCAGGCCATTGAACACCCCTTTTATTCTTTAATAGTACATTGGGGATGCGGTGGTGATGGTTGGCAACAGGTGAACCAATGTCGGTCATCCATTCCTTTCTTTCTCTAGCTAGTGAGTTTGTTATCTGAAGAGGAGAGGAACGCACGCAGTGTGGTGAATGGGTCATTTGCTTGGATAGCCTGATCACCTCCAGACAAATCAAATCATGAATATCACTGATCATGTGGTGGATTATTTTTTGAACTGTTTATTTATTATTTGGACATCTGATTTAGATGCACAGACTTTGAGTGCCGGTTCACACTTGTGCGATTGCGAACGTATGCGATTGCAATGCGAATTTGCAGTGCGAGTTTACCTTGCGTTTTTCAAAAGTACCAGCGCGATTGTAATGAAAATGTATTGCGTTGATTATGTTAATTAAGCTCAGGAGGGGTGGAGCTGAGGGGAAAACTAAAACAAAAAATAAGAATTCGCACATAAGAATTCCCACATATCTGAACTGATAATGCGAGTCAAGACCGATTTACATTGATTTCTATGGAGACTAAATTCGCAACGCATCGCTGTAAACTCACACAAGACCCTTTTCATCATCGCATTATATTCGCATCTGAATCGCAACGCATAGATGTGAACGACCGTCGCGAATACAATGTATTTTGGGAATACATGCGAATTTTGACTTTTCATAACGCATCGCATTCGCAGTAAAATCGCACAAGTGTGAACCGGCACTAAGTGCTGCTAGTGCTGGTGGAATTATTTTCAGCAACGTTTGTTTTTGGGGAAAAAAAACAATAAATTAACCACTTAAGCCCCGGAGGATTTGGCTGCTAAACGACCAGGGGGTATTTTGCGATTCGGCACTGCGTGACTTTAACGGACAATTGCGCGGTCGTGCGACGCTGTACCTAAACGAATTTGGCCTCCTTTTTTTCCCACAAACAGAGCTTTCTTTTGGCGGTATTTGATCACCTGTGCGATTTTTTTCGATCACGCGCTATAAACAAAAAAAGAGCGTTAATTTTGCAAAAATAGCAATATTTTTCCCTTTTTTTTTATATGAAATTCCCCCCAAAAAAAATTTAAAAATCAAAATTTTTTAACATTTTCGGCCAATTTGTTTTATGCTACCTATGTTTGGTAAAAAAAAATCGCAAAAAGCGTATTTTGATTGGTTTGCGCAAAAGTTATTGCGTTTACTAACTAAGGGAAAGATTTTTGTCATTTTTGTTGTTTTTTTTTTTAACGCGTAATGGCGGCGATCTGCGATTTTTTTTGCGGTACTGCGACATTGCGGCGGACA
>NC_138774.1:6981731-7186731 GCF_965119305.1 Pelophylax lessonae | reverse complement strand
ACCAAACAAAACAATAAAAAAACATAAGTAGCGCTAAAAAAGTGACCTATTAATAAAGACATCCATAAAACATTGTATAAACATGAATAAAAAAGTAAATAAATATATTGATCAAAAAAATAAAAAACATAGATTATAAAGGTCAAAAATATGAACACCAGTGACAGTCCAACACAGTATCAGAAATGTGACTCTTCAATCATGGAAGTGACACAAGGATTTTATCCATTAACAAATAGGCATCCACCACCGATTGGATTATCCACCACCATTAGAAATCAGCCTGCTTACCAGAACACTCAGACGTCAAGGATCAATGGTGCTAAAATCTATCAGATGGGGCCTCAGGACGACGTCATTTGTGACGAAACGCATCGGGTCAGCGAGGTGCTGATGTCACCGGGCCTTTTACAGTCCCGGAAGGATGGGTGTAGCTGTTGCAGCCAGCCAGCTTTTCCTTTTTTGCTTTATATACCTTTCTATGTAAGTTAAAGCGGAGTTCCGGCCACGAAAATGTATTTCCAATAAAAATACCCCCGGGACAGTCAGGGCTAGTACATTCCACAATGGATAGCCTCTGATCTGTCCCGGGTCGCACTTACCTTTTAGAAGAAATACTTACCTTGAAAATTTCTTCTCCAGCGCTGCCATCTCGGATGTGGGCAGCTGAAGCCAGCGCGTTCTCTTCCGTGTCCTCTTCTCCCAGAATGCGCCTGCACCGGCCCGGCTCGTCACTTCCGGTGTGGCGCATCATCCCTCCACAGTTTCTGGGCATGCCCAGAAGCTGTTTAGCAGGGAATGCGGCGACGCACCAGAAGTGACGAGTGGGGCCGGTGGAGGCGCATTGATTCCTGCGAGCGATGACATTCAGCTCCCAGGAATCAATGCAAAGAGGAAGTGACGGCGCGGGCCGCGGCCACAGAGGGAGGAAGTGGAAGAAAGGTGAGTATATTTTCCTTCAATAACAAGGTAAGTAAACAAAATAAAAAATTGTAACTATCCATTTCTTTTTCAGGTGACCAAGAGCAAGCGGATGGCCCAAAATCGATTATGTTGATTTTGTGGCCGGAACTCCGCTTTAATTTAATTTACTATTTAATAAATGTATACAGTTTTACAGTATGGCGCCTTTTCTGTTATATTCCATGGGGAGCCCTTATTATACTGCCAAATGAGCTTTCGATGGAGGGGTAATGATGAGCGTCTTGTGACCCTATTTGGAGTTGGAGGCCCTGGTTCTGATTGATTTGAGTGCATCTAACTGGAAAGTGGGTGGATTAAATGTACCTCGTGGGCGGGGTTAATGGTGTCCTGGGATCCCGGACCATCATGTTGTAAAAATGTTTTGGATCAGGGACTCAGCAAGCGGGGCGGGGGGGGGGGGGGGTCGGCGTCAGCTGACACGCAGGCACATGGCATTTTTACAAAGTGACCAACAATGGCAACTTCCATATTACACTCTTGAAAAGTTCCCTTTGAAGAGAACCTGTCAAATATTTTAAAGTCTCTTCTCTCCAGAAGGACGGCACCATCTTTGGCCATCTTCCAGGGACACTATCTACTTCCTGGACTGACATGCTAGCTCAGAGATGACCCAGTCATGTAAATCCCGGTGCTTATACAGTTCTTGGTTGTGTTCACAAATGTCTGACACAGATCAGCCCCTGCTACAGATTCTCACTTTGTGACTTGCTACAAAGTTACAATGTACAGTGGATGCCCCAGGACACCATCCTTCATCTCATAAGGAGCATGCCCCGAAGTTGTCAGGCATGAATACAAGCACGTGGGGGCCATACACACTACTGAGGACCATTCTGAGTTGCTGCAATGAAATTTCAGCAAAATGGACTCGCCTGCTGCATCATTTTTTCACATGATTTTCGGGGCGTCTTTGAATTCAGCCCTCAGTAGGGTGACAATTTTAATTTCCATCAAACGATGTGGCATCATTTCCTTCCTAACACATTACCCAGTCCATACCAGTATAGATCCTAACACATTACCCAGTCCATACCAGTATAGATCCTAACACATTACCCAGTCCATACCAGTATAGATCCTAACACATTACCCAGTCCATACCAGTATAGATCCTAACACATTACCCAGTCCATACCAGTATAGATCCTAACACATTACCCAGTCCATACCAGTATAGATCCTAACACACTACCCAGTTCATACCAGTATAGATCCTAACACATTACCCAGTCCATACCAGTATAGATCCTAACACACTACCCAGTCCATACCAGTATAGATCCTAGCACATTACCCAGTCCATACCAGTATAGATCCTAACACATTACCCAGTCCATATCAGTATAGATCCTAACACATTACCCAGTCCATACCAGTATAGATCCTAACACAATACCCAGTCCATACCAGTATAGATCCTAACACATTACCCAGTCCATACCAGTATAGATCCTAACACATTACCCAGTCCATACCAGTATAGATCCTAAGTCATTACCCAGTCCATACCAGTATAGATCCTAACACATTACCCAGTCCATACCAGTATAGATCCTAACACATCACCCAGTCCATACCAGTATAGATCCTAATACATTACCCAGTCCATACCAGTATAGATCCTAACACATTACCCAGTCCATACCAGTATAGATCCTAACACATTACCCAGTCCATATCAGTACGAATCCTAACTCATTACCCAGTCCATACCAGTATAGATCCTAACACATTACCCAGTCCATACCAGTATAGATCCTAACACATTACCCAGTCTATACCAGTATAGATCCAAACACATTACCCAGTCCTTACCAGTATAGATCCTAACACATTACCCAGTACATATCGGTATAGCTCCGAACACATTACCCAGTCCTTACCAGTATAGATCCTAACACATTACCCAGTCCATATCGGTATAGCTCCGAACACATTACCCAGTCCTTACCAGTATAGATCCTAACATATTACCCAGTCCATACCAGTATAGATATCCAACATGATATTTTTCCCCATAGAGATCTGATGTGTTTTCAAAGTGTTCCTTTTATTTTTTGAGTAGTGTATATATCTGTGATAGGGTTTGTGTAGGAGTTTCCTGTAATAAAGAAGCTCACCGATAGTCTCTGACTCCTTGTGCAGGGTGACTGGTCTTGTCTCCGCCCCCTCCTGTAGTTTTCTGTAGTCGGTGGAATCTGCTGGGTCCCTCCCACAGCTGTGCTCTCTCTCCTTGGGCAGGTTGACAGGCCTTGTATCCGCCATCTCCTGTAGTGGGTGGAGCCTGATGGGTTCCTCCCACCCCCTTAGCTCTGCCCACTCTCCTTGCGCAGGGTGACAGGTCTTGTATCCCCACCCTGTAGTTTTATGTACTAGGTGGAGCTGCTAAGCCACTCCTACAGCTTTTCTCTGTCTCCTTGTGCAGGGTGAGAGGTCTTGTCTCCACCCCATCCTGTAGCTTTCTATAGTGGGTGGAGCAAGCTAGGCCACTCCCACAGCTCTGCTCTCTCTCCTTGTGCAGGGTGAGAGGTCTTGTCTCCACCCCCATCCTGTAGCTTTCTATAGTGGGTGGAGCAAGCTAGGCCACTCCCACAGCTCTGCTCTCTCTCCTTGTGCAGGGTGACTGGTCTTGTTTCCACCCCCTCCTGTAGTTTTCTGTAGTGGGTGGAACCTGCTGAGTCCCTCCCACAGCTCTGCTCTCTGCACAGGCTATGTGCAGCACAGGGGTGATGTCACTGAAACTTTAAAGTGGAAGTAAACTTGTATTTTATTAAAATGGCTGACAGGCAGCATATTTATGATAGAAGAGACCCTATTGGTCTCTTCTGCCATAAATGCAACCTTCTCCCTGTCAGCTTTCATGTTCACTGAGCAGCGCATGCTCAACGAACATTTACGACCCCAATCTGTGCCGCAGTGATGTGATTTCGGTGCGCATGTGTGGGAGTGGCATCATCGCGGCCTGGCCTATCAAGTGGCCAATACATGGAACTGGAAGGAAGATCGGGAAAAGATAAAAGTGCTGGGGGGCTGCTGAATCGCTCTCAGTGCTGCGTTGGAGGACACCGTATGACAGGTAAGTCTGCCATAATGCACTAATATGCTATGCACACTGGCACAATATGGTATCACCCACCTGGAGGTCTTAAAAAAAAAAAATGATAGCGGACTTTTACTTCCGCTTTAATCACTTTCGGTCTGCTCACATTGCTGCTACTGCAGCAAAGTGGCTCGTTATCGTCCAGCGACGTAGTACTACGTCGCTGGACTCCTCCCCTTGTGGGCGGCATGTATTCAGTCACAGTCGGAGTCGGGCTGCTGCTCTTCTCCGATCGTCGGGGAATCGAGTCTGGAGATCCGCCCGCTTGTGTAAACAGAGTGGGCCGATCTCCCAAGTGACAGGCAGGGTCAGATTACAGGGTTCAGCATAGCTGAACCTGCGATCTGTCCCTGTGTCACTCAGTCACCTCCCCCCACACACGTCAGTAAGCACCAGGCATACATTAACCCCTCCCTCTCCAATAAAATTAACCCCTTCCCTGCCAGTGTCATTTTTGCAGTAACAGTGCATATGTATAGCACTGATTACTGTAGTAATGTCACTGGTAACCCCAAAAGTGTCAAAAATGTCAGTCAAGGGTCCGATCTGTCCGCCGCAATGTCGCAGTCCCGCCAAAAAAATCGCAGATCGCCGCCATTTCTCGTTAAAAAAAAAACACCAAAAATGACAGAAATCTTTCCCTTAGTTAGTAAACGCAATAACTTTTGCGCAAACCAATCAAAATACGCTTATTGTGATTTTTTTTTTTTTTAACAAAAATATATAGCAGAAAACAAATTGGCCAAAAATTTAAAAAAGTTTAGATTTTTACATTTTTTGGGGGGAATTTCATATAAAAAAATGTGAAAAATATTGTTATTTTTTCAAAATTGTCGCTCTTTTTTTGTTTATAGCGCAAAAAGTAAAAATCGCACAGGTGATCAAATCCCACCAAAAGAAAGCTCTATTTGTGGGAAAAAAAGGACGTAAATTTCGTTTGGGTACGGCGTCGCATGACCGCGCAAATGTCAGTTAAAGTCGCACAGTGCCGAATCACAAAAAGTAGCCTGGACATAAGACAGCAAAATCCTCCGGTGGTAAAGTGGTTAAAGGCTCATTCACACTTGCGGTTGGGAAGGGTGGTATAACCACGCCAGTTGAGCCACATTTTTTCCACGCCAAATGCTACCCCTTTAGCTGAAAAGACAGCAGCTGGGAGTGTACACATGCCACGAGCCTTTGCTTTGTGGTCATAGCAGGAGTTATACCCTAAGGCAGGGCCGCTGATAGGGGGGACCACACAGGGAGGGGGATCAGAAACAGACGGCAATTGTATCTCTCTTTCTCCAGCAGATGAAAGCTGGTCTCTCCCCCTCTTTTTTTTTTATCTCTGTAACTTTGATTCTCTCCCTGCAGTTCTTCCTATGCTCCTTGTCCTAGCCTGTATATTTTTTTCATCTCTTTCCCCTGTCGCTCTGTCTTCCTGACACAGTCACAGCTAATCAGTTGCATTCCAGTGGGGTGAAGAATTTACTGTTATAGCAGTTCCATAGCTGCCTGTTATTAATAATAACAATAATAATATATAGGATTTATATAGCGCTGACACAGTTTACAACTTGAGGGTAGACAGTACAAATACAATACACTTTAATACAGGAGGAATGAGAGGGCCCTGCTTGTTAGAGCTTACAATCTAAGAGGGATGGTAAAGAGATACAAGAGGTAATAACTGTGGGGGATGGGCTGATGGAGAAAATAAAAGTACAGTTGCTAGGTGGTTGCCAGATAGGCTTCTCTGAAGAGATGTGTTTTCAGGGATAGTCTAAAAGTGGACAAAGTAGGAGATAGTCGGACAGATTGGAGTAGAGCATTCCAGAGGATGGGAGAGGCTCGGGAGAAGTCCTGGAGGTGAGCATGGGAAGAGGTGACAAGGGAGCTAGAGAGCAGGAGGTCCTGGGAGGAAAGAAGAGAACGAGTTGGTTGGTATTTTGAGACCAGATTAGTGATGTAGCTGGGCGCCAAGTTATGGATGGCTTTGTAAGTTATGGTTAGTAACTTGAATATACAATATCCAAATAATTATCTGTTTACTTAGTATTCATAATCTCTTTATGCCAATGTATATCCATTTAGCTTAATTGATCGCCGTTGTCCTGGTGTGCCCCAACCCCTTTCTCCATTGCAATCATAGATTTATTACCTCATCATACTATGTGCATCCCTTTATATCCTCTTGGTTATCTCCTTATATTCAACCATTGGTTAATGTTGATTGACACCAATTATCCCAAATTTTATTATATTTCGTTGAGCATCCTCTATGCATATACAATTCTTTTTCAAATGGTAAAATCTGATTTACCGCTCTTATCCAGTTCTTAACAGCAGAGGGCTTCACTTGAATCCACTTAACTGTGATTGTTTTCCTTGCCATAAACAGCGTTTCTCTAAGCATTATCTTGTGATATCTAGACCATGTTATTTCATCTAATATACCCAGCAAACAGGTTTCTGGGGTCAAAGATATAGGCATATTCAGGACAGAGGATAATATTTGAATTATTTCCTGACAGAATCTTGATATCACTGGACAAAACCACATAATATGTATATAGTGCCGGGACAAGGTCATCTGGTGCCCAGGGCGAAGATGGCAAACTGCGCCCCCCCCCCCCCCGGGGTATAAAGAAAATGTCAGTGTCATTTCAAAACCAATATTTCCCATAGATGCCAATGTTAAAAGCAAGGAGCAGTGCCATGTCAAGCTGACCAAGATTTCCTATGGATGCCAATGTTAGACAGGGAGCAGTGCCATGTCAAGCTGACTGTGATTTCCCATAGACGCCAATGTTAAAAACCAGCAACAGTGCTATGTCAAGTTGACCAAGATTTCCTGTAGACGCCAATGTTAAAAACCGGGAGTAGTGCCATGCCAAGCCGACAAAGCTGTGTCCGTACTCTTGAGCAGTGCCGGTCCTAGCAAGCAAGAGGGTCATCGAGGCGGGCGGGGAGAGAGGAGGCGGGCAGGGAACTGAAGGCAGCCTGACAGGAATCTTCACTGAGTGAAGCACAATGCCGGACGTTGATCCGGTACTGACTTCATCCCCAGGAGCCTCTCATGGGGCCCCCCACTGGTCCCGGGCACTCAGTCAGATGGGTCAGTCTGCCCCTGGTATGAACTAACACACCAGACGGGCGGGTGAGCGGCCGCTAATGGCTGCCTGTAACGAAGTGAGCCCCTCACTTCCATGTCAGTGGAGATACCCGCCTGACAGGGAAGTGAAGGTCTCACTTTGTTACAGCTATTAGCGGCCGATCGCCTGCCCGTCCGGTGTGTTAGTAGTTACACTTACACAAACTTCACCTGTGCTGCGCTGCGCACCCCTTCCTCTACTAAATGGTGCCGCCCAGGGCCCCCGCCCCTTCCGCTCCCCTCCCCCCCCCTGTACCGGCTCTGTATGTATAAAGTCTGCCTGCTTAGCACTGCATCTCAAGCATTTAGGAGATGCAATGCTGTGCATTGCATAAAGTCTACTTGGAGAGAGATGCGATGTAGCATATGTAATTGTATTAACCTATTGTTTTCTGCTGGCGATACATATAAATGGGATGAGCAAGCTTCAAGGCGTTTGTTCTTACTCAGGTGGTCGCTCAGTTGGTCTGTTATCTTGTCCCAGTGCAGTTCAGTGTGCTTTATGTAACTGGGCTTCCCACTCCTCTCCCCCAGACTGCTTCCTGACCTATACAACTTTGCTTCTTTTCCCCTACACTGTCAGTTCTCTCTGCATCCATGTATCACCTCCTTCTATTTACCCATTTACTAACTGATCTGGCAGTAAAAAACTCAATTTTTATCTTGTATCTACAGGTAAGCCTATAACAGGTACAGTGACTATCTCCTAAATGTAGCAGCCAGTGCATGTGCACTGCGCTCTCAATGGACACCATACCATCCATTGAGAGTGCTGTGCTGTGACCATGACTCCCGCGCGCATACGTGTGAGTTTCATCATTGCAGTTTGGCCAAACGGCTGGAGCCCAAGAACCCAGAGAGAAGACCAGATGGAGATGGAATCCCTCTTAGTAGTGACAGCTCACCGCTGGAGAGATCTGTTTTTTAGGTAAGTCTGCCATAATAATATTTCACCAAGGCCCACCCAACTCTCCCCCCCTCTTCCCAACAGGGTTGTTAACAAAAAAATTAAAAAAATATAATTAGGGGCTCATTCCCACATGTACTCTGGCTGTGTGAAGGAGGGGTTTGGGCGCGATCCACCTGCCATTCTATGGCAATGCAGCGCCTGTATGAACACACCCGTGGGCTCTAATTGGACAGGTGTGCAGGTGAGCGGCCCCCAAATGCACACTGTCTGTGTTCAAGCCGAACACCTGCACCCCCATGCCTGTCAAATTAGGACCTGCAGCTGTGTTTGTAGAGATCCAGGGGGCTCAAGCCACATAAATGAACCACTGATTGTTGTTGATCTGCTGTACAGACCACAGCACCCATGTACATGACCCCCCCACCCCTCCCTTCTCAAACTCATCTTTTAGATTTATCAGGAATTCTGTGAGTTTTGTTGGATTTGTGTCTGCTAATAATGATTTTATTGTATTTTTATCGAAATATAGCTTTAATATTTTCTTGGGGGGGGGGGGGCATGATTTCTAGGAGCAGCCCTGCCCCCAGGCACTGCCACTCGCTGAATGTGACCCATTCAAGTGAATGGGGCCATGCTGCAACTGTTTTGGCATTTAGGGTTAAAACAGGCAGTGACGTATTGCATGTCGCACCTCTGAAAAGCGATCCATGCTCAGGGAGCTTTTCACCCTGTACAACGCACTCCTGAACCTTGCACCCTGTAAGAAATGCACTTCTGAACCTTGCACCCTGTAAGAAATGCACTTCTGAACCTTGCACCCTGTAAGAAACGCACTCCTGAACCTTGCTCCCTGTAAGAAATGCACTCTTGAACCTTGCACCCTGTACAAAACGCACTCCTGAACATTGCACCCTGTAAGAAACGCACTCCTGAACATTGCATCCTGTACAAAACGCACTCCTGAACCTTGCACCCTGTACAAAACGCACTCCTGAACCTTGCACTCTGCACAATGCACTCCTGAACCTTGCACCCTGTACAAAACACACTCCTGAACCTTGCACTCTGCACAATGCACTCCTGAATCTTGCACCCTGTACAAAATGCACTGCTGAACCTTGCACCCTGTACAAAACGCACTCCTGCATCTTGCACACTGTACAAAACGCACTCCTGAACAATGCACCCTGTACAAAACGCACTCCTGAATCTTTCACCCTGTACAAAACGCACTCCTGAACCTCGCACCCTGTAAGAAATGCACTTCTGAACCTTGCACCCTGTACAAAACGCACTCCTGAATCTTGCACCCTGTACAATGCACTCCTGAACCTTGCACCCTGTACAAAACGCACTCCTGAACCTTGCACCCTGAGTCCTTGCTGCAAGTATGAACGAGCCTTTAGTGCCTAATATTTTGTTGGGTAAAGCAGCCCACACACATCTCTTCCGGTCCTCTATGTGGTGGCGATTCGGCTGCGTTCTGTGGCGGTCATGCACAAACAAACATTAATGAAATACTTCCCGGCAGTCGGAGAAATCAGGCACTCGTTATTCTAATCTATGAAGATTTTTCACAGCGAGTGCGCGCCGTTTCTTTTCCTAAAGCCCGAATTTTCGTTTTTATCTCCCCCGTTCCAAGAAAGGAGCCTTTATGCCTTCTCTTCAGACGAAACCTGCAAAAAAAAAAAAACTTTTTTTTTAAAGAGCCCTTAAATGTAATTCTTCTGGCTTAATTAAGAATAAAATGCAGCTTTTTGCTCAGTGAGTATTTGTAAAAAAAAAAAAAAAAAAAAAGAAGAGCGTTCGCTCGATGGCTGCTCAGCCGCCCCCGCCAGCTGTTCATCATTTTCGGCAATTGAACTCGCTCCTTTATGAAAATAATTACACGACATTAACACATGGCACGCAGACGTATAAAAATTAGAACGGAAACCGACACACAAGGCGTCTCGTTAAGTGGCGGGGCGACCTGCGCGCGAGGAAGCGAGCGGATGCGGCTCGGATTAATGGCACAGAGCAGACATAAGCAAAAGAGCCAGTAAAAAGATTTAATAGCGTTCGTTATTTCGCTGGTAGCCGAGAAGCGCGGGGGAGCGCAGTTGCGCGGCGGTGTCCCCGGGACTTCTGGTTATGGATTCCTGCGGAATGTTCACAGCCGGTTTATATCGGGAGTTTATTAATATTTTTTTTTTTTTTTTTTTTTCGTTCAGCTGGTTGTTTGATCTCGGATTTAGAGGGATGATCCGCTCCGCCATGTGCAGCTCGGGGCAAGTTTATAAAACTTGGAAAGAGCGTTCCTGGGAAACGTAACGAGGAGAGGAAAGAGCGCCTCCGACATGCAACAGTCCAACAACTAGATACATGGACATTTTTACAGTGCCTTGAAAAAGTATTCATACCCCTTGAAATTTTCCACATTTTGTCAAGTTACCACCAAAAACGTAAATGTATTTTATTGCCCGACACAAAGTGGCCATAATTGTGAAGTGGAAGGAAAATGATAAATGATACAAATAAATCTGTGAAAAGTGTGGGGGGGGGGACATTTGTATTCACCCCCCCCCCTTTACTCTGATACCCCTAACTAAAATCTAGTGGAACCAATTGCTTTCAGCAGTCACCTAATTAGTAAATAGAGTCCACCTGTGTGTAATTTAATCTCAGTATAAGTACAGCTGTTCTGTGAAGCCTTCGGAGGTTTGTTAGAGGACCTTAGGACCCCTTTCACACAGGCTTTCCGATCCGATCCGCCTGTCAGTTTTTCAGGCGGACCTGAAATGCTATGGAGCAGCAGGTGTCAGACGAGACATCTTCGCTGACACCCGCTGCTATCCGATCCTGTTTGTGAAATCCGGACGGATGGAAACCCTATTTTCCTTCCCTCTGGAGGATCGGATCGGATGGGAATGGACAGGCGGTCCGTTCTCATCCGATCTCCCCATAGAGGAGAGCGGGGATCTGACAACACTGTCTCTGCACACAGAGCGAAGACGGAGCTGTCATCCGCCTGCTCAGCGGGAATTGGCAGATCGATCCCATGCTAAGCAGAATGGACTCCGTCGGGTGCACCGTCTGTGTGAAAGAAGCCTTAGTGAACAAACAGCATCATAAAGGCCAATGAACACACCAGACAGGTCAGGGATAAAGTTGTGGAGAAGTTTAAAGCAAGCAGGGTTAGTGTCAGAACCCAGACTTGAACCTGGGACTTCTGCTGTGTCTGGCAATGTCTCTACTTGTTGAGCCATCTGGAATGCTGGGCAGTTATCTGGGCAGTTATCTGGGCAGTTATCTGGGCAGTTCTCTGGACAGTTCTCTGGGCAGGTCTCTGGGCAATTCTCTGGGCAGTTCTCTGGGCAGGTCTCTGGGCAGGTCTCTGGGCAGGTCTCTGGGCAGTTCCCATGACAAATCCTTGAATGACCCTGCCGTAAATCTTCCTTGCCTTGAACCTTGAACCCTTTGCTCCTCCCATGAACTTCCTGATTTAAGCCATGTCTCTGCACTTCCTGGTTGCCAGAATATTGTGCCTTCTCCAGCCAATATCTCGCTTGTCTCTCCTGCTGCCGTCCATATCTTCGCTACCGTTCGTTGTCGACATTTGGCTTGTTCCTCGACTTCGCTTCTGCTTAATCCTAACCTGCAACTACTCGTTACTGACCTTGGCTATTCCTTGACTATGCTTCTGCTTGATCCCTACCTGCTATATCTATTGGACCCTGGCTTGTTCAACTCCTGGTGGGGAGATCCTGAGGACCGTGACCTGGTGCTAACATGCAGCAAAATCCATCTCCACCATCAGGAGTGCTGGTGAACACTGTTTAGTACTTAGATTCCGCACCTCAGGTGAGCCTGCATCATCTGCCAAGGTGACCTACCTGTGTTCCTATCCTGCGGGTTCCTGTGTGAGCTTCCACTGATATAGCTACTGGTCTTCGAGTCCGACCCCTGATCGTGACAGGTTATAAAAAAATCTCCCAAGCTTTGACCATCTCACGGAGCGCTGTTCAATCCATCATGGGAAAATGGAAAGAGTATGGTACAACTGCAACCCTACCAAGACATGGCCGTCCACCTAAACTGACCGGCCGAGCCCTACCAAGACATGGCCGTCCACCTAAACTGACCGGCCGGGCCCCTACCAAGACATGGCCGTCCACCTAAACTGACCGGCCGGGCAAGGAGAGCATTCATCAGAGAAGTAGCCAAGAGGCCCATGGGAACTATTGAGGAGCTGCAGAGATCCACAGCTCAGGTGGGAGAATCTGTCCACAGGACAACTATTAGTCGTGCGCTCCACAAATCTGCCCTTTATGGAAGAGAGAGAAGAAGAAGAAAGCCATTGGTGGAAGAAAGCCATAAGAAGGCCCATTGGCAGTTTGGGAGGAGCCATGTGGGGGACACAGCAAACATGTGGAACATTTGGTCTCATCTGCTCAGATGAGACCAAAATTAAACTTTTTGGCCTAGAAGTAAATCCTGTGTGTGGCAGCAAAAAAAACTAACACTGCACATTCGTGATCGACCGTTGTCGGTTTTTCGTTGTCGATACCGATATTTTAGCCATCACATATCGATATTGCCCGATATTTTGTACATTTAAAGTTTTGCAAAATAAACATAAATTTCAACACAAATCTGTTACTGAACAAGTTAATGTTTATTAACATTTTTAACATTAAGGGCTCGTTCTACACACCTTAATTGCATGCAAACTGATAGGAAAACTTCACTTGCAGGGACATCAGTTTCACATCATCTGATTGTGAATGATGCATAAACTGCTGCAGTAGTGCACTCACTCGCTGCAATCATTTTAAATCACTACTGCAGTGCAGTCAGTGCAAAACTGCTAGAAAAAAAGCTAGACAAACAGCTAGGCAGTGGATTGGAGTCAGTGGACTACTGCTGCAGTAGTGCACTCACTGCAATGATTTTAAATTACTTTTTTTTTTTTCCTTTAAAGCCCGTGGTGTGTGAAACACACTCAAGCTACACCCGGTGCATAAAAAAGTGCACACACGCAAAACGTGAGAAACACAAAAAGTGCACAAGGCGTACACATAGCCCTCCTCCGAAAAGGAAGGGCCCTAACCCTGTTCCCCCGGGCGCGAGGCTCCTGACAGGGACTGAGGTACTCACTTGGTCCTGCCTGGCCGAAACCAGGCAGACCCCGTTCTCTGGGAGGACTGCCGAAACAGCCCACCCCAAGAACTAGGTGGGGCTTCCCCGAAGGGAGACCCCATGAGATAGGGCGAACTAAGCCAGAAGGCCATATCCACCCCCTCCCAAGACTTTCAGGGCGGGCCTGAGGACCTAGGCCATACTCATCGTGCTGTGAATAAAGCATACCGCCACATAAAAAAGGACAAAACGTGAACACACACAACACAAAAGAAAGAGTGACAAAGGGAAGTGGAGAAGTGCGGGTAGTGTCAAAGTGCAAGACCTTGACAGGCCCCCCGGCCAGGAAAAAAAAAATTTCACTGGTCCCAGCCAAAAAACCCGTCCCAAGAGGCAGGTAAAAAAAAGTGTGTATGTGGTGCAATGACCAAGGTGCCCAAAACTCAAAGGTGAACTGCACCTTACCAGTGAGAACTACGGCACCCCTGGGCTGCCACCCCAGGGGCACGTACACCACGGGCTTTTACTACAGTCAGTGCAAAACTGCTAGAAAAAAAGCTAGACAGTGGATTGGACTGGATTCAGTAGACTACCGCTGCAGTAGGGCACTCACTGCAACTACTGCAGTCAGTGCAAAACTGCTAGAAAAAAAACTAGACAGTGGATTGGAGTGGACACTACACTTTTCAATACTCCCAGTTAAGTACAACAATATTATACTGCAGAAAGCAGAACATTTCAGCATGTTCATGTTCACCTGTTAAACGGCTTCTGTTTTTTTTCATATAATGCTGCCACTTCATTAACATGCTCACTGGGTACAGGAGGAGAGGAGGACAGAGGAGCAGAGAAAGAGAGGTATCTTCTAGCATGGGAAGCAAGTATTTTGTAGCGTGCCTCATTTTCTTTCCACCACTGAAGAGGATCACCACTTCTTCTGTCAATTACTGGTTCCTTCAAATAGAGATGAAGTTCATCATCCAGGCTCATTATTGCAGATTCAGAAGAAATTGAAGCCTCCACATGAGGCCCCAATAAAACACTGAAAATATCCTGATCAATTCGACCATGATGAAGAAGATTCTCTTCTGTTTGTTGACGTATTTTTGACATTTTTCTGTTTTTGCAGCATGCTGCTCTTTTCAGATTATAAAAATGCTGTTCTGGACTTGTCTTTTTGTCAGGAACCTCCTGCACCTCCTGTTGAAAATCTTTTGTCAGCCATTGTTTTGCCTTGGCCAATACATCATCAGAAGAGAAAGCATGGTTCTTGTATCGAGGATGCAAAAGACTTGCCAGCACAACATTTTTAATCTCTTCGTGTTTCGCAAAACATATATCAATCAAAGCTCTCTGGCTTGACAGACCATCATTTGAAAGTTGGAGGGGGTTGTTCGCCATGACACTGAGGTCTGACATCAGCAAGCCTCATTCCTTTCCGCATGTTTGCTCCGCTGTCTCAAAGTAGCACAAGCAAAAAACCCTTGTCCTGGCTGGGTCTGTCACAGAAAGATAAAAACTAGACAGTGGATTGGAGTGGACACTACACTTTTCAATACTCCCAGTTAAGTAGAACAATATTATGCTGCAGAAAGCAGAACATTTCAGCATGTTCATGTTCACCTGTTAAACAGCTTCTGTTTTTTTTTTCATATAAGGCTGCCACTTCATTAACATGCTCACTTGGTACAGGAGGAGAAGAGGACAGAGGAGCAGAGAAAGAGAGGTATCTTCTAGCATGGGAAGCAAGCATTTTATAGAGTGTCTCATTTTCTTTCCAGCCATTGTTTTGCCTTGGCCAATACATGATCAGAAGAGAAAGCATGGTTCTTGTATCGAGGATTCAAAAGACTTGCCAGCACAACATTTTTAATCTCTTCATGCTTCACAAAACATATATCAATCAAAGCTCTCTGGCTTGACAGACCATCATTTGAAAGTTGGAGGGTGTTGTGTGCCTGTAACGCTCCTGCGTTTTTTAGTATAGGCTGGATTTGCAGCTGCAAAATCTCCACTCAGTAGTCATGTAGAGATGTGTTGAATACCAGATCCAACTCTCCAGGACTCATCACCGTGGGCCTGTCAGCTTCAACATACAGATATATACACACTCAATGAGATGTTCCTGGAGTGATAGGATGTATATGATAGTATGAAGGTGATGTGCTGAAGGGACAGGTGTGAACAGTGACAAGGATGGTAAGCACTTGATAGGTTTGTACAGGAGAGTTCAAGATGGTATTTAGGAATGCAGATAGGTTAGTATCGAGTATGCTAACAGGTGGTGAGGACAGCAGATGACAAATACAGGATAGACTAACCCAGTGCAAGGATAGATAGTAGTAGACAGGAGAGCTAGCAATCTATGCAGCAGTGCAGATGATAGATGGTAGTAGGCTCAAGAGCTAGCAATCTATGTAACAGTGCAGATGATAGGATAGTATGGATAGGTAGTAACAGTCCTTAATGTGCATAGGTAGATAGTGCAATAAGGTTATGGAGGGTTCCCCTGCGGGGTACTTATCACTTGTAATGTTAGTAGTTTAGAGAGGTCCAGTAGATAAGGAATGATCCGGTAGCGAGATACAGGGATCAGTAGCGAGGTTCCGGTCTGCTCCAGGTAAAGGGAACAGCTGGAGGTTCCGATCGAGAGACAGGCTTGAAAGCATGTGGATAACAAGACAGGTTGAACGAACAATGTGAGTGAGACTGCCGGCGGTTGAAATAGCCGCTCTGCGGCGCTCAGCAGTGACATCATCGTTCTTAAAGGTATATGCGTACCACCTGAAGAGAAAGGTGGGATGCATTACAGAGAAAGTGGTGATTAAGGGTACCGGAGGTACCAGAATCTTACAGAACCGTGACACTGATGTCTGACATATTAGCAAGCTTCATTCCTTTCCACATGTTTGCTCCGCTGTCTCGAAGTAGCACAAGCATCACTCTGTCGTTGTTGATTCCCCAGTCTTCAAGCATGCCTAGAAACATTTCTTTACTGTACTCAGTGTGGGATCCTTGCATCACTTTTGTATTCAACACCAATTGCCTTTTTGTCCATCCGCTGTCAATGAAGTTGCATGTAAGATTCATTAGGGACTCTGACTCTGTTTGTCCTGACCAGCAGTTAGTCGTGAATGAGAGTGAGTTGCCAGCATTCTCTGGTTGCAGCATAGCCTTTACTTTCTCAATGACCTTTTGGTGAATCTTTCCCAGCATTGCGGTTCGATAATACTTCTTACTCTTCAGTGTGTAGCTTGGCTCAAGTATTGACATCAACCGCCTAAATCCAGAGTCAGACACCATTGTAAATGGCTGGTTATCAGTGACCATCATCTCTGTGATTACTCTGTCCAGCAGTTGGGATCTTCCATCTGAATCTAGACAGTGACACCTGTTTTTTTTTTTTTTTTTCTGAAACATATGTGTTATTGTTGCCTGGGATAGTGGAGGAGGTATTTCAAAATCACATTGATATTCATTTATTTTCTGTGCTGCATAATATAATTCAATATGATGAACTCTTAGATGGGCCCAAAGATTTTACTTATTTTTGTTTTTTGCAGTTGCTGATCCCATGCTTATATTGTTTGTACATGTGTTGCACACTGCTGCTTTTCCTGGAGATGGTTGAGACGAGAAATAGTCCCAGACCACACTTTTACTTTTTCTGTCTTCATCCATCTCCATTGCAATTTGAAAGAGACAATAAGATTAAAAAATGGCTGGCTGGCTGCTGGCACTCTGCCTGTCAGGAAAGAAAGCACCACTCAGTCGCAATAACGATGCCGGAGGCGGGTGCGCACGCACGGGAGCGCGCCGGCGCGTGCACGTAGGCATGCCGGCGCAGAGCGTGTGTGTCATCACGCCCATCCTGGCCCTATATAAGGTGCTCTCTGGCTGTGTTTCAGTGCTGGTTTATCATCAGCTCCTGTACCCGTGACCTATCCGATTGCCTGTTGTTCCTGCTTGACCCGACTTGCTCCTTTGACTTACCTGCATCTCTCCTTCGTTTGACCTCGGCTTGCCTGACCACTCTTTACTCTAAAAGACACCTCTGCTGGATCTCCTGTGTACCGACCTTGGCTTGGATCCCACGGAATCTCTCTCTTGTACTGCTCTCTGTACCTTCATCTCCTCGGACTGATTATCTGTGTATGACCCTCGGCCTGGCATTAACCTTTGTCTCTTTTCTCTGAGCATCTATAGATCTCCTGGAAGCAGTCATGAATCACCATCCATCCATCCGGGATCCATCCGCATCCAGTGCTCCTTGGGACGTGTCATCTCCTGTTTCACCACCAGGGGTGATCCGCACCGAGCTGCAAGGGAAGCCCTCTCAGCACTTTGGCCTCCACCAAGGTAACTGACACTGCCCTGCTGTGGGTCAGTGTTGTATTTTGGTCTAGGCCGACAAGGCCCAGGCCTAGGGCAGCACTTTGCAGGGGGGCAGCAAAAAAGCTGCCCCCCTCCACCTGAGTCTCTATTGGCCACTGGTTGCTAGAGCCGTCTCTCTCCCCCCCCCCTCTCTCTCTCACTCTCACCCCCCTCCTCTGTCTCTCTCTCACTCACTCACCCTCTCTCTCTCTCTCACCCCCCCTGTCTCTCACTCACTCACTCACCCCCCTCTCTCTCTCTCTCACTCACCCCCTATCTCTCTCACTCACTCACCCCCCTCTCTCTCTCACTCACTAACCCCCCCTCTCTCTCTCTCGCTCACTCACCCCCCCTCTCACTCACTCACCCCCCTCTCTCTCACTCACCCCCCTCTCTCTCACCCCCCTCTCTCTCTCACCCTCTATCTATCTATCTATCTATCTATCTATCTATCTATCTATCTATCTATCTATCTATCTATCTATCTATCTATCTATCTATCTATCTATCTATCTATCTATCTATCTCACACCCCTCTCTCTCTCAACCCCTTCTCTCTCTAACCCCCTCTCGCTCTCCCTCAATCCCCGTCTTTCTCTCTCTCTAACCCCCCCTCTCTCTCACCCCCCCTCTCTCTCATCCACCCCTCTCTCTCATTCCCCCCCCTCTCTCCCCCCTCTCTCTCACCCCGCTCTCTCTCACCCCGCTCTCAGCCTCTTATCCCCTCTCTCTCACCCCTCTCTCTCTCTTTCTCTCTCTCATCCCCCCTTTCTCCCTCCCTCACCCACCCCCATCTCCTGAGATCTCAGGGGTTCATGCTGGGACTTGTAGTTCTTCACTTTGGAGGGAGTCACATCCGTTAAAAAGGAAGGAGTGGAGCAAATTTACTGAGGAGGGGGAGGGCGCCCAATTTTAGTCTTGCCTAGGGCAGCACAAAACCAAAATACACCACTGCTGTGGGTGGCTTGCTGGTATCCTGTTGCGGGTCAATGGCTGACGCCTGCCTGTGTGGGTGGCTGGCTGGCACCCCGTTGTGGGTCGGTGGCTGACGCCTGGCAGTGTGGGTGGCTTGCTGGCACCCTTTTGTGGGGTGGCTGGCTGGCTGCTGGCACCCTGTTGTGGGTCGGTGGCTTTTGCATGGCAGTTTGGGTGGCTGGCTTGCACCCTGGCCTGTTGTGGGTCAGTGGCTGACGCCTGGCAGTGTGGGTGGCTTGGTGTCACCCTGTTGTGGGTGGCTGGCTTGCTGGAACACTGTGGTGGGTGGCTGGCTTGGTGTCACCCTGTTGTGGGTGGCTGGCTTGTTGGAACACTGTGGTGGGTGGCTGCCTGGCTTGCTGGAACACTGTGGTGGGTGGCTGGCTTAGTGTCACCCTGTTGTGGGAGGCTAGCTTGGTGTCACCCTGTTGTGGGGTGGGTGGCTGGATGCTGGCCTGGCACCCTGTTGTGGTTCGATGGCTGGTGGCTGGCACCCTGCTGTGGCTGGCTGGCACCCTGTCCGGCTGGCTGGTTGGCACCCTGTGGTGGGTGGCTGAGGCCAGGGCCTGTGGGTGGCTGGCTGGCACCGTGACCAGACTGCAGCTGGCTGCACACGAGGCTGTCCGAGGCATTACGTCACGTGTGTGCCACGCACAATATCGGCAATATTGGTAAATTCCGGGGCCAATTCCGGTATATCGGGGAAAGTGCATTTTGGCCTCACCGATAATCGGTTGATCCCTAATCTGTACTAATAGGGGACAATTTTTTAGGGGTAGAGGATTTGTGCTAGGTGGGGGCGGGGAGGTAATTTGAAGTGGGGGTGATGTGTCTAATAGGGGAAGTTTTAGGGGTAGAGTATTTGTGCTAGGTGGGGAGGGGGGTGATTTGGGGGAATTTGTGCTAAGGGGGATTTGAAGTGGGGGTGATGTGTACCAGTGGCGACCGGTGTATAGGGGGCATAGCCCCCCAATCTGTGCAAAGAAAAAAAAATTAGCATTTGAAGCCCATTAGGGGCGCCGGACCTACTGCTGGCTATGGGGGGGTGGGGTTTTGCACCACACGTGCGCCAGGCAGAGGCGCCAACTGGCGGCCTTCTGGGGGTTATCGGGGCGCAGAGCAATGCACCCCGACACTCCCCACTGTGGTGCTGTCCTGGCTGTGATTGGTCCAGACTCCAGCCTGGACCAATCATACAGGAGGACATCCCGGGTGACGTCGCATGGGGGCGGTGCGTGCGTCAGTCACTCACCGTCCCGGCGTCACCTTCCCGCCTGCCGTCAGAGAGGAGGAGCAGCAGCGCGTGTGATCGAGGAAGAAGACGTCTCGTCTCCAAAATCCAGAGTCTCTCGAGTCCCGCCATCAGCAGCAGAGAGCAGCAGAGTTGGTCCGGTCGTCTTGAGAGAGCCAGCCCAAGAGCAGGAGGTAAGTGTTTCAATGCAGCCGCTGCCTTAGACTCAGTGTCTCCTTCCTCTCTCTCCTGTCACTGTGCGGGACTTCGGACTCGAGTCCGGCGGTGGTGGGCGGGCACACCGTGGTCACTCTGCATTGAAGGGGGCACGCTGTGGTCACTCTACATTGAAGGGGGCACGCTGTGGTCAATCTACATTGAAGGGGGCACGCTCTGGTCACTCTACATTGAAAGGGGCACGCTCTGGTCACTCTACGTTGAAGGGGGCACGCTCTGGTCACTCTACGTTGAAGGGGGCACGCTGTGGTCACTCTACATTGAAGGGGGCACGCTGTGGTCACTCTACATTGATTGGGGCACGCTGTGGTCACTCTACATTGAAGGGGGCACACCGTGGTCACTCTGCATTGATTGGGGCACGCTGTGGTCACTCTACATTGAAGGGGGCATGCTGTGGTCACTCTACATTGAAGGGGGCACGCTGTGGTCACTCTACATTGAAGGGGGCACGCTGTGGGGGATTTGGGGGAATTTGTGCTGGGGGGGGGGATATGAGGTGGGTGTGATGTGTACTAATAGAGGAAATTTTAGGGGTATTTTAGGGGGGGGGGGTTTGGGGGGGGGGGCATTTGAGCTGGTGGGATTTGGGGGATAGGGGGCAAAGATTTATGCCGAGAGGGGCGTTTTTAGCTATAAATCACCTCTCTGCTATTTTACTAACTCCCACTTTCCCACAATGCAAAGCTTGCCAGAAATTGCATCACAAGAGTACTCACACCCATGTGATAAGATTTAGGTGCTGGGAAAAAAGGTCCTACAACATTTTGGTGCAAATGTGGACCCTTTTTTTTCCCCGCATCAAAATTGCATTGCATGGGTGTTCATGCGATTCTGTCAAGCTCACTGCATTTTGCAATCTGTTTCGGGGTGTCGTTCATTAAACATTGAGCCTACATTCACATTGGGCAGATTTTACATGCGATTTGACATGTCAAATCGCATGTCAATGCAGAGCCTATTGCCGGCAACGTCACTGTCTGAATTGGTGCAACCCTGACTTTGTGGCGGCGCACCGATCCCCAAAAGTAGTTTTTGCACTATTTTTGGCGACTTCAGGGCAATACAGATGTCTGTCAAATCTCCCCCCCCCCCCCGAAGTCGCACTGACATGCGAGTTTGAAATTGTGCGCGTTCAGCTGAATGATTTTACCCCCGCCCTCAGTGTGAACCGGTGCCGTTGCCAGCAATTGGCCCCAATGCGACATGCGATTTGACATTACAAATCGCATGACAAATCGGCACAATGTCAGCAGCGGCTTCGTGTTCCATGAACGATACCCCGAAACAGATTGCAAAATGGCCAGAATCGCACCCATGTAATACGATTAGGTGTGGAGGAAAAAAAAAAGGGTCCTACAAACATTTTGGAGCAAATCTGATGCAGTTTGAGCCATACAAAATATATGGCTCCAATCGCATCGCACAGACATCACATGTGATGTGCACAGGAATGCGGTGCGTTTTTGGTGCAAATTGTGTTCAGCATGCACCAGTGTGACCTCAGGATATGTTCCATCAACGACACCTCCAAACTCAACCCAGGCTTTAAAAAAGCAATGGAATCAAAATGCTGCAAACTGGCATTTTTTGATGTTTTTTGGCGTTTATCGACGTTTATCACCATTAGGGCTCTTCCCACGGGCGGTCCGATCAGTCCGCCTGTCAGTCTTTTAGGCGGATCTGATGCCCCATTCGGCCCTATGGAGCAGCGGATGTCCGCTGACACCCGCTGCCATCCACATCCGATCCTGTCCGTGAAATCCGGTCCGATGGAAACCCTATTTTCCATCCGTCCTGGGGATCGGATCGGATGGGATCGGATGAGAGCGGACAGGGGGTCCGCTCTCATCCAATTCCCCATAGAGAGCAGCGGGGCTCTGACACCTCCCTCTCTGCACACAGTGCGGAGACGGAGCTGTCATCCGCCGGCTCAGCGGGAATGCGGACCGCGTGGAAGGGGCCTTAGAGCGTTTTTACAGCTGAAAGACGCCACTCAAAGCCCGCTAGTTTTCGGGGGTTTTTTTTTTACAGCCAGAAAACGCAGCTGCCAAAAACTGCTGATGACAGCCTGTGTGTGCATGGACACGTATGGGGTGTATACACTCTACAAATGTTCTATGAATTTTTTCCTTTAGAATCACCAAAACCATATAATCAGGGGCGGCCCGTCCATTAGGGGCACAGGCCCCCCCCCCTATTCTTGCGCCCGGCCCCCTAATCTACATGCAGGGCGCCAGACGCATGGATTCCAATGGGGTTTTTTAAATTTTTAAATTTTAATTTTAAGCATGTGATTGGAGCCAGAGGCTCTAATAGGCTTCAAAAAAGGGTGGGCTCGGGTTGCAGAGCAGTGCGCCCTGAGCCCACCCAGTTGTGTGACAATAGCGAATGAATATTCACTATTGTCACACGGATTCTCCTCCTGGCCAATCAGGAAGCGGGTCCTGAGACCTGTTTCCCGATTCGCCAAAAGGAGAAGGCATTCTATTGGCCAAGGAGAGAGGAGACAGCCCCCGAGAGGGAACATGGGGACTGAGAGGGAAGCCGCCGCCGCCATCTGTCAGTCCCGCAGTAAGTATACTGGCGTGGGGGGAGGGGCCCGTCTGCCGCTTGAGTGATTGGAGGGGGCTGCGTCTGCCACTGGGGTGATTGGAGGGGGGGGGGGGGTCCGTCTGCCACTGGAGTGATTGGAGGGGGGTCCGTCTGCCACTGGAGTGATTGAAGGGTGCTGCGTCTGCAACTGGAGTGATTGGAGGGGGCTGTGTCTGCCACTGGAGTGATTAAAAGGGGGGTCCGTCTGCCGCTGGAGTGATTGGAGGGGGCTCCATCTGCTGCTGTAGTGATTGGAGGGGGTCTGTCTGCCGCTGGAGTGATTGGAGGGGGCTGCGTCTGCCACTGGAGTGATTGGAGGGGATCCATTTGCTACTGGAGTGATTGGAGGGGGCTGCGTCTGCGTCTGCCACTGGAGTGATTGGAGGGGGCTTCGTCTGCGTCTGCCACTGGAGTCTGAGAACATGGGGACTGAGAGGGAAGCCGCCGCCGCCATCTGTCAGTCCCGCAGTAAGTATACTGGCGTGGGGGGAGGGGCCCGTCTGCCGCTTGAGTGATTGGAGGGGGCTGCGTCTGCCACTGGGGTGATTGGAGGGGGGGGGTCCGTCTGCCACTGGAGTGATTGGAGGGGGGTCCGTCTGCCACTGGAGTGATTGAAGGGTGCTGCGTCTGCAACTGGAGTGATTGGAGGGGGCTGCGTCTGCCACTGGAGTGATTAAAAGGGGGGTCCGTCTGCCGCTGGAGTGATTGGAGGGGGCTCCATCTGCTGCTGTAGTGATTGGAGGGGGTCTGTCTGCCGCTGGAGTGATTGGAGGGGGCTGCGTCTGCCACTGGAGTGATTGGAGGGGGCTGCGTCTGCCACTGGAGTGATTGGAGGGGATCCATCTGCTACTGGAGTGATTGGAGGGGGCTGCGTCTGCGTCTGCCACTGGAGTGATTGGAGGGGGCTGCGTCTGCGTCTGCCACTGGAGTGATTGGAGGGGGCTCCGTCTGCCGCTGGAGTAATTGGAGGGGGGTCCGGGGGGTCCGTCTGCCTCTGGAGTGATTGGGGGGGTCTGTCTGCCGCCGCCCCCCCGACTGATGGGAGCACCATCCGCCACTGCATATAATATGAGGTCAAACCTAAACACTTTCAACGTGTATGGAATCAGGCCGACCCTTGCACTACATAGCTGAAGGTAAATCTAAAGGAAATCTAACAACAAAAGTTGTATAGTGTGTATCCAGCTTTAGTGGTAACTAACCCCCCCCCCCCCCTCCCCGCATTGATGGTCAGTGGGAAGCGCTGGTCTCCAAAGGGCTGCATGTTGAGTACCAAGGCTATATAGGGATCAAACATGGAAGACTGTGCATACAGTATATTGCAGAGATGGCCGCATACCTTTTTTTCCCCCAGACTTCCCCTTTAACGCCGCGCCGAGTGCGCTTTTGCACTTTTGCACCTCTGCCGTCTATAAATAGCTCTAAATAAATGGCAGCAAATTATATTTTAAAGTTGACTTCTCTAAAGCTTTGGCCTTTGCCAATCTAAGCGCACATAAACAATCCACGTAAGCCAACCTGAAAACGCGTCTTCTGTATCGGCGGGGCGCCGAAGGTAATTAAGCGGCCATTAAAACGATGTATTAAAACGCAACTGTTCATATTGAAACTATTTGATGGAAGCTTTAGACTTTCCAATTATTTTCCCTATTAATGAATTCACCTCTTTTTTTTTTTTCTTCTTCTTTTTTTTTTTTTCTTTATTGTTCTCTAATCTGCCTGGAAAAGGTATTTCAGAGCCGCGCCGTCCTTTATGTTTGAGTAATTAAAGAAGCGCACATCAAATAGTCATTTCCACTGATTGCAATTAATTATTAGCGACAATTTGTCTTCTCTACAGAACAGGAGGACATAATATGTCTCTCTTGGCTTTAATGTCCAGCCTTTCATGTCCTGCTGTTCCTTACAAATCCGCTCGCTTTATTTGCAATCACTTTTGCCAGTTTTATGTCTTTTATACTCCTTTTTTTTTTTTTTTTTTTTGTGCCGGCGCAGTGGCCTACAGAGCTTTGCTGTCTATTCCTTAAGGTATAGAAATAAATGGATAAATGTTTGTTGCCCGAAAGCAATTCATCAATTGACCGATTAATCACTTAAACAGCAACCAAATATTTATCTGCTATACAGTGCATCCGGAAAGTATTCACAGCGCTTCACTTTTTCCACATTTTATGTTACAGCCTTATTCCAAAATGGATTCAATTCTATTTTTTTCCTCAGAATTGTACAAACAATCCCCCCATAATGACAACATCAAAGAAGTTTTTGTGAAATCTTTACAAATTTATTAAAAATAAAAAATGAATTAAAAAAAATGTGCATAACTATTCACACCCTTTGCTCTATACTTTGGTGAAGCTCCTTTGGCACCAATTACAGCCTCAAGTCATGGGCGTCCACAGAACTTTTTTTTTTGGTGGGGGGGGGGGGGGGGGGATTGGCATTATTTTTAGGTCACCCATACACCACCGCTTTTCGCCCCCATATATGCCCCTTTAGAGAAGGTTTAGCCAGGGTCCCCCATAAATCACCCTTTAGAGTAGAGCAGGCCAGGGTCTCCATAGATCCCTTTTTAGTCTTACCTTTTCACTTCTATTCCCCCGTGTTACCAGATTTTCATGCACCACCAGGTACTCTAGGCTCTCCCTGCAAAGACTCCCTGCAAAGAATATATTTATAGATGTAGCACCCTCCTAGGTAGGTGCTAGGAAAAAGCACGTATGTGGCCCTGTCTGCTTATCAGGGGGGCCTGATCATTCAGCTGTGTTTCCAGGGGTGTCTGTTGAGTCTGGGGAGTCTCTCTACTGTGTCCAATGAGGGCTCTTGTTGGGCAGTGGAGGAAACCTGGCCAATAGCGTCAGTGGTGTATTTAGGTTTTGTGCTGCCCTAGGCCTGACTAAACTTGGGCTTCCCCTAATTTAAATATGACCCACCCCTTCCTGTAAAGGCCACACCCCTTCATGTTTATGACCCGCCCTATTATCTGTAAACCACAGGCTACAACCAGTTTTTCAGTGCCCATCAGTGCAGCCCCATCAGTTTCCATAAGTTCAGCCTCATCAGTGCAGCCTTATGAGTGCAACCTCATTACTGGCCATCAGTGCAGCATATCAGTGCGGCCTCATCAGTGGCCATCAGTACAGCCCCGTCAGTGGCCATTAGTGCAGCCTATCAGTGCATCATATCAGTGCTGCCTTATCAGTGGCCATCAGCGCAGCCTCATCAGTGGCAGTCATTGCAGCCTCATCAGTGCAGCCCATTAGTGCACAATATCAATGCAGCCCCATCAGTGAAGCTTATCAGTGCCCACTTTTTTGCTGCCCCCCCTGCAAAGTGCCGCCCTAGGCCTGGGCCTTGTTGGCCTAGGCCAAGATACAGCACTGAATAGCGTCCTGGGGCTTGTATCTATCTCAGTGGGCAGAGTCTGCCATAATGCATCCTGGGATGGAGTATAAGTCTCAGGGGAGCACATGACAGAGTGTCTTTGGTGGGAAGCATAGTCCCAGGAGGAGGCTGACGGCTGTCACTCCTTCTGTCAGAGATAGAGAAGGTGTCCTGGTGGTCGGCCTAGAGGAGGAAGGTTGAACTGGGCTGCAGGAAAGGATCCAGAGTGCTGTGGACCGAGTGGAGCTGCTGGGCAGAAGTTTCTAGGAAAAACAGTATAGTGAGTACTCAAAACTGCCCAGGGGACTGCCTAGGAGAGGGGACCACTCCAGAAGGTCAATGGCATCCGGGAGCCAGCTAAACAGTAGAGAAGGCTTAGAAAGGGGGTGCCAGAGTCTAAGCCCTGAAGCTAAGAGAGTGAAAGGGGGTGAAAGGGGGTGTGGTGCGGGCCCTAAAGTGTTCAGCAGTGAAGCAGTGTGTACAAGTAGCTACCTCAGCAAGGAGTGCTTAAGGGAGCTTAAAGAGGACTTCTTTATCCAGGAAAGCAGTCAGAAGTCAGTTCAGCGTTAACAGGCAGCAGGCCAGCGTTAACCAGTGTTAATCGACGTTGACGGGCATCCAGCCAGCGTCAAGTCAGCGCCAATCGGCATTTTTCATTTGTCCCTAGCAATTTGTGCATAGTTGAGCCAAAGGAATATCCCACTCATCCCTTCTCCTATCCAAGTTACAAAATAAATACAAAAACCCAAAGATACTGGACTGGTCATTGACTCAGTGCTCACACTTGAAGAACATGCTTAAATGTGCTGTTGTTGCTAGCGGTAACCCAGGCAGAACCGTAGCCAGCAAAACGGCTGGGAATTGTGCTACATATATTTAGCCAATATGACCCTCTTTAGAGCAGGCCAGAATCCCCATAGATCCCCCTTTAGAGCAGGCCAGGGTCCCCCATATATCCCCCTTTAGAGCAGGCCAGGCCAGGGTCCCCCATAGATCCCCTTTAAAGCAGGGTCCCCATAGATTCCCCTCCTAGAGCAGGCTAAGAAATTTCCAGGGTGGTGGGGGGGGGGGGGCACTTGCCCCCTGTTGCGGATGCCTATACCTCAAGTATTTTTGAGTATGATGCACTCCTATTTTTGGGCAGTTTCTCCCATTCTTCTTTGCAGGACCTCTCAAGCTCCATCAGGTTGGATGGGGGAGGGTCGGCGCACAGCCATTTTCAGATCTCTCCAGAGATGTTCAATCGGGTTCAAGTCTGGGCTCTGGCTGGGCCACTCAAGGACATTCACAGAGTTGTCCCATAGCCACTCCTTTGTTATCTTGGTTGTGTGCTTAGGGTCATTGTCCTGTTGGAAGATGAACCTTCACTCCAGTCTGAGGTCCAGAGCTCTCTGGAGAAGGTTTTCATCAGGGATGTCTCTACATTGCTGCATTCATCTTTCCCTCAATCCTGACTAGTCTCCCAGTTCCTGCTGCTGAAAAACATCCCCACAGCATGACGCTGCCACCACCATGCTTCACTGTAGGGATGGTATTGGCCAGGTGATGAGCGGTGCCTGGTTTCCTCCAGACATGACACTTGCCATTTAGGCTAAAGTGTTTAATCTTTGTTTCATCAGAGCAGAGAATTTTGTTTCTCATGGTCTGAGAGTCCTTCAGGTGCCTTTTGGCAAACTCTAGGCGGGCTGTCATGTGCCTTTGACTGAGGAGTGGCTTCTGTCTGGCCACTCCCATAGAGGCCTGAATGGTGGAGTGCTGCAGAGATGGTTGTTCTTCTGGAAGGTTCTCCTCTCTCCAAAGAGAAACGCTGGAGCTCTGTCAGAGTGACCATTGGGTTCTTGGTCACCTCCCTGACTAAGGCCCTTCTCCCCCGATCACTCAGTTTGGCCGGGCGGCCCGCTCTAGGAAGAGTCCTGGTGGTTCCAAACTTCTTCCATTTACGGATGATGGAGGCCACTGTGCTCATTGGAACCTTCAATGCTGCAGAAATATTTCTGTACCCTTCCCCAGATCTGTGCCTCCATACAATCCTGTCTCAGAGGTCTACAGACAATTCCTTGGACTTCATGGCTTGGTTTGTGCTCTGGCATGCACTGTTACCTGTGGGACCGTATATGTGTGTGCCTTTCCAAATCATGTCCAATCAACTGAATTTACCACTGGTGGACTTCACTTAAGCTGTGGAAACATCTCAAGGATGCACCTGAGCTCAATTTGGAGTGTCAGGGCCGCTGATAGGGGGGGACCACCAGCCCTCTTGTAGGGGGCCCGAGCACACAGGGGGGCCCACACAGAAACGGGGATTAGTGATGGACAACAAATACAGAAATCTTCCTCCAGCACCTGAATCTGATCTGTCCCCCTCCCTGCTATCAGCTTTTATCTGCTGAGAAAGAGACAGTCGTCCCTCACTAATCCCCTCCCTGTGTGGGCCCCCCTCCCAGCACTGGCTCTAATGTTATCTCTGCTCAGGAGTTTATTTGTAAATTGTAACTTTGTTTCTCTCTCTCTGATCACTGAGCTCCAACTGCCCAGCCTGTATATTTTTCTCATCTCATCTTCTTTTTTATTTAACAGTTTTTTTTTTTTTTATTTAGCAGGAATTATGCGAGTTATCTTATATTTGTGTCTGATAATAGTGATTTTGTTGTAATTTTAGCTAAATATATCTTTATTATTTTCTTGGGGGGGGGGTGATTTCTAACAGCAGCCCTGGTCATGGCAAAGGCTGTGATACTTATATACAGCATCCACCATGCTGCAGCTCAGTTTCAGGTACCCACTCCCACTTCCAAGTGAGCCCACTGCGGCGAGATCGCCCAGAGATTTGACCCCCCCCCCCTCCTCCTTCCCCCAGGTCAATCACAAAGTGCAGCGCCTTGCGCATGTGCAGAAGGGAACTGGCTGTGAAGCCACAAGGTTTCACCCAAAAGGGGAAGCTCTGCTTATCTGCCTCCGCTCCCACTTCCCGGGTGATCTCCCAGAAATCGCCCCCTCCTTCCCCTTGCTGCCGGGCCATTCACAAAGTGCAGCACAGTAGGAAAGCGGCTGTGAAGGCTTCACTGGCGTTTTCCCTTACAAGCAATGGCGGCGGCAGCACCCGAGAGCCGATGGAAAGATCGGCTGGGGTGAGGACACCGCGGGATCCCAGGACAGGTAAGTGTCCTAATATTAAAAGTCAGCAGCGACAGTATTTGTACAGTATTTGTAGCTGCTGACTTTTCTGAAGGAGCCTGGAGCTCCTCTTTAATGTTTTGAGTTTAAATGAGGAATAGGAAGAGCAGTACAGTATTTGGAGCCACTGCCTTTTTATTTTTGTTCTGAAGGAGCCTGGACCTCCTCTTTATGTAAATTTTGTTTTTGGGCTTCTGTTGTAATCACAGGAGCAGTATTGTGTAGTTTGGTCTGTTTAGGGCTTCACAGGCTGAGCATTTTGATTGCTTCTCCCTGCCCCTAGGAGAAGCTTCTAGAGCAGTGGTTCTTAACCTGGGTTCGATCGAACCCCAGGGGTTCGGTGGGTCAGTCTCGAGGGTTCGGCACACCCTCCGCTAGTACCACTTCGCTGTCAGGGACCATTTCTCCAGTTTCGGGCATGTCCTTCCGCTCCCGCTCCACCCTGTCATCATGGAAATACATAACATCCAGTGGCGTAGCGTGGGTGGTGCAGGGGGGGGCGGCCGCACCGGGCGCAACATCTGGGGGGGTGCATTCGCTCCACGGTGTCATTTCACTCACTCTGTCATGATAGGCTGGCCGCCCCTGCCCGTTGAGTCTGCTCGCAATCGCAGCTCTCTCTGCCCCTGGCTCACTCTCACTGCTGGCTGTGCAGCTCGGCTCCCAGCCGAATCCGATCCAGCCGGAGTCGGCGTCGCCCACTGTGGAGCGGTGGGGGGGGGGGAAGACAGGCCAGGCGTGCGGTGCTGAGAGGGACTGTCTGGGGGAGGGACTAACCCGTGCAGCGGCCGCCCAGCGCAGCGCGGGAGAGAACCACCAGGCCAGGCAGCCGCAGCAGCAGAAGAAGCCGGCAGGTGAGAGGGCAGAGAGCCAGTGGTGACAGTGGTGCTGCAGCCTGCAGGAGGAAAACCTAGCCTGTGATCGGGAGTCGGGACACCAGGGAAAAAAAGGTAGGACTGGAGTAGTACTGGCTGTACAAGTCTAGTGACTGACTGTCTGACTGACTGTGTGAGAACACTGAGAAGACTAAAAGGGATCTATTTTATGGGGAACCTGGCCTGCTGTATGGGGGGAGATCTAAATGGGGGACGGGACCTCACCTCACCCTGGCCTGCTGTAAGGGGGGATCTATATGGGGGACATGATCCCCCATATAGATCCCCCCTTACAGCAGGCCAGGGTGAGGTGAGGTCCCGCATATAGATCCCCCCTACAGCAGGCCAGGGTGAGGTTAGGTCACTCTGGGGTCCCCCATATAGATCCCCCCTTACAGCAGGCCAGGGTGAGGTTTGGTCACTTTGGGGTCCCCCATATAGATCCCCCCCTACAGCAGGCCAGGGTCCGGACCTCACCTCACCCTGTCCTGCTGTAAGGGGGGAGATCTATATGGGGGACGGGACCTCACCTTACCCTGGCCTGCTGTAAGGGGGGATCTATATGGGGACCTGGGATCTATATGGGGGACCTCACCCTGGCCTGCTGTAAGGGGGGATCTATATGGGGGACCAGGTCCCCCATATAGTTCCCCCCTTACAGCAGGCCAGGGTGAGGTGAGGTCCCGTCCCCCATATAGATCTCCCCCCTTACAGCAGGCCAGGGTGAGGTAAGGTCCCGACCCCATATAGATCCCCCCTTACAGCAGGCCAGGGTGAGTTGACATGAGACATGATAATGACATGAGAGTGGCACTTGCCAAGATAAAGCCTTGCATTTCTGAACTGGTCTCTGAAGGACAACAGCAGAAGTCACACTAATTTGCAGTAAATATTCATTATGTTTTTGTGTGAAAATCATGTTTTAATGGTTTTGTTCATTTTGTGCACCTATCTATTAATATATACCTATGTTTTGAATTTGAAAAAATCATATTTTATTTTTCCAATTAAGAAGGGTTCGGTGAATGCGCATATGAAACCGGCGGGGTTCAGTACCTCCAACAAGGTTAGGAACCACTGTTCTAGAGCAAGGGTCTTCAAACTATGGCCTTCCAGTTGTTCAGCATTAAGCACAAATGTACAAAATAAGCACTAAACACAAAAGACACTAGGTGGCAGGAGAAGCCTATGTCCTACCAATCAAGCTGCTTCCTTAGCAACCCAGGATGTTGGGTGGATGAAGATGCCTGCCACCTAGCAACCTAGAACATTGGGTGGCAGGAGCCGCCTAGCAACCTAGGATGCTGGTTGGCAGGAGCCTTCTGCCCCCTGGCAACCTAGGACATAGGGCAGCAGGAGATGCCTAGCAATCTAGGACATTGGGCAGAAGGAGCCGCCTAGCAACTTAGGATGTTGGGCAGCAGGAGCCTTCTGCCACCTAGCAACCTAGAACATTGGGTGGCAGGAGCCATCTGCCACCTGACAACCTAGGACATTGGGCAGCAGAAGCTGCTCGGCAACTTAGGATGTCGGGCAGCAGGAGCCGCCTAGCAACCTAGGACGTTTGGGCAGAAAGAGCCGCTTAGCAACCTAGGCAGGAGCCGCCTAGAAAATAAAGGACATTGTGCAGCAGGATCCACCTAGAAACCTAGGACATTGGGTTGCAGGAGCTGTCAGCCGCCTAGCAACATAGGACATTGGGCGGCAGGAGCCATCTGCCGCCTAGTAACATAGGACATTGGGCAGCAGGAGCCATCTGCCGCCGAGCAACTTAGGACTTGGGGCGGCAGGATCTACCTGCAGCCTAGCAAACCAGAACAATTTTTTGTAGGATCTTGCTGCCAGCCTGCATCGTCCCAGGCAGCTGCATTTCATACTCATTACTATGAAGATTGTACATTCAGACTGTAACTTGGTCTGGCCTCCTATCCACCTCTAGGTCAACTGTTTTGTGCTACCCACCTCCATTTGTAGTGCAAATAACTTAACACTTGGAAAGTTCACCCAGCTCTTCCATTCTCTCATCATTGTGAGTCCCCCTATTCTGAGTCCTCGTTCAGAGTCAGTTCTACCGTGAAGGGCTCCCTCCTGCCCAGGTCACAAACCTACATAATGCAAGTCAGAGGTGACCTGTTCCCATGCTCCCTTCTGACTAGCGCTCCACCAACTGCAAATTATAAAAGAGGTACTGATTTCACCCACCAACTATCCAGGGGAGGAACCTTACTAAAAAGGGTACTAACCTCTACTACTACAAGCTTCAGGTTTTTTTTTTTTTTTTTAAAGCCCGTGGTGTGTGAAACACACTCAAAAGACTTAACACCCGGTGCATAAAAAAGTGCACACACGCAAACGTGGACACACAAAAAGTGCACAAGGCGTACACATGGCCCTCCTCCGAAGAAGAAGGGCCCTGACCCTGATCCCCCGGGGCGCGAAGCTCCTGACAGGGACTGAGGTACTCACTTTGGTCCACCCAGCCGAAGCCGGGCAGACACCATTCTTCAGGGGGACTGCCGAAACAGCCCACGCCGAGTACTAGGTGGGGCTCCCCCGAAGGGAGACCCCATGGGAGAGGGCGAACTAAGGCAGAAGGCCATATCCACCCCCTCCCAAGACTTACAGGGCAGGCCCGAGGACCTACGCCATCAAAGTTGTGCAAAGTGCTCAACCAAAAGGGACAAACGTGACACACAACAAAGAAAAACAGAGTGGGGAAAAGGGAAGTGGAGAAGTGCAGGGTAGTGCCAAAGTGCAAGACCTTGGCAGGCCCCTCGGCCAGGAATAAAAAATTCCTCTGGTGTTGGCCAAAAGGCCCACCCCAAGAGGCAGGTGCTTGAAAAAGTGTGATGGTGCAGTGACCAAGGTGCCACAAAAACTCAGGTGAGTTGCCCCTCACCAGTGAAATTGAGGCACCCCTGGGCTGCCACCCCAGGGGCACGTACACCACGGGCTTTTTCGGTCTCAGCCCCTGGCCAGACCCAGTGTAGCCCTTCCTGTCAGGAGGCCAGGAATGCAGACAGCTCGGGGAGAGCCCAACCTCGAAGGTAAAGAAAATGGCCCCCTTCTAGCCAAATTCACCGAAGAGGAAGGGCCCTTCCCCTCACCATCCGCACTCCCACCAATTACATCCAGGAGCAGTACTAACCGGTTGACCACGCCGGCTTTCTCGCTCCCTTCAAACTGACAGGGGCGGACCCATTCAAATCAGGAAGGCATTGGAACCATCCGGCTTTCTCTGGTTTGGCCTACTCCGGTCCTCCAGTTACGCCCAGAGCGCCCCGGTTAACTTCGGCCACCACCGATACTAACCTTCCGGTTCCATTCCAACACTGATAAGAACAGATACTACACTTGATCTTAGCCAAAAGGCCAACAAGCTTCAGGTCTTACTCCAGCAGATGACATGCCTAACATCTGCAGCGAGACCACTGCTTCCCCATTTCTGCAGCATGCTGGTAAGTGACAGTCCTTTCTACTCACAGTGGCTGCTTTCTACATAAAACCTCGCACACTTAATCTTTTGATGCATTTAGCTCACATAAACTGAAAATACAACTGGGAATTTGTGTAGGCTGTGTGCCGCCCCTGAAAGCCCTGTCATCAGGTCACAGCCCATGGTAGTTATGCAGAAATCTGACCTTGGGGGCTCATTCAAAGGTTTTGTATGGCCATTTCAAATACTGGATTTGCATGCACTATCAGATCTTTTTTTTCCTTCAGCCTGCAAAAAGGCCTAACTGTTCATCAATCCACGCTATACAACGCAGATAGACAAATCTAGCCCTCTGATAGCTGTAAATAGTGACTGCATCTGATTGGATGAAGCTGTTTTTCAGCCATAACTTTTATGTCCCGCTCCTTCCACTTTTTTTTTTTATGTAAGGGTGTTGGGTGGGAGGGGGCTAACAGGGCCACCCATGTACAAAACATGCATAGTGTATGGTCAGATTTAGTCTTCAACCACCATAAATCCAATCGAATTGACCATCCTTAATCATGTGGGACACAGTCCACCCACAAATTGGGTGACATCAAACTCAAAAGGTTTTTTGTTTTTGTTCTCAGAGAATAGGTGCAGGTACTCCCCCCCTTCTGAGTCACCCCTTCCTACCGCCTCCTCCTTTTGAGCATGTCAATTGGTTCCATCTTTTAGAGAATACCGAATAAAGTATCATTTTTTTGATGCTAAGTAATTTGTATGGAATTTAATTATAACAAGAAAAGCAGTAAAAGAGCTTTTGGCTTGACAAAGTGGCAGGACTCAGCCCTGAAACATGTAGCCACGCCCCTTGCTTCACGTGTTGACATCTCAGCTAGACCTAGCTACAGTATCTCACAAAAGTTGGTACACCCTCACATTTTTGTAAATATTTAAGTGTTTTTGCATGGCAATACCACTTACTGTTATCTCACATATACTGTATATTCTTATTATTACCACCCTAACTCCTCCCCCACAGTTTTTACACTACATAGACAGTAATATACCGAAACGTACGGATTGTTCCCGATTGGTGTGCTATTACTTTGTGGAACGTTTCCCAAAATGGTTCACGAAATATCGGCGTTTTTGTGGTGAAATTTGTCCCATAGGAATGAATGGCGGAATGTTCAAAACTAGAGTGGGAGCTGAAAAATCAGGACATGATTTCTAAACTGCCACCACTCCCTCATTTTCACCGACACAAATCTTATATCAACCAAAAAGTGCTCTGCGCCCCGAGCCCACCCTTTTTTGAAGCCTATTAGAGCCTCTGGTTCTAATTACGTGCTTCAAATAAAATAAAAAACCCCATTGGAATCCATGCATGGATGGGGGCGGGGGCGACGCCCCTGCACCACCAATGGATGGGCCGGCACTGGTACATTCCCAGTTAGCGGAATGGCAAGTGGTTTAAGAAGAATTGCAGGCATTTTTGCATAGTTGCACAGTTCCAGCTTGGACCATTGTATCTCTGTATATACCATACAGTACCTAACTGATGCCCCTAGAAGCTGTAAATCACGGGAGAAGACACTGCTACTACAGTGACCTCCACTAGCTTCTGGGTCCCGTACTGGAGCATTGTCAACATGAGAGGTCGGCCACTTGGCACTGAAGTCATTCAGAGAATGCATTTTCTGAATGAACGCAAGGCATTCTCTGATTAGTTAAGATTGCTGTAGTAGTTGTGTAGCAGTAGTGCCTATTATAGTGATTTCCAGCTTCCATGGGGATGCCACAGGTATGGTTAAAAAATTGGGTTGCAAAGGAAGGAAGGGAAAAGGGAGGGAAGGAAGGAAAGGGTAAGAAAGGGAGGGAATAGGGAAGGAAGAGAAAGCAAAAGGGAAGGAAAGAAGGTGTGTGTGTGTGTGGGGGGGGGGGGGTAAAAATTGGGGGTGTGAAGGAAGGAAAAGGAGAGATAAGGAATGAAGAAAATAAAGGAAAAATTAAGAAAGAAGAAGAAAGGAAAATGAAAATAAAAGGATAAGGAAGGAATACAAAGGGTAAGGAAGATAAAGAACAGAAGAGAAAGGAAAGGGGTAAAAACCGGGGATGTGTGAAGGAAGGAAAAAGAGAGAAACAATGAAGGAAGGAGAAGAAGAGGGAAGGAAGAAAATGAGAAGAAAAGGGAAGGAAGAAAAAAAAAAGGAAGGGGGAAATGAAAAGAGAGGGAAGGAAATAAAAGGAAGGACAAGAAGTAAAAGGGAAAGAAAAGAAAGGAAAGGAAGGAAGGCAAGATGGTGGGGGGGGGGGTAAAAATGTAGGATGTGAAGGAAGGAAAGGAGGAGAGAGATAAGCAACGAAGGAAGGAAAGAGAAGGAAAGAAAAAGAGGGGGGGGGAGGGAAAAAAAAAGGGATGGAGAGAAGGGAAAAGGAGACAATGATGGAAAGAGATGAAATGGGAAGAAAGGAAAAGGAATGAAGAAAAAGAATGGAAGGAATAGAAAGGAAAAGATTGAGGGTGTGAAGGATGGAAAGAAGGAAAAGGCCGGAGAAGCAATGAAAGAATGAGAAAGGAAGAGATGAAAATAAAGAAGGATGGAAAAAGTAAATAAAAGAGAAGGAAGAGAAAGGGAAGGTAGAGGAGAAGATTGGGGGAAGGGGGAGAGTAAAAAGTTGGGATGTGAAGGACAAAAAGGAGAAAGAGAGATAAGCAATGAAGGAAGGAAAAGAAAAGGGGCGGAAGTAAGAAAGGGAAAAAAGAAAAGGAAAGAAGGCGAGAAGGAGAGCGGGGCAATGAAGGCAGGAGAAGAAAATAGAAAAAGGAATGAAGAAAAAGGAAGGAATAGAAAGGAAAAGAAAGGAGAAGGGAAAGGAGGTGCAGGGAAAAAGTAAAAATTGGGGGTGTGAAGGAAAGAAAGAAGGGAAAAGGAAGAGAAGCAATGAGGAAAGGAGAAAGAAAAGGGAAGGAAGAAAAAGAAAGGATGGGGGAAAAGAAAAGGGAGGGAAGGAAATAAAACGAAGGAAAAGGGAAAGAACAGAAAGGAAGGCAACAAGGTGGGGGGGGGGATAAAAATTGAGGATGGGAAGGAAGGAAAGGAGGAGAGAGATAAGCAATTAAGGAAGGAAAAGAGAAGGAAAGAAAAAGAAGGGGGAATGGAAAAGAAAAGGGATGGGGAGAAGGGAAAAAGAGACATGATGGAAAGAGAAGAAATGGGAAGAAAGGAAAAGGAATGAAGAAAAAGAATGATAGGAAATTAGGAATAGAAAGGAAAAGATGGAGGGTGTGAAGCAAAGAAAGAAGGGAACGGCTGGAGAAGCAATGAAGGAAGGAGAAAGGAAGAGAGGAATATAAAGAAGGATGTAAAAAGTAAATAAAAGAGAAGGAATGGAAAGGGAAGGAAGAGGAGAAGATTGGGGGAGGGAGGGGAGGGAGGAGAGTAAAAAAGTTGGGATGTGAAGGACAAAAAGAAGGAGAAAGAGAGATAAGCAATGAAGGAAGAAAAAGAAAAGGGGCGGGAGTAAGAAAGGGGAAAAAAAGAAATGGAAAGAAGGCGAGAAGGAGAGCGAGGCAATGAAGGAAGGAGAAGAAAATAGAAAAAGGAAGGAAAAGAGAAGGTAAAGGAGGTGCAGGGAAAAAGTAAAAATTGGGGGTGTGAAGGAAAGCAAGAAGGGAAAAGGGAAAGAAGCAATGAAGGAAGGAGAAAGAAAAAGAAAGAAAGGGGGAAAAGAAAAGGGAGGAAAGGAAATGAAAGGAAGGAGGTCAAGAAGGTGGGGGGGGGGGGTAAAAATTTAGGATGTGAAAGAAGGAAAGGAGGAGAGAGATGAGCAATGAAGAAACAAGGGGAAGGGAAAAGAGACAATGATGGAAACAGAAGAAATGGGAGGAAAGGAAAAGGAATGAAGAAAAAGAACAGAAGGAATAGAAAGGAAAAGTTTGAGGGTGGGAAGGAAAGAAGGGAGAGTCTGGAGAAGCAATGAAGGAAGGAGAAAGGAAGAGAGGAAAAGAAAGAAGGATGGGAAAAGTAAATAAAAGAGAACGAAGGGAAAGGGAAGGAATGGGAGAAGATTGAGGGGGAAGTAAAAAGTGGGGATGTGAAGGTCAAAAAGAAGGAGAAAGAGAAATAAGCAATGAAAGAAGGAAAAGAAAAGGGCCGGAAGAAAGAAAGGGGAAAAACAAAAAAAGAAAGGAAAAGAAGGTGAGAAGGAGAACGAGACAGAGGAGGAGAACGAGAGGAGAAGACAGAGGAGGAGAACGAGAGGAGAAGAAAATAGAAAAAGGAAAGGAGAAAAAGGAAGGAATAGAAAGGAAAAGAAAAGAGAAACGAAAGGAGGTGCAGGGAAAAAGTAAAAATTGGGGGTGTGAAGGAAAGAAAGAACGGAAATGGAAGAGAAGCAATGAGGAAAGGAGAAAGCAAGGAAAAGAATGAAATAAAAAGGAAATTAAAGGAAAAGAATGGAAACAATAGGAAAAGAATGGAAGAAATGGGAAAAGAAAGGAAAATAATGGAAGAAATGGGAAAAGAAAGGGAAAGAATGGAAACAATAGGAAAAGAAAGGAAAAGAATGGAAGAAATAGGAAAAGAATGGAAAAGAATGGAAGAAATAGGAAAAGAAAGGAAGGCAGAGAAAGGGGGAAAAAAAAGAAAAGTGAGGGCAGGAAAGGAAAGTAAAAGAAAATGGAAGGAAAAAGAACAAAGGAAAATAAAGAGAAGAAAGAAAAGAAAGGAGAAAGTAACAGAAAGGAAGAAAATAAGAGATGGAGGGAAGTAAAGTTTGGAGAGAGGGAGGAAGGGAAGGAAAAAGTAAAAAAAAAAAATATATAAGAAAACGAATAACAATAGAATAAAAAGTCACTTCCTTTTTATACACGAGTGTTTGGTTGGATTTGCTCCAGGTCTTTTTTGGGCCCTGCCAATGTGAGTGGGCCCGAGTTTAAAAGAAAACTCCGTCCCTCGATTCGCCATTATGAACAAGACGCGCCAAGCACAGAACACGAGTCAGCGAGACAAACGGGACAATGCTGTGTATTTGCCTAGCTTGATCTGACAACACAGAAACAATGTATCGGAGAATGTTCGCTGGTCTTATCTCCCAGACAGAATAACACGCACTCTCTCCATTCTTGTAATGAAACCCCCACATCCATTTTATTTTTTGATGTGTCATTGTAATTCAAGAGATGTTTTTAATCTCTGAATTGCCCGGGCACAATAAACCATATAAAATGATTCTGGCAGGCCTCCCTGCGCTTCGCCAACAGACTTTTTTCATTTACAACATTTTTATTTTTTTCTTCTTTCTTTCTCTCTCTCCTTTTCTTGAACCCGTCTATTGAAGGCTTTGTTGCCTGTATTTAAAATTAAAGTATCTTCACTTCAAACAAGGATTTAAGAGAATAATAATGAAGGGACACAATGCGCGGCGCACATGAAAGGTAATAATATGGAAAACACGACGATTTTCAGAGCCGAGCTTATTTTTCATTAGGAAAGACATGAAGATAGATACCTCATTAAGGGGCCACTTTTATTTAGCTTTATTAGTTTGGCCAATCGTTTCCATTCTTCTCAAAGTAATTTATAATTTACTGTTTAATTAAGATTGTGATATCGGCCATTCAGAAATGAAATTCAATTAAACAAAAAGAACATTATACTTCCTGCGGTGGAAGCTAAAAAAAAAAAAAAATCAGCTATTTACCTTCATTACTTCTCTGTACTCTACTAATCTTCAACTGAAATACCGTGAAAAACGAATGGGTTCCGCTTTTTAGAAATTGGCAAAAATGAAAAAAAAAATATATATATATATATTGTGCATGTGTATATATATATATATATATATATATATATATATATATATATATATATAGTGTGTGTGTATATATATATATATATATATATATATATATGTATATATAATATATATATATAAAGCAGCAGCATTTAAATTCCCTCCTATAATAATAAACAGCTCCGTAGAGCTTTTAAAACTGATCTCCAGAAAAAGTAAATATTGTCTAAATCCATCGGACATGTGTCTTCTTTTTGAATCTCGATGAGCTTTATTTCTTCCAGATCTGTGCAGTAATCCAGTGTGAGACTTCCTGTAATAAAGACCGCCCACTGCTGCTCTTTCTCCTAGTGCAGAGTGACTGGTCTTGTCTCCACCCCCTCCTGTAGTTTTCTGTATTAGGTGGAGCCTGCTGGGCCCCTCCCACAGCTCTGCTCTCTCTCTCCTTGTGCAAGATGACTGGTCTTGTCTCTGCCCCCTCCTGTAGTTTTCTGTAGTAGGTGGAGCCTTCCAGGCCCCTCCCACAGCTCTGCTTTCTCTCCTTGTGTGGAGTGACTGGTCTTGTCTCCGCCCCCTTCTGTAGTTTTCTGTAGTGGATGGAGCCTGATGGGCTCCTCCCACTGCTCTGCTCTTTCTCCTTGTGCAGAGTAACTGGTCTTGTTTCTGCCCCCTCCTGTAGTTTCCAGTAGTGGGTGAAGCCTGATGGGCCTCTCCCACAGCTCTGCACTCTCTCTTTGGGCAGAGTGACTGGTCTTGTTTCCGCCCCCTCCTGTAGTTTTCAGTAGTGGGTGGAGCCTGATGGGCCTCTCCCACAGCTCTGTTCTCTCTCCTTGTGCAGAGTGACTGGTCTTGTTTCCGCCCCCTCCTGTAGCTTTCGGTAGTGGGTGGAGCCTGCTGGGCCCCTCCTACAGCTCTGCACTCTCTCCTTGTGCAGAGTGACTGGTCTGGTCTCCGCCCCCTCCTGTAGCTTTCGGTAGTGGGTGGAGCCTGCTGTGCCCCTCCCACAGCTCTACTCTTTCTCCTTGTGCAGAGTGACTGGTTTTGTTTCCACCCCCCTCCTGTAGTTTTCAGTAGTGGGTGTAGCCTGCTGGGCCCCTCCCACAGCTCTGCTCTCTACACAGGCTATGTACAGCACAGTACTGATGTCACTGCTACGTTGAAATGGTAATATCTGGGGTTTAAAATGTTTTTGGTGCACACAATGTGGATTTATATATTTTATGACAATTGGGGAATATATGGAAATGAATGTTTCTGTTCTGCAGTTCAACTGTAAAGCGTATCTAAAACTAGATATAAAAATGTAATTATTTGCAAATCCTTGGATGTTGTATCTGCATCAGTTTTCTTTTTTCATGTTTTTTTGCCTTTTTGTTTACCTGACTACGTAAGTTTAGTTTAGCTTCTCTGTAAGCAGTGGAGCAGGGTTGCTTGATTGCTTAGGACTGCTCAGTGTTTCATAGGCTGTTGTTCTGTTACTTCCCCCTGTCTTCTAGAGTATTCTAGAAGTATAGTGGGGAGGGAGAGTAGAGCAGGCAGCCTGAATATTTATTGGACTATAGCCAATCCCTGGGGAGATGTGCCCAGAAGGTGATGAGAGCGCCCATAAATAGCCTGAGGCCTGGGTAGCAGGGTGCAGAATTCCTGGGTCCAGTCCTGGGAAGAAACCCCCTCTGCAGGGCTTTGCACCCTTGTGAAGGATCCTTGGGAGAGGTTTGAGGAAGACACCGAGGTCCCAGATAGGCTTAGCTGGGCGGCCTATTCGCAGATCCGTGTCTAGGGATACAGTTGGGTTAGGAGGAAGGTCGCTGGAGAAGGCCAGAAGGAAGTTGGTGGGAAAGAGTCCAACTGTCCTATGGTGGTGTGAGTCTTTTTCTCCCTCACTGATGGATATGGACAGGAGACAATCAATGATCCTGTGGCTAAGTGAGTAGATGACTCCCCAATGCTGAAGGAAAATAACAGTGTGTAGCATTTAGGTCCTGAGGGAGTACAAGTCACCAGCCTGCGGCACATTCAGTTTGTGAAGTGCAGCCAGTAACGTAGGAATCCTCAAATTGTTCAGTTTGCAGTTTACTGGGGTATCCCATGCTTGATACTCCTATCCAAGTTCATTGTTCCCAATAAAAGCCCAAAAAAGAAACCCTCTACACTGTTTTCTGAGCCAGTGGCAGAGTGAAGGAAATGCGATGTGCCTGGCTGTGTGTGCTCCGAATGGGGAAACAGGACCAAATTCACCAGGTAATGTGCTACACTGTTGGTTTTACCAGTAACGCACTTCCTAGAGTGAAAGAGCTTAATCACTATACTGTCTCTATGGAGAAGCAAGGTTGTCACCCCAAGCAAGGGCTACAGAACACCTTCTACTCTCCTCATCTCCATAACGCTGAGCTAATAGGTTTTGTGTTTACATGACTTAATATTTGAGATTACTTTCTCTGCACCGTCTCCAGCCGCCAAGTGTGAACTAAGGGGTGGTTGGGTTTAGTGTTGGGTTGGTAGCTGCATTTAGAATGCAAGATCAGGCAAATGCCATTGTTATTAATGGTCTGCCTTGGTTGGCGCTTAAAAAAATGATGGGTTGTATTTTATCCCAGTTCTTAAGGGTTTGTATTCCCTGGCGTTTAGAGTATCCAGCTTTGGATGGAGGGAGTGCTGAGGGTTTGGAACCCCTGACAGGTTTTTATTCTTATTAAAAAAGAATAGCGCACACATGCAAAAGAAATGACTATCCAATATGGAGACAATCCATAAATAAAAATGGGGATTTAGTCCCACCATATGGCCATATCGTGCTCAAGCCCACCACTGCGCCAAAGTACCCCATTATCAGTGGGTCCTACACTATCCATAAAAAAGGGGTGAATGCAGCCTCTCTAACCCTTGGAGACAACACTCCTTGCTGGGAAGGTGTGCTAATGCACTACAGGGGACTCCTCCTCTATCTACTTGATAGTGGACACCGATAGAGTACATACAGGTGTGTGTGGGGGATGGGATGCTCAACCTCAGAAGTCTGGTCAGAATTTTTAATATACATGTTGCTTGGTCCATAGCTGCACTGGTTTTAGATATACATGTTCAGGGTTTGCTCCCCCAATTTTTTGCTTGTTTATTAGGTTTTTATTCTTGTCTGGGTCACCATCTCTGTTTGTCTTGGTGACCATTGTCACAGGACTGAAAGTGATTGTAAATACAAAATATGAAAGTGCTAACCAAACCTAGAATAGTAGAGAAATCTTTCAATTGGGGACATTGTTCCAGTGACAAGAGGGCATTTCTTTCACTGTGATGAGATATCCTCCTACTTCTTGTTGTGTCTACAGAGAAGCCCACCAATGAGGGGAATCCAGCTACCATACTCAGCCTGGGCCCCATTGAGTCAGTAGGGGTGTCTGACCCAGCAGGGGCTGCCTGCAGTTGACCCCAGTGAGCTTCATCAGGTTAGCTCTGCCCATCTATAGTAGACAGCTGATCCCACTACCGGCATGCCTCCAATCAGCTGCTGCTGTGCGCCATTCACCAGTCAAAGGCATGTTGGAAGACGCATGCAGACACGCTGTCCCCGTTAGGAAGATGGGCACCTCCAAGTGAATCCACGTGAGTGAGGAACATGAAAGCAGGGAGACACAGCAGCACTCACCTGAGCGTAGTATGATTAGTAAAGTTCATAATTTAATGCAATTAAAAAATGGCAACTCACAAGAAGTAAAATGTATAAAGGCATGACACATGGGTTGGCCTCTCTGTACAATCCTGATCCTGGTAGCTGGCGGGTTTGGGCGCTGGTGGAGGCTCGTTCGCTCTGGTGGTTTCCAGGAGTGAATCCAAGAGTCGGGTCCTCGTCAACTGTAATGTCAGTGGGTGGGGTACGAAATCTATAAGATTTAAATTTGACCTTCCATGCTACAGATGTGTGCATTTTGGGAAAAATGAAGGTGGTACTGCAATAAGCAAGACTCCCTCCTTCATGGCACATAGTTTGACTTTTGTAAGACCTCATTATCATCCAAAGCAGATCTAAATAGTATTTCCTATTAAATGTGGACTCTTAAGAGCCGGTTCACACTGGGGCGACTCAAAGTCTCCCCGACTTTGAGCCGCCCCGTGTAGTACGACTTCATCGCGGCTTGCAAACGACTTCTATAATTGAAGTCAATGCAAGCCACTCCGATGTCGCCCTGAAGTAGTGCAGGAACCTTTTTCTAAGTCAGAGCGACTTGAGTCGCTCTGATTAGAACGGTTCCATTGCACAGAATGGAGCACAACTTGTCAGGCGACCAAGTCAGAACCAGCTATAAGATCTGTTGGTTGTTTAGGGACTCAACGTTCATTAGTTTCGGTGGAGGGGCCAGGTCATCCATTCGAAACAAAACAACACTGCTAAGTTCTGCTAACTGAGCTCAGAGATTTGTGAGCAAAAAGGTAAGGTTCAAACTCTGACAGGTAGGAGGAAGGAATAGAAGATGGCTACCTGTATGGATCATCTTTGAAAAATCTACATTGGAAGATGACTACCTATATGGGAGCATCTTTGAAAGAATCCAGAAGGTGGCTACCTGCATGGAGAATCTTAAAGAACAAAGAAGATGGCTACCTGTTTGGAACACTTTTGGGGAAATCCACAATGAAAGATGGTCACCTGTATTAAGAATATTTGGGAACATTTACTATGAAAGGTGTCTACTTGTATGGAGCATCTTCAGAAAAGTCTTCTATGCTGATAGGTATCCAGGAGAGCTTGGGAGAAGCTGTTGCCAGTTGAGATTGTTTGGAGACCTCAGAAGGCTAAACAGAAAAGGCTGACCAACTGTTTGTTTTACCACACAATAAGCCAAAGTTGCACCCTGGGATGTTAAACCACCAAGGCCTCATTTACACTTGTGTGACTTGTCATGCCAAGTTGGACCCCAAAGTTGCAAGACAAGTCACACCCCATGTTTCTACAATGAGTACCATTCATATCTGTGCAACTTAAAGTCATTCCTGCACTACTTTTGTCAAACTTTCATGCGACTTGAGGGCCATAGACTTCATTGTTGTGACAGACCCAACCAGGACAGGGGCTTTTGGAGGGGACTAGGGGCAAACCTCCTTCCTACTGATTATAGCCCATGGAGAGAGCAGATCATTCTCTAATGATGGGCAGCCATATAATGGACGTTTAGAGTGATGCTTGGATTACGTCACTGAATAAGGACAATAAAACTTCCCTTCTGGAGTGGATGGAAATGTGTATTATTAATATTGTACAGGCTAATTGGTAGAGGGAATATGGTGGCCCTCCTGCAGACTAGGTTGGAGAGGTTCCTTCACTTGGGGCAGAAATATATATCAACCATAATCCTCAGAAGACCTATGAATATAAATTAATTCCACACTGTCCGACTGCTGGGACATTGTATGTCTTCTATAGACTTGTCTAGTGGACGGAATACACAAGGTTTTGTCTCTCCAATTGTTAATTGGGTCACCTATTGTTTCTGTCTGTCTGCTAGTAATATGTGCTCTACACCTAGGCTGATTTAAGTGACTAGTTAATTAGCTCATGTTAATTATATCACTGTCACCTATTAGTTGATAGAGGGGGATTGGCATGTAGTATATGTAGTATATGTTGGTTGTTCCCTAATTATTTAATTTATTTTATTTAACTATATTCCTGTATACAGTTTCCTTTGCCCATCCCTTCTACAGAGAAGCCCCTCCTGAGCAAATTGTTTATCGATCTCTGTTCCTGGTGTCCCTTCGGCAAGAGAAATGAGTTCTAACCTTAACCCTAACCTTAGCCCTAATCATAGCCATAACCCTAACCATAACACTACCTATAACTTTAACCTTAAACCTAGCCATAACCATGAGCTCTAACCCTATCCATAGCCATAACCTCAGCCATAGCCATAACCCTAATCCTAATAAGCAGTTTCCAGGGTGGAGCGAAATGCATTAAGCGGGTGGATACTTCTGGTTACGTCATGTCCGCCCTTTGGAACGCAAACCACGACTTTTGAATTCCAGAACGGCGTCATTACATGCTCACATGCAAGAGGAGAGTTTTACATAGTTTGTGAGGTTGAAAAAAGACATCAGTCCATCCAGTTCAACCTATGATGTGTGTGTGTGTTTGCTGTTAACCGTACATTGTATACCCCTGTATGTTGTGGTCTTTAAGGTGCCCATTTAATAGTCTTTTGAAACTATCCACGCTCCCCGCTAACACCACTGCCTGTGGAAGAGAATTCCACATCCCCACTGCTCTGACAGTGAAGAACCCCTTACGTATTTTAAGGTTAAACCGGTTTTCCTCTAGTTTTATTGAGTGGCCACGTGTCTTATTGTATTCCCTTTCTCTAAAAAGTGTGTTCCTTATGCTAGGGTCGCCATTACAGTATTTGTACATTGATATCATATCCCCCCTCAATCGTCTCTTCTCCAGAGAGAATAAATTCAATTCTTGTAGTCTTTCCTCATAGCTGATGTCCTCCATTCCCCTAATTATTTTTGTTGCTCTTCTCTGGACTCTCTCCAGTTCCAGCACATCCTTCCTGAGGACCAGAGTTTTGTAAGTGCGCAATTGGCTTTTATATGTTTTTTTTTTTTTCAATGTTTTTATTAAGGATTTTCAATACAATGAAAATTTGCAAGCATTCAGATATGATATAGTCCGCGTTCGATTATTGACATAGTAGGAACATATATATAAGGCTAAACACAGACAATGCGACCTAGAGGAACAAATTGAGCTGATTAGGAAGTACGATAATGAGTAAGGGGGAGCTTTATAATATACTGCTGGAGATGGAGATGCCAGCTGTGCCCCCAGAACACCTGAACAGCCCTTTTGGGAGCTAACTTTGATCGGGTGGGGACCCAGCTGGTCCGCCCCCTCCTCTACATTTTTTTCTTTTCCCCTATTAGTTTGAACGTTCAAGTTTAAGAAAGACATGCATGGAAATAAAACCGTGAATTATACACTTAAACAGCAAGAGGCGTCTGTAGGACACGTAAGATCACAAATAACGTGCATAACATAAAGAACTATCAGAATTAAGCACTCAACTCAAACAAGTGTTACTGATTTTTCTTCTTATCGGCAATATCTGAAGACCATATAGGGGGAACCCAGTCCCTCACTGTGGGGAGAAAGGGGATTGGGAAGGATTGAGGGGGGAAGGGGGAGACTGCAGAGTATAATTGGACGGGTATGTGCATAGTTTTACCGGGATTTGTGAGGAGTCTCCATGAGTAAAGGGATCATAAAAGGAGTGTATGAGGCTAACCATGGAGATGTCAAATCAAGTGAGCAGAGCAGGTATATGAGTGCTACTATACCGGGGGGGGGGATTGTTTACTTGATACTGTCCCCCTCCTTAAATTCCCGACCCTCCCGATGCATACTAGCTCATTATGCCTTTGTCTTTTAGGTTTTTATGGTTTTAAAAAAATTTTTTTTTTTGGGGGGGGGGGGGGGGGGGTTACAACCTCTTTAATGTCTAAGGCAATGTACATATTCCCCAGCACACCAATAATCTTCAGTTATCATCCGAAGGTTTTTTTTTTGCAGAGAGTTCACATCACAAAGACAAGAAGTTGCAGTGTTTCGGAGCCTCACAGGGTCCCTTTCATCAGGCATGGGTCTAAGGCAGGGGGGTCTCCAAACTATCGCCTTCCAACTACAATTCCCATCATACCTAGTCATGTCTGTGAATGTCAGAGTTTTAAAATACCTCATGGGATGTGTAGTTCCACAACAGCTGGAGGGCCGTAGTTTGAGGATCCCTGGTCTAAGGCATCTCTAGTCCACCCAGGACTGTAGTGCCAGAAAATAAATGATGACGATGGATGCATCAACAATTCAAGCCTTTAATTAGTGGTATTTTGTAATTTAAATTTCATTTCAATTTTGTGAAAAAAAGATCTGAGCTATTCTGTAATGTCACCAGTAAAGCACAAAGACAAACTCAGCTTTTTCTTTTTTTTTTCCCAATAAGAAGATGTGCCAGGGGATAGTTTGCCTTATAAATAATATGATAATAAAACTTTTCATTAAAGAGAAATGAGCTGGGAAACAGCAATTCAGTAATTAGGTAAAGTAACACATTTATGCCAAGTCTGTCAGGTCCAGATTAACGGTACAATATAATTCACGCAGAGTGCGGCCATTTTGAATAATTACCTTCAGTGTTCAAAGCTCCTGACTCCTTATAACATTCGGCTATAGAGTTGGCGATTTATTAAAATGATGCCAAAACTGATGAATTTTTCATTGCTGATTAGGGGTCTAATTATCAGTTTTTTTTCACCTAAGATTCACCTAACTTTCACCCACCATTCACACATTTTTTGAGTTGGAACTTAGATGAAAAATGTGTGAATCTTGAACAAAAACATCAATAAATAGACCCTTTAGGACTGAATGCATTTTTCACATCACATAATCCAACTCCAACCCTTGACCTAACCCCCAAAATGAACTTTAATCACAGCGTCTTGCTAAGCCTAACCTCAACACTTAGAATCTGGAAGTCATTATAAGTCTAGGCCTTTGGGTTGAGTTGATGTCAGCCAACATAGAATTTAACATTTATTTACGACATAAACCCATTTGAGAGATTGTCCATCACTCCTTGTCCTGTAGACAGGACACCATTAGAAATCTTGGGGCCCCTTACAACCTACCTGACAGGGCCCCCCTTAAATGTACCAATTTTCAAGCTTGGTGGGGAAGCCAAAGGGTCTGGTATAGATTTGGGGGGGGGGGGCCCATGCCATTTTTTTTTTAATTTTGCACCAATGCACACATACAGCCTCGTGGGAGCTTCCTCCTTCTGAGTGGATGTTCAGGAACGTCCTTCAGAAGGATGGAGATCATGCAGCTGCGCGATCTTGGTGTGCCTGTGTCCCTTGGACACCACGCAACACTGTTCAGCAGGAAGGCCTTGTGATGGACCCTCCTGATCACATAACAGCTGTGTCCAATCACAGCTGTCATGTGATGTTAGTGAGGAGAAGCAGAGCAGATCGGTGCTGGCAGACAGTGATCAGTATACAGTATATAGCTGTTTTACTGCTCTTTACTCACTGACCCCCCTTCTAGTGTCCCCAACACAGTAAAAACACCTGTCACACATCTGTCCCAGTACAAAAATCGGTTTCAGTGAACATCTGTCCGTGATCATCTGCCACATCTGCCAGTGATCATCTGGCGCATCTGTCTGTGATCATTTGCCACATCTGTCCGTGATCATCTGGCGCACATCATCTGCCACATTTGTCCGTGATCATTTGCTGTATCTGTCCGTGATCATTTGCGGCATCTGTCCGTGATCATCTGTCGCATCTGTCTGTGATCATCTGCCACAGCTGTCCGTGATCATCTGGCGCACATCATCTGCCAGTGATCTTCTGGCGCATCTGCCAGTGATCATCTGGCGCATCTGTCCGTGATCTTCTGGCGCATCTGTCCGTGATCATCTGCCGCATCTGTCCGTGATCATCTGCCGCATCTGTCTGTGATAATCTGCCACATCTGTCTGTGATAATCTGCCACATCTGTCTGTGATAATCTGCCACATCTGTCCGTGATAATCTGCCACATCTGTCCGTGATCACTTGCCACATCTAGGAAATAAACAAAGGTGTTGAAGATAGTTACTGCCAACTACATCCCATAGTCGGTAATTATTTCTAAAAGGAGGGGGAGGTTTTTTGAAATTCCAAGGAGGAACTAAGGGAAGCCAAGCCCAACTCTATAAAAGAAAGGGGACATTAACAGGTTTAGAGTGTGCAGTAAGTGAGCATATTAAGTTAAGTTATACTCTTAAAAACCTGAATTTATTAAATATATTTGGATAAAAACCATAGACAAAAGTCACTTCTATATTTACAAAGCCGCCATAGGAAAAAAAGAGCCATTCAAAGAGTAGTGATGGCCTTCTAATTGGTCGATCAAGACAGAATGGGTTTGACGCGTTTCACTGAACTGTTGTGTTGAAAAATGCTTCCTCAGAGAGCCTTGACTTTTTGGCCAACTTTGTGAAAAATATGTGTAAAGCACAATTTATCATTTCCAATACAATTCAAAAGAAAAAGGCTCACCACAGAAAATATAATGAATCAGACCTCCAATGGCTGAGATAGGCAGCGCCATACAAACATGATATGAATGCCCAGCCACCACAACCAAAAGAGGAAACCCCCAGACAGGTATCCGGGGTAATCCTCCTGGGGAGTACTGAACCCTGTAGATCCTGGCACACTGCAATGTAATCCGGCCTTAATAGGGACTCGCCAACTCAATAGCAGGTGGGTTAGGGACTAACTCCTAAAAGGTGTAGCAGGTTTTCCAGGCATTGGGCCTGATGTGGGGCTGCCATTGTTACCGGCGACTCACTGATGCTTAGAACACACTGTAACTTGACAGAAGTGCTGAATCCTCGACTCTAGGTCCAGAAGACTCAGGACTGTGGAGCATACAACTACTGATACTGCTGCACTGCAAAGTCACTGACCACTCTCTCCAGCCTGGCACTGGCGTGAGGTAGCTTGCTGTGAATTACTGTATAGCTGCAACTCTCAACTGGTACTCTGCACAATTCAGGGCCCAAACCACAGGCGCCCACTTTACACTTTTAGCTCTTCAGGTTCCACTGACTATGTACCCCCTCTGTTACTTCATGGTCCTCAACCTAGGTACCCCCTTTACAGCTAGCTGACACTGGATCCCAGAACCTCCTCCGGAGTGCTCTCCTCTAACTCTTCAGGCAGACCCCCAGGGGCAATCCTCAGTACTCACTACTGGTGTAGGCTTTCCTGGGACTGGACCCCTCTCGCTCTCCGCTGGTTCTCGGCACACCGGATCCCCTCAGCTCAACTCAGCACTCTCAGGATTCTTGAGCGGCACCCCAAGACATCCGCTTGCTCAGACAGGAGGAGAGACAGCCATTCTCTCCCTCCTGGGACTCTGCTCCTGCCAAAGACGCCGGGTCATGCGCTTCCCCCAAACTTATACCCACTCCCAGAATCCTTTGCAGCATAACCTGCCTTCTGGGGTAGTTACAAGCTTAAATGTGTCCCCTGATTGGGCTTCCTCCACTACCCTATGAGAAGCCTCTCACGGGAGCCAGTGGGGAGACTTCCCCTTCAGCAGGCACCCCTGGAAACCATGACACCCTAACCAAAAGAAATCATGACCCTGCTTTTAGGCAGACAAGGCCCACTATATATTTACCTAGCACCTACCTGTAGGGTGCTACACCGGCAACATGTAAACCAGTTTTAGAAATGTGTATCACATATGTATACCCCCAGTATTCCCCACATAGCAGGCAACAGAGTGCCTTAAATCTGAGGGGATACATAGGGAAGAGACAGGGAGTACACCTGTGTATAATAGTAAAGAGTGAATCGGATCATGTAATCAGTAGACATCAAGCCAAATAGAGTTAAGAAAGTGGTGCCCTTAGCCAAAAAATCCCAAAACTGATAGAGCCAGGAGAAGCAGATGAATAAAAAGACACCAGACGGAAGAATATCCTTACCTAGTCAGATAGTTAGCGAGTGTAGACGTGTCCCAGAGATGGAGAACCGGCCGCGTCGGATACACAAACAGTCTCCATTAAATACAGGGTTTCACCTGTAGAAGAGGCGAGCCGGGAACCGCCCGTCCGTCACTTCCAGTGCGGGCGCCAATGAACAGAGCATGCGCGGCAACCAGGGTGACGCGCAAGCGTCACTACTGGCTGCCGCACTGCACCGAGCCCCGGCCGGAAGAGGAAAAAAAACATATCCTGGCTTGGCGCCCAAGCACTCCCCACAAAAAATGGATAATGGGCGCAAAGCAGTCACATTCATGACTGGCTGGCACTACACAGCCCAGTCAGTACAAATATGCCAAAACCATCGCAGTGATACATATTAAAATGGATAACAGATGTATATAACAAATGTAATGAAAAAATAAGTACGGTTGACACCCACAGAAAAAAAAAAAAAAAAAAGGAAGGGGGATAAGAGTGGGATAAAAATACTCAAAGTTAAGTAAGATAGGGTTGGAAGGAAATAGCAGTATTCCGGCCTGGTGGAGAAGTGGCCTGTAAATCATAGATCCACTTGATCTCCTGCCTTAAGATTTAATTATCAAAGTCCCCCCCCCAGTGGATTCTGGGGGATAACTTCCAAGACAGAAAATGTAATCACATTGTGGTCGTAACTATGACACGATCCCACGTGTTTGCAAATGGGTGTGAATAGTAAGCCTGCATCAATGTAATACATGTGGTCCTGGATGCGGCGTGCAAACGTCATCTTCGTTTTTCCCACATAGAAGGAACCGCATATACAAACCCAATTCCAAAAAAGTTGGGACATTGTACAAATTGTGAGTAAAAAACAAATGGACTAATTTACAAATCTCATAAACTTATATTTTATTCACAATATAATATAGATAACATATCAAATGTTGAAAGTGAGGCATTTTGAAATGTCATGCCAAATATTGGCTCATTTTGGATTTCATGAGAGCTACACATTCCAAAAAAGTTGGGACAGGTAGCAATAAGAGGCTGGAAAAGCTAAATGTACATATAAGGAACAGCTGGAGGACCAATTTGCAACTGATTAGGTCAAATGGCAACATGATTGGGTATAAAAAGAGCCTCTCAGAGTGGCAGTGTCTCTCAGAAGTCAGGATGGGCAGAGGATCACCAATTCCCCCAATGCTGCGGCGAAAAATAGTGGAGCAATATCAGAAAGGAGTTTCTCAGAGAAAAATTGCAAAGAGTTTGAAGTTATCATCATCTACAGTACATAATATCATCCAAAGATTCAGAGAATCTGGAACAATCTGTGTGCGTAAGGGTCAAGGCCGGAAAACCATACTGGATGGCGGTGATCTTCTGGCCCTTAGACGGCACTGCATCACATACAGGAATGCTACTGTAATGGAAATCACAACACGGGCTCAGGAATACTTCCAGAAAACATTGTCGGTGAACACAATCCACCGTGCCATTCACCGTTACTGGATAAAACTCTATAGGCCAAAAAAGAAGCCAAATCTAAACATGATCCAGAAGCGCAGGCGTTTTCTCTGGGCCAAGGCTCATTTATAATGGACGGTGGCAAAGTGGAAAACTGTTCTGTGGTCAGACAAATCAAAATGTGAAGTTCTTTTTGGAAAACTGGGAATCCATGTCATGGATGGTGCATGGGGGCGTGTGGCATGGGCAGCTTACACATCTGGAAAGGCACCATCAATGCTGAAAGGTATATCCAAGTTCTAGAACAACATATCCTCCCATCCAGACGTCGTCTCTTTCAGGGAAGACCTTGCATTTTCCAACATGACAATGCCAGACCACATACTGCATCAATTACAACATCATGGCTGCGTAGAAGAAGGATCCGGGTACTGAAATGGCCAGCCTGCAGTCCAGATCTTTCACCCATAGAAAACATTTGGCGCATCATAAAGAGGAAGATGCGACAAAGAAGACCTAAGACAGTTGAGCAACTAGAAGCCTGAATTAGACAAGAATGGGACAACATTCCTATTCCTAAACTTGAGCAACTTGTCTCCTCAGTCCCTATGTTGTATTCTGAATAAAATATTGAAATTTTAAACTTCCACTTTATTACATTCTGTTTTTATTCACAATTTGTACAGTGTCCCAACTTTTTTGGAATTGGGTTTGTACATAAGGCAATATAGACAACCCTCATAGTCTGGCAGTCTGCATATCCCCTCAACTTATGGATCCCGCCTCTTGGAAGCTGGAGGATAGTTCCCTCTCGGACCCAAGGGCACTGATCACAGTGTCCACAGCGGTAAGTGCCCCCTCCCCCATGTGCACCTCTCTCATAGGGGTCTGGAAGCTGATAATGGCTCTGCACCAGAAGGTCCCTGATAGATTTGGATTTTTTGTAGACCATTTCTGGCTGATGCCGGACATATTTGCACATAATCTGGTCCTCAGTGAGAAAGTGCCATGGTTCTAATCTGCTGGTGGTGACTATTGAAAGTAGTAACCCTTTTAGTTGTTTCAGCATGTTTCGCTTTTCTAGAATTGAAAATCAGCTCATCTCTTTTGCGTCCCTTGGCCTTCTGATGGGCCATCTTTAGAATGTTCTTGCTATAACCTCTAGTAATAAGCCTGTCCCTCAGGGCTGCCGCCTCTGCCTCAAAATCCTCAAGCCTGGCGCAGTTTCTCATAAGCCTCAAATAAATAAAAGTACAAAAAATAAAAACAGGATGGGCATTGGGGGCACAAAGGCCTAACCACGCCCCCCCAGATTTTGTGGTCTGGAAGATAAAAAATAAATAAATAATAATAGTACAAAAAAAAAATGTACAAAATAAATAAGTATTCAAAAAAAATGTCAAGATCCTGCTTATCGACAGGGGCAAGCGCCTAATGGAGGATCTTTTGTGAGGATGCCACTTCTTCCTACAGGAACGCCATGGGGGGCACATAGGACGCCCAACCATACCCTTCAAGATTGTGGACTAGAAGAAAAAATGTCCAAAATAAATAATAAAATATATAATATATGTGTTAAGATTATGCCAAGATAAAAACAGGATGGGCATTGTGGGCACAAAGGCCTAACCACGCCCCCCAGATTGTGGGCTGGAAGATAAAAAAATAAAGAATAATAGTACAAAAAATAAATGTAAAAAATAAATAAGTATTAAAAAAAAAGTCAAGATCCTGCTTATCAACAAGGGCAAGTGCCTAAAGGAGGATCTTATGTGAGGATGCCACTTCTTCCTCCAGGAACGCCATGGGGGGGCACATAGGATGCCCAACCATGCCCCCCAAGATTGTGGACTAGAAGAAAAAATGTCCAAAATAAATAATAAAATAAATATGTTGAGATTACAGGGACAAGAGCCTAAAGGAGGATCTAATGTGAGGATGCCACAACTTCTCCCATGGGGGGTACAAAGGATAAAAAATAAAAAAAATGTCATAATTCTGCTTAAGGACAGGGACAAGCACCGAAAGAAGGCTGCCACTGCTTCCTCCAGGACCAGCATGGGGGGCACAAAGGATGCCCAACCGTGCCCCCAAGGATTGCAGACTGGAAGATTAAAAAATAAAATATAGAAGTACAAAAAACAAAGAAAAAAATGTTCAAAATAAATAAACAGTAAAAAAAAAAAAATATTATTAAATTAATAAATATATTATTATAATTTAATCTAGCACCCTGTTTGCTCCGGGTTCGGACCAAACCCAAGATCTCCTCTAATCTGATGTTGGGTCACTTTAAAGAATCACTGATATTTTTTATTTTACGATTTCACAAAGGAAAATTGTACAAAATAAATAAAAAATTTAAAAAAATATCAAAATTCTGCTTAACGACAGCGACAAGCAACGAAAGAAGGCTGCCACTACTTCCTCCAGGACCAGCATGGGGGGCACAAAGGATGACCAACCATGCCCCCAAGGATTGCGGACTGGAAGATGAAAAAATAAAATATATAAGTACACAAAAACAAAGAAAAAAATTTACAAAATAAATAAACAGTAAAAAAAAAAAAAAAATATTATTCAATTAATAAATGTATTAATACATAGCACCCTGTTTGCTCTGGGTTTGGACCAAACCCAAGATCTCCTCTAATCTGATGTTCGGTCACTTTTAAGGACCACTGATATTTTTAATTTTACGAGTTCATAAAGGAAAATTGTACAAAATAAATAAAAAAAAAAAAGTCAAAATTCTACTTAACGACAGCGACAAGCAACGAAAGAAGGCTGCCACTACTTCCTCCAGGACCAGCATGGGGGGCACAAAGGATGACCAACCATGCCCCCAAGGATTGCGGACTGGAAGATGAAAAAATAAAATATATAAGTACACAAAAACAAAGAAAATATGTACAAAAAAAATAAACAGTAAAAAAAAAAAATATTATTAAATTAATAAATATATTATTATAAATAAATCTAGCACCCTGTTTGCTCTGGGTTTGGACCAAACCCAAGATCTCCTCTAATCTGATGTTGGGTCACTTTAAAGAATCACTGATATTTTTTATTTTACGATTTCACAAAGGAAAATTGTACAAAATAAATAAAAAATTTAAAAAAAATATCAAAATTCTGCTTAATGACAGCGACAAGCAACAAAAGAAGGCTGCCACTACCTCCCCCAGGACCAGCATGGGGGGCACAAAGGATGACCAACCATGCCCCCAAGGATTGCGGACTGGAAGATGAAAAAATAAAATATATAAGTACACAAAAACAAAGAAAAAAATTTACAAAATAAATAAACAGTAAAAAAAAAAATATATATTATTCAATTAATAAATGTATTAATACATAGCACCCTGTTTGCTCTGGGTTTGGACCAAACCCAAGATCTCCTCTAATCTGATGTTCGGTCACTTTTAAGGACCACTGATATTTTTAATTTTACGAGTTCATAAAGGAAAATTGTACAAAATAAATTAAAAAAAAAAAGTCAAAATTCTGCTTAACGACAGCGACAAGCAACGAAAGAAGGCTGCCACTACTTCCTCCAGGACCAGCATGGGGGGCACAAAGGATGCCCAACCGTGCCCCCAAGGATTGCGGACTGGAAGATTAAAAAATAAAATATATAAGTACACAAAAACAAAGAAAAAAAATTACAAAATAAATAAACAGTAAAAAAATAAATATTATTAAATTAATAAATGTATTTATATAATTAAATCTAGCACCCTGTTTGCTCTGGGTTCGGACCAAACCCAAGATCTCCTCCAATCTGATGTTTGGTCACTTTAAAGAATCACTGATATTTTTTTTATTTTACGAGTTCATAAAGGAAAATCGGGACCATAATTTTTTCGACCAGATTTGTTTTAGAAAAGGCATCAGAGCGGTCCAGCCAGGAAAGGGTTATCCATCAGCAGCGATAAACACAGCCGCGGAGGAGCGGCGGGATAAGGCCGCTTTTGAAAAATAGCGTATCCCTTTTATGACATTTCAATAACGTATTTTGAAAGCATAAGTAGCTGACAGTAGGAATTACAAATCTTTATTGAATAGTAAATTTCTTTTATGCTGACTGACTGGGATCATTAGATGTACTTCTGCAAAGTTACTCCGCCATAAACATTCTTTTTTTGCTGCTCGGCTGCCGTCTCCTCTTATAAAATATGGATCACTTTTCAAAGAGGAGTATTAAAGCGCGCGGGGAATCACTGGCAATTGCATCCAGTTAGTCATTACACGACGTATACAAACAAATTAATTGCTTGTGTGCACAAATCTCTGCAAATAAGCTGGTGGGACGAGGCGTTGGAAATCCGCAATTTTTTTTTTTTTTTTTATGATTTAAATCAAAACAAGCAATAACGGCGAGGCTCTGGGGAAATCAGCGCGGGGACAGACTGGGGATTTAGTACAGACAGAAGGACGTGCATATGAAATGCAATTTATTCATTTTTCTTACACACATACAAAAAAAATATTTTCTTTTATTTTCCCGCGGATGACTGTGATGTATCTGTGTGTGTTTTGTCTCTGAAGAACGGCGCTCTGCGTCTCGTTTGTCCCGGAAAGGATGAGCGCCTGCGGAAGATGGATGGGGGACTCGGCAGAAGTGTGAAAACTTTTTTTTTTTTTTTTGTACTGCTTATGTATGTTCAAGGAAAAATACATTTACCTTTAAGGTGGATAGAAGAACTCAAGGGTCTATTTATAAAAAAAAAAAAAAAATTACATAGCCATTCATCTGATGACTCTGCGTGTACATTCGTTCTGTGCAAATTAGGCAAATTATGAACGAATGTTGTTTTTCTATGGGCAGTAGTAAAATACCCCATTATGACCACTAGATGGAGCAGAGGAGCACAGAGAATACATAAATCTTTGCATAAATACATACAATGTAACAATTCTAGAGATTATAAGAAGGAATAAGCAAATACAGTGCATCCTGGAAAGTATTCACAGCTAGAGTTGAGCGGACACCTGGATGTCCGTGTTCTGCGGATTCGGCCGAACTTGAAAAAAAAGTCCGGGTCCGTGACCCGGACTTTTTCCGAACTTGACCCGGACACCGAACCCCATTGAAGTCAATGGGGACCCGAACTTTCAGGCACTAAAATGGCTCTAAAAAATCAATGGAAAGGGCTAGAGTGCTGCAAATGGCAGCAAAATGTAGTTAAGAGCATGGCAAGTGCTCTGCAAACAAATGTGGATAGGGAAATAGCTTAAAACAACTAAAAAAACAGAAAAATAAAACAATTTTCATCATCTGTGAAGGACGAGGCGGATATGGAGTAGGAGGGAGGTTGAGGTGGCGGTGGATGTGGCGGTGTAGGTGGAAGCGGCGGTGGAGGGGGACGAGGTAGCCAACACTGCTTTTATTTAGTCATTTTAAATTAGGGTACACCCCAAAAGAGTGAGAAAGATCAAAAATAGAACAATGGCTGGGTAAGGTCGGTATCCATCTCTATTCTGCACAAGGTACGGACAAGTCCTGTGGGATCCATGCCTGGTTCATTTTAATGAACGTGAGTTTGTCCACATTGTCTCTGGACAGGCGGCCGCGCTTGTCTGTGATAACGCCCCCAGCCGTGCTAAATACACGTTCAGATAATACACTGGCTGCAGGGCACGCCAGCACCTCCAAGGCGTAAAGGGCAAGCTCAGGCCATGTGCCCAATTTGGAGACCCAGAAGTTGAAGGGGGCAGACCCGTCATTCACTACATGTAGGCGTGTGCACACATACTGCTCCACCATGTTGGTGAAATGCTGCCTCCTGCTAAGACGTTCCCTTTGAGCTGCTGGTGCTGCTGTTTGTTGTGGCATGCTGACAAAGCTTTTCCACATTTCGGCCATGCTAACCCTGCCTTCTGAGGTGCTGGCGGTGCCCTGGTTGCGTTGGCGACCTCTTCCTCCTCCTCCTCCTCCTCCACCTTGTGCTTCCACTGTGGCCCCGCTGTCAGGTGGGAATGCCAGCAGCATCGCGTCTACCAGCGTGCGCTTGTACTCGCACATCTTGCGATCACGCTCCAGTGAGTGAATTAAGGACGGTACATTGTCCTTGTCACGGGGATCCAGCAGCGTGGCCACCCAGTAATCAGCACAAGTTAGAATGTGGGCAACTCGGCGGTCGTTGTGGAGACACTGCAGCATGTAATCGCTCATGTGTGCCGGGCTGTCCAGAGGCAACGAAAGGCTGTCCTCTGTGGGAGGTGTATCGTCTATGTCCTCTGTATCCCCCCAGCCACGCACCAGTGATGGCCATGAGCTGGCCTGGGTGCCACCCTGCTGTGAACATGGTTCCATCTCCTCCTCCATCTCCTCCTCCTCATCCTCCAGAACTGTGCCCCTGCTGGACAATTGTGTACCTGGCGTTTGTGGGTGCAGAAACCCACCCTCGGAGCCACTTGTGAATGACTGCCCTGAAAGCCTTGGAAATGATCCCTCTTCCTCCTCCTCCTCCTGTGCCACATCCTCTTCCGTCATCGCCCGAATCGTTTTTTCAAGGAGGCATAGAAGTGGGATAGTTAAGCTGACAACGGCGTCATCGGCACTGGCCATGTTGGTTGAGTACTCAAAACAGCGCAACAAGGCACACAGGTCTCGCATGGAGGCCCAGTTATTGGTGGTGAAGTGGTGCTGTTCCGCAGAGCGACTCACGCGTGCGTGCTGCAGCTGAAACTCCACTATGGCCTGCTGCTGCTCGCACAGTCTTTCCAGCATGTGCAAGGTGGAGTTCCACCTTGTGGGCATGTCACATATGAGGCAGTGAGCGGGAAGGCCGAAGTTACGCTGCAGCGCTGACAGGCGAGCAGCAGTAGGGTGAGAACACCGAAAGTGCGCACAGACGGCCCGCACTTTCTGCAGCAGCTCTGACATATCGGGGTAATTTTTAAGGAACCTCTGCACCACCAAATTCAGCACATGCGCCAGGCAAGGGATGTGCGTCAAACCGGCTAGGCCCAGAGCTGCTATGAGATTTTGCCCTTTATCGCACACCACCAGGCCGGGCTTGAGGCTTGCTGGTAGCAACCACTCATCGGTCTGCTGTTTCATGCTCCTCCACAACTCCTGCGCGGTGTGTGGTTTTTCCCCCAAACAGGCAAGTTTTAAAACTGCCTGCTGTCGTTTACCCCTGGCTGTGCTGAAGTTGGTGGTGAAGGTGTTACGCTGCCCGGATGAGGAGGCGGTAGAGGATGAGGAAGCGGAGTAGGAGGAGTTAGGAACAGGAGGCAAACTGAAGCGCCCTGCAATCCTCGGTGGTGGAAGGCCATGCGCCAAATTGCTATCCGCCTCAGGCCCAGCCGCCACTGCGTTTACCCAGTGTGCCGTTAGGGAGATATAACGCCCCTGACCGTGCTTACTGGTCCACGTATCGGTAGTTAGGTGGACCTTGCCACAGATGGCGTTGCGCAGTGCACACCTGATTTTTTCCCCCACTTGGTTGTGCAGGGAAGGGATGGCTTGCCTGGAAAAGTAGTGGCGGCTGGGCACGACGTACTGTGGGACAGCCACCGACATAAGGCTTTTAAAGCTGTGCGTCTCCACCAGACGGAATGACAGCATTTCAAAGGCCAAGAATTTTCAAATGCTGGCATTCAGGGCCAGGGATTGCGGGTGGGTAGGGGGGTACTTCCTCTTCCTCTGAAGTGTTTGGGAGATGGAAAGCTGAACGCTTCCACGGGACCTTGTGGAGATGGTTGGTGACCCAGGTGGTGGTGTTGCTGACAGATCCTCTGTTTGCGGGGTGGCAGGTGCCGGTATCACTACAGAGGTGGATGAAGAGGCCGAGACTGCAGCAGAAGAGGAAGCAGGAGGAGCCAGAGACCTTTCTTGGTTTTGAAGGTGTCTACTCCACTGCAGCTCGTGCTTTGCACTTAGATGCCTGATCATGCAGGTTGTGCTCAGGTTGAGAAGGTTTATGCCTCGCTTCAGGCTCTGATTGCACAGCGTGCAAACCACTCGTGTCCTGTCATCAGCACATTGTCTGAAGAACTTCCACGCTAGAGAACTCCTTTGACCTGGCTTTGGTGCGCTCGGTCCCTTGCTGCGTTGGGCAGAGCAGGCGTAGTGTCTAGGGCACGGCCGCTCCGCTTCTGCCCCCTGCTCCCTCTTCTGCTATGCTGGTGGCTCTGTGCGACCACCGCCTCTTCCTCCAAACTACTCAGGTCACCTGCATGACGTTCATTCCATGTGGGGTCGAGGACCTCATCGTCCTCCACATCATCTTCCACCCAGTCTTCACCCCTGCCCTCCTGGTAAATCTTCACAATTCTGAGTGCCGCAGCAGTTGGCACCTGCGTTTCGTCATCATCGGAGACGTGCTGCGATGGTCCTTCCATGTACTCATCTTGAGAAATAAGTGGTTGGGCATCGCTGCACTCAATCTCTTCCACTTCTGGGGCAGGGCTAGGTGGATGGCCCTGGGAAACCCTGCTGACAGAGTCATCAAAAAGAAGAAGAGACTGCTGCATGACTTGGGGCTCAGACTGCTTGCATGATTTGCAAGGGGGTGAGGTGAAAGACGGTTAGACATCGGCTGCAGGTGCCAACTCTGACCTTTCTGCAGTAGACTGGGTGGGAGACAATGTGAAGGAACTGGAGGCACTGTCAGCAAACCAATCTACTATCGCCTCTACTTGTTCTTGCCTCAGCACTTGTAGAGGCGCATGATGCCCTACCAAATACTGCTGCAGGTTCTGTCGCCTACTCACACTTGAGGAAGGTGTTTCACTTGTGCGTGTAGCTGGACCACGTCCTCTCCTTGCAACAGGAGCTCTACCAGCAGCACCGCACCACGACCCAGGCCACGGCCCCTATTTGACGGTCTCCTCATATTTCTGTAATTTATGATCTTGCCCTAGAAAGGTGTTTATTGAATAGCGGAACAAAACAACAACAGTATCCCACGGGTGTATCTCACAGTCAAATATGCAAACTATGCCGCAATTTAATTTTTTTTACCCCAAAAGGGTGTTTATTAAATAGCGGAATAGAAAAACAGTATACAAATACAACGGGTGTATCTCACAGTCAAATATGCAAAGTATGCCGCAATTTAATTTTTGTTCACCCCAAAAGGGTGTATATTGAATAGCGGAATAGAAAAAAGGATATAAAACGGTGTATCTCACACGTACAAACACAGACTAGGCCCCGATTACAATTTTTTGTACCCTAAAGGGAGGATGAGGAAGAGGAGTAGGAGGAGTTCGGAACAGGAGGCAAACTGAAGCGCCCTGCAATCCTCGGCGGTGGAAGGAGATGCGCCAAACAAATTTAAAAGGTGTATCTCACACGTACCGATACAGACTATGCCGCAATTTAATTTTTTTCACCCCAAAAGGGTGTATATTGAATAGCGCAAAAGAAAAAAGTATTTATAAAACGGTGTATCTCACACATACAAACACAGACTCCCCTTTAAATTTGTAATTTTTAAATAGCAGATTAGAACAGCACTGTGTGTAAAGGCTGTATGTCACAGTAACATATGAATGAAAAAATGAATAATTATTTTTCACTTTTTTTTTTTTTTTTTCAAATAAAGTTTTATTGAAATTTTCCAAAATAACAGAATAGCCAAGGTTCAGCAAAACAACATCTAAACGGTTGACTTGAAAACTGCTATTTAAACAAGAGAACCAGAAAAGACTGATAAATCCAAACAAATTACCATAGTGATTAGGGAAGGATAGCAGTGAAAGGGGGGGGGGGGGTAAGGGGAGAGATGGAGGAGGAGGGATGTTGGAAGTTAGGACTGTAGGAGAAGAGGGGGGGAGGGAAGGATTGGGAAAGGCAAGGCAAATAATAACGAGGAGGGGAGAAGGTAAGGTGGGAACCTATGAAGAAATATAGGAGGAGCGCAATCACACCTGAAAAGTAACCAAAATATCAAGCATTATGTTGCATTCCTAGGGTCCCATATAGTAGAAATAGAGACGGGAATGGCACTCCCAGGAGCACTCTACATCATGAATGTGTAAAGTACCGGTGCACGATGGAGTGCACCCACACTTTAGGGCACAACAGGTTTGGGGCACTCAGGCTAAAGTCACTCATCAGCTACCGGCAAGCGTATTAAAGTCCATCTCAGACTCAAAGATGGGAAACGTATGAGGGCTATAACACAGTAAGTTAAGGGCATTGCGGAATGGCTGGTGTAGATGAATTTGTAGGCAGACTGGAGTCAGATAAAGATTTTGAAAGAGTTGCTTGGAAAAAAGAGTCTATCCAGGAGGAGCAGGAGTATGTTGGGTATGCGATAGTGATATATGTGTCCCATTTCATGTAGAATTTACTATTGAGGCCTGTGAAAATCCGAGCATCGATGGTGTCTCTATTGAGGAGCTTCGTAAGTTCTGAAGTGACCTCTTGCAGGGTAGGAGGGCTGTAATTAATCCAGTTATGAAGTATGGCTCTCCTGGCTACCATGTAGTAGGTAGACAGCCAAGCTTTATTTGCGGAAAGAATTTCGGTTTGGGTTTTGGCTAAGCCCAGTGAACAACCATCTAGGCAACCAAACAGCAGTAAAAGCGTGTGTCCAGTTGGTGTAAGGCCTGTGATCCGTTGGGCATAGCTTTCCACCTCCTTCCAGAATTTCGATGTGGCGGGACAGGACCAAAACCTGTGAGATAAAGTTGGTCTGTTAGTCAAGCACCATGCACATTTTTGCGGAGCATTGGCGGTGAGGGAGAAAGTAAAGGGAGAATAAGCCCGGTGGACTATTTTCAGTTGCTGTTCCTTCCAGAACTCATTGGTTATGATAGAGCAAGTAGACCTGTATCAGGATGCAGGACGACAGGTTTGCAAAGTGAAAGTCCTTTTCCCAAGGTGATGTAATTGGCGGTGCTTTTTGCAGAAGACGGTGGCGTTGAAGTGGCTTGTATATGTTAGAAATACTTGGCTTGGGAATGCCCAATAGAGAGGGTTTAAGGCTCTTGGCGAGATCTCGGCAGAGATGGGAAGCAAAGGTAATGGCTTGATGAACATGGAGAAAATCAGAAAGCGGAATGTGGAACTTGGAGCAGATCTCCTGCAGGGGGAGAGGGCGGCCCGAGGATGTATCAAAAAGTTGGGCAAAGTTCCTTAGGTCGAGCAAAGTCCAGCGCAGGAATGGAGCATATTGGAGAGGTTGAGGGAACATAGGGTGACCTACTATGGGTAGGTATCTTGAAAATCTGGTAGATAAATTAAGATATTTACACGTTTCTCTCCAGGCAATTATAGTGTCTCTGAGGAGCAGGTTGTTTTTGAGTGTAGCTGGCAGAGCTGAAAGGGAGCAGTGCAGGAGAGCCCCCAGGGTGTAAGGGGCAACCATTTGCTTTTCTATATCTAAATTGGAGAAGTGGGAATGGCCCGACACCCAATCTAAACCTATTCGGAGAAGACAGGCTACATTGTAAAGTCTGATATCGGGGATGTTTGCCCCACCTTCACATTTTGGTAGAAACAATTTTTTGAGAGCAATTCGAGGTCGCTTTCCCCTCCAGAGGAACTTTTGGAGTGATTGATATAGGAGTTGTGTGTCTTTGTGTTTTAATAATAGTGGGATCGTTTGCAATGGGTATAGGAGTTTTGGGAAGCACATCATCTTGAAGAGATGACATCTACCCAACAAAGACAATGGCAACTCAGACCACGCTGCCAACTTTTTTGTGATGTCCTTAAGTACCGGTGGGAAGTTTAAAGTGTATATAGATGAGGGGGTTTTACCTATGTTAATTCCAAGATATTTAATGTGACTTTTGGTAATCTTAAATATGGACTCCGACGCCCAGGGGGGAGGATCAGTTCGTCCGAGAGGCAGTATTTCACTCTTGGAAAAATTATTTTTCAGTCCCGCGCAAGAACGGAAGGTTGTAAAGATGTTATGGATTAGAGGGATGTCTTTGGCAGGATTCGAGGTGAAGATGAGGATATCATCGGCAAACATGGCTGACCTCACTTCCTGATCTCCCACTCGCACACCGTGTAGACCAGTGTGAGCTGTCAGCAAACGGGATAACGGCTCGATGGCCAAATTAAATAACAGGGGGGAAAGGGGGTAGCCCTGTCGGGTTCCTTTAAAAAGGGAAAAGGATGCAGATGAGTGGCCATTCGTGATGACCGTGGCATTAGGGGAAGAATACATAGATTTAATGAGATGCAGAAAAGGCCCGTCGAATCCTAGTTCACCCAACACTTTAAAAAGCCACGTGAAGTTGACATTGTCGAATGCCTTCTCTGCATCTAGCGTAATAATGGCCATGTCATGTAGAGGGTTTGATTTTGCCATTTCCAGTACAGAAAGGACTTTCCTGATGTTAGAGGTCTCCGAGCGTCTTTTCGTGAACCCGGCTTGAGCCGGGTGAATAATGTCCAGCATAATTTTCGCCAGTCTGTTTGCGATGATTTTTGAGAGTAGTTTGGAATCTAGGTTTAAAAGAGATATGGGTCAGTAAGATCCAGGCTCCAGAGGATCTTTTCCTGGTTTAGGAATCAGTTTAATATGGGCTTGGTAACCAGAGGGTAGGTAGGGACCGCCATTTAGGATATTTTGATACACCGCGGTCAAAGTCGGGGAGATTACGTCCGAGATAAGTTTAAAAAAATCAGAGGTATACCCGTCCGGGCCGGGTGATTTGCCAGGGGAGAGAGCGTGGATAGTGGCGGAGACCTCCTCAATTGTGATGGGGGCATTGAGCTCTGATAGGGCTGCAGGAACCATCCTGGGGAGCGAAATTCCCCCCAGGAAAGTGTCCGCTGTCTGTGGGTCAATGTGTTCTGGGCCGTACAGGGAGGAGTAGAAATCGTGCATCGTCTGAGAGATGTCCTCCTGTGATACACAAATCTCGCCTCTAGAATTTTTGATTTTAGCAATGTGCGTTGGGGTGTATTGAGATTTACAAAGCTGAGCTAAAAGTTTCCCGGATTTATTACCAAATTTGTGTAGTGCAAGGTCTTGAAGGGAGTGCCGAAAACTTTCTGACAATTCAGCCCAATGGTCAAAGTCTTGTTTTGCTTTCTTCCACTCGGTTCTATGAGTGAACGTGTTCGAGAGGGAAAGGTTAGCTTGTGCTCGTCTCAAAGTGTCGCTGGCTTGACGGTATCGGGCTGAGGTCTGTCTTTTATAAGCCGTACTAAAAGCGATTATGTGGCCTCGCAGGACCGATTTTCCCGTTTCCCACAGGAGATTCGGATCCTGTGCATGTTGCGCGTTGTCGTTCAAAAAGTCTGTCCAGACCTTTTTCAGAAGGGACTGCAATTCTACGTTTTTGGCCAGGAAGGAGGGGAACCGCCATGTTCTAGTGGGATTAGGCGAGCGGGAATCGGAGTATACAAGAGAAATTTGAGCGTGGTCCGAAATCGCCATATCCCCAATTAGGGGAATGGATGACCTCTGGAGGGAAAAGCGATTGCAGAAAAAGTAGTCAATGCGAGATAAACTATCATGCGGGTGGGAAAAAAATGAGTATTCTCTGCCTAGCGGGTTGGCTTGACGCCAGATATCAGTCAGGTCTAGAGAAGCCGCAAAATCAGGTAGGTAAAGTGTCTGTAACTGATGGGAGGAAAGTTTGCCCTGATCCCTAGATCTGTCTTCTAGGGTATCCATCACCGAATTGAAGTCCCCCCCCCACCAAAAGAGGGAGGTGGGCTATGGGGGCTAGGGAGGAGGTAAGAGATTGAAAGTATGATTTGGAGGGGGAATTTGGGGCATACACATTTGCTAAAGCCAGAGTGGAGTCTCTGATCTTGAGGGTCAAAGTGAGCAACCTGCCTTCGTTATCAGTATGTTCTGCAACAATTTCACAAGGCAGGCCTTTTTGAATCAGTGTAATAACCCCCGCCTTATGGTTGACTGCCGCAGATCCGCGTACCTGTCCTACCCAAGTTTTGTGCATACGATGGAAATCTGAGGAAGGAAGGTGAGTTTCCTGCAAAATGGCAATGTCTGCCTTTAGTCTTTTTAAGTGTCGTAGTATCGCCATTCTCTTATGGGGGGAGCGGAGCCCTTTGACGTTCCATGATATTATTTTGACATCAAGGAGGGTCAAACAGGATGGGAATACATAGTTGCATGGTTAATAATAGCTGAGAGGGGAGGGAGTCTGCGTGGTGCCGTGGCCCAGGGTGAGTGCCAATCTTAGTAGTAGAGCCTGTCTTCTGCCGGAATAGACACAGATAGGTGTTCCCAATAAAAAACGAACATATAATAAGGATATAAAGCAAAAGAAATACAAATAAACGTACCATAGAAGTCTGGGACTTCGCTTTCTTCCTGACAAGCCGCATCTCACCAGCACGGCGTTACCGGAACTAGCAGGCAATGGGCCAGCTCCCGCGACAAAGCCCTCTTGTGGGAGAACCGGAAGTCGCCGGGTGCAGACATGGCGAGCCAGATAAAAACTCTGGGACCTCCGCGTAGCTACGGCCGCAACCTCACTGGAACCTGAGTGGTGTCCAGTAAGGCCCGTCCGGCAAGGCAAGTGTGGAGAGATGCTGGTTGCAACAAGAAACAAGTGGTAAGAAAACCATATACCAGTAAAAACAATGATAAAACAATAAGATAACATTAAGATAACATCAGGTATGAGCACTTGAAAACTGTGCAAAATCTGTGAAGAAGCCAAGAATTTTACCCCAGGAAGGGATCATAAGAGGAAGGATAACAACGCCCTAACAGTGAGAACTCAGGAGCAGGTTACAGAGCAGGGGTCATCCGGGCATTATGTCAAAAGCCTTAACTACAATCCTGGGGGGTAGTAGAGCCAACGTATTTCGAGTGACACATCCCATATGAGGGAGCATCATGTATCCAGTCAGCGCTGACGGTCTCCATTTGATTTGTGCGCATATCTTGCTCTTTTAGATGAATCCTTCAGTGGACTACGTGCGTCCCTGGCTCCCAAAGGGGAGACAGGGAATGAATCCTGGGTTTCCATAGCCACCTGCATGTGTGCTTGGAGGAATTCAGAAGCCTCGTCAGGGTGTGTAAAAGACTTAGAATCTCCCGCAGGGGTATTAAATCTCAATGTCGCAGGGTAGGCCAAGGTAAATTTAATACCTTTATGGTACAGTGCGGAACAGAGTGGCTGAAAAGCCTTTCGTCGTCTTGCGACCTCTTGCGAATAATCCGCAAATAAAAGCAGCTTGTGGCCCTCCAATTGCAACGCTTTGGCATTGCGGTACGATTTAAGAATGGCATTCCTGTCAGCATAATTTAGGAAACGCACGATCACCGGGCGCGGTGTGCGCCTATCATTGGAAGGCGGACCCAGTCTATGTGCTCTTTCTACTGTGCATGGTGTTGTAATCCCCAGTGCCTGGGGAATGCGATTTGAGCACATGTCAGGCAGAATAGCAGCAGTAACAGACTCGGGGATTCCTATGATTCGCAAGTTATTTCTGCGCGAGCGATTCTCGAGATCTTCCAGCTTATCCAATATGTATTGTTGAGTCTGTGCCGTTTTTTGGTCATTGGATAGATTTGATTGGACCTCGTCCTCTACCTCAGATAGTCTGTGCTCTAAGTCTGTGAGCCTCCGAGCCTGCTCCCCCACCTCCCTGCGGATCTGTGTAATGCCATCCGTGACAGCCTTGTCCACTGCAGCTGTGATGGTGGGCAGCATCAGAGCGGCCACTGCCTGGGCTATGCGAGTGTATTGATCCTCTGAACATGGGAGAGCCGCAACCATAGGAACCAGGGGGGCCGGGGAGCCTGTGTGTTGTTGAGAGGTAGTCGCGGCCATGTTGGCTGCATGTGAGGCGGGAGAGTCCGCCTCCGAGCGGATCTCTCCAGGGCTCGGAGCGCCATGAGTTACGAAGCGGTCCATACCTGGTGTGTCCCCTGAAGTGTAGGAGGTGAAAGGCGTGCGAGCTGCTGATCGCGGGAGCTAGTAAGCCGGATCTTTTAGTCAGATGTTACCGGAGCCGCCGTTACAGCCGCCCATCAGCTCATCAGGCGCCGGAACCGGAAGTCATTATTTTTCACTTTAATTGGTGATTTTTCAATAGCACATGTGAACACAGCAGTGTCTTATGTTTTATGTCACGGTCAGCAGCAGGCTATGAAGGGAAAAAAAAAAAATTCCCCTTTAACTTTGTAATTTTTAAATAGCAGATTAGAACAGCAATCTGTAGTAAAATATAGCTGAACGCTGCACACAACAGACTGATAAAAAATATTTTTTTTTCTCCCTCCTCCTCCTCCTCCTCAGTGGGCTCAAGTGAGGGCAAAAAGATCGTTCACTGCACCACCCCCCACACAGCAAAATCGATGTAGATCGCTAACGGACGATTGTTCTGTCCTGTGTCTCCTAATCTCTCCCTGCCTACTCTCTCCAGCCTGTCCCTAAAATGCTTTTCTATCTTTCCCTGCCTTCACTCCGACCTGTCCCTGCATTCTTTTCAGCCACAATGTTTTTTTTCCCTGTCTCTGTCCCTAATCAGCAGCAGCCAGCACCGTTGTGTGTGCTCTCTCCCTACACTAGAACAGACTGACGCGCACTGCGCTGTGTCTCTAGTTTATAAAGACCTGGGTCACATGCTTCAGCTGGCCAATCACATCCATGCCATTAGTAGGCATGGCTGTGATGGCTTCTATGGCACGCCAGTTAAACGCTTGTTGATTGGCTGTTGAAACCGTGCCATTAAAACCGCGCCATTACATACAAAACAGGAAATAAAATTACTGAACACGGATTTTAAACCCGAATATACAGTAAAGTTTTCGGGTTCATGTCCGGGTAACAAAAATCCAATTATCCGGTACGGACCCGAATAATACAGTCCGTGTTCGCTCAACCCTAGTCACAGCACTTCACTTTTTCCACATTTTGTTATATTACAGCCTTATTCCAAAATGGATTAAATTCATTATTTTCCTCAAAATTCTACAAACAATCCCCCATAATGACAATGTGAAAGAAGTTTGTTTAAAATCTTTGCAAATTTATTAAAAATAAAAAAGGAAAAATCCCATGTACATAAGTATTCATACCCTTTGCTCAATACTTTGGTGAAGCTCCTTTGGCACCAATTCCAGCCTCCAGTATTTCTGAGTATGATGCTACAAGCTTGGCACTCCTATTTTTGGGCAGTTTCTCCCATTCTTCTTTGCAGGACCTCTCAAGCTCCATCAGGTTGGATGGGGGAGCGTCGGTGCACAGTCATTTTCAGATCTCTCCAGAGATGTTCAATCGGGTTCAAGTCTGGGCTCTGGCTGGGCCACTCAAGGACATTCACAGAGTTGTCCCATAGCCACTCCTTTGTTATCTTGGCTGTGTGCTTAGGGTCGTTGTCCTGTTGGAAGATGAACCTTCACCCCAGTCTGAGGTCCAGAGCACTCTGGAGCAGGTTTTCATCAAGGATGTCTCTGTACATTGCTGCTTTCATCTTTCCCTCCACCCTGACTAGTCTCCCAGTTTCCACTGCTGATAAATATCCCCACAGTATGATGCTGCCACCACCATGCTTCACAGTAGGGATGGTATTGGCCAGGTGATGAGCGGTGCCTTGTTTCCTGCAGACATGACGCTTGTCATTCAGGCCAAAAAGTTCAATCTTTGTTTCATCAGAGCAGAGAATTTTGTTTCTCATGGTCTGAGAGTCCTTCAGGTGCCTTTTGGTAAACTCCAGACGGGCTGTCATGTGCCTTTTACTGAGGAGTGGCTTCCGTCTGGCCACACCCATACAGGCCTGATTGGTGGAGTGCTGCAGAGATGGTTGTTCTTCTGGAAGGTTCTCCTCTCTCCGCAGAGAAACGCTGGAGCTCTGTCAGAGTGACCATCGGGTTCTTGGTCACCTCCCTGACTAAGGCCCCCCTCCCCCGATCACTCAGTTTGGCCGGACGGCCCGCTCTAGGAAGAGCCCTGGTGGTTCCAAACATCTTCCATTCTAGCTAGGACAGCTCGGTCGAGGCTGGCCAGGGGAGAAGAGTCTCAAGTGGGGCATGAAACCGGCCTCTGCTCAGACACAGTTTACACCATCCATGCTGGGGGAGGGGGAGGTCTGCACTCTGTCTTTGTCTTCAACCTGCACTCAGTAGGTCAGCGGCGGGGACTTTTTACTTCTCTTCAGCAGGAATCCCTTAGACGTGTCTGTGGCAGAAGCGGTGCAGCCTTTTTACGGGGCATCAGAGCGGCCCGGGGGGGGGGGGGGGGGGCAATTGCCCCCCTGCCCCCTGGCCCAGTCCTCCCCTGGGGACAGTCCAACTTCAAGTATTGGGTGGAGCTCCCCTGAAGGGAGACCCCATGAGAAAGGGCGAACCAGACCAGAAGGCCATGTCCAACCATTGAATGAATGAAAGGGGGCGTGCCAGGGACAGTCCAGCCGAGGAGGAAAACGCTTGTTGATGCTGGGCATCCTCCAGACAGGAAATGAGGCGGGGCTCTATCTGACCGGCTACAGCTTCTAATGCACATTGTGAGAAGCTGACAGCATGCAGTGAAATCAGAGGAAGCCATTTCAGTCCAGGAGAGAAGCCGATGCAACTGTGCAAGAAGACTGAAGGGGGAGCCAGAGGAAGGATATAATAAATCTTTGCTAGGATGGCTGCCCGGCTCTGTGCTCTTATCTCTGCTGTACAACGGGAAACAACAATGCACCCTTTTTTTTTTTGTGAACGTGTAAAAATGCAAAACACGGTGGAGGACCATCTGGCGCACACCTGTGATAATGATACTCGCACTATTTATAGAGATAAATAAATGGCGTTGAAGATCAGCTAATGCACCGCGAAAAATCCACTTACGGACGCCGCTCTTCACAGAGACGAGGAAGATTGGAGAAGAGTTGTCTGAGTCCAGACAATGACTTCCTCAAGGCTCTTCTTACTCCTCATTTAACCACTTGCCGACCGCCTGCCGCAGATATACCGCGGCAGGCTGGCTCGGCTGCGTGAACCGCCTTACCTGTGCGGGAGCGCTCCTGGGGGTGCATGCGTGCCACCAGAGGCACACGCCCGCCCCCATTAGGAAGCAGGCAAGCCAATCCACGGGACCAGTGGCAGCGATTTCCACCGGGCACCCGCGATCGCTCCCCACTGAGAGAGAACGACAGTCAGCTGTTGTAAACACAGCTGACCGTTCTTCTCCCTGGAATGAACACAGAGCTCCTGTGATCCTTCTATTTAGTCCCGGTTCACACTACCGCGACTTGTCAGGCGACTTGGTTGCCTGACAAGTCGCGGTCCATTCCGTGCTACGGGAACCGTTCTAATAGGAGCGACTCAAGTCGCTCCGACTTAGAAGATAGTTCCTGTAGTACTTTAGACAGAAGTCGGAGCGGCTTGCATTGACTTCCATTATGTGAAGTCCGCGCAAGTCGCGCCGAAGTCGCGGTGCAGGGCCACTTCACAGGTCGCCCCCGAAGTCGAATCGCCATAGTGTGAACCGACACTTAGGATCACAGGTCTTGTGTTGATTCCACAAGCCCCTCCTCCATACAGTTAGAAAACACCCCCCTAGGCTCACACTTAACCCTTTGATCGCCCCTGGGTTAACCCCTTCCCTGCCAGTGTCCTTAGTACAGTGACAGTGCATATTTGTAGCACTGATTACAGTAGTAATGTCACTGGTCCCCCCAAAAGTGTCAAAAATGTCAGTTAGGAATCTGATTTATCCACCGCAATGGCGCAGTCCTGCTAAAAATCGCAGATCACCGCCATTACTAGTAAAAAATAAATAAATAAAGATGACATAAATCTTTCCCATAGTTTTCAGACGCGATAACTTTTGCGCAAACCAATCAATATACGCTTATTGGGATTTTTTTTTTTTTTTTTAACAAAAATATGTAGCAGAATACAAATTGGTCTAATAGTGTCACTGGTCCCTAAAAAAAAGTGTCACTTAGTATCCAGTTTGTCGCAGGCCCGCTATAGGTCGCTGATCACCATTACTAGTAAAAAAAAAATAAATAAAAATTCCATAAATATATCCTCATTTGTAGACGCGACAACTTTTTGCACAAACCAATCAATACACGCTTATTGGGATTTTTCTATGTAGCAGAACACAAATTAAAATTAAATTAAAATGATGAACAAATTGTATTTTAATTTTTTTTTTTTATTATTGGGAATGTTATATAGCAGAATGGGAAAAATATTGTTTTTCTTTTTTTTTTTTCTTTCAGAATTGTTGCTTTTTTTGTTTATAGCGCAAAAAATAAAAATCACACAGGTGATCAAATACCAAAAGAAAGCTCTGTTTGTGGGAAAAAAGGACATCAATTTTATTTGCTTACAGCGCAATTGTCTGTTAAAGTAACGCAGTGCCGAATCGCCAAACATGGTCTGGTCATTAAGGGGGGAAATCCTTCCGGTGCAGAAATGGTGAAACGCTTATCGCTGAGGAAGGAGCCGAGGAACCGCCATCTCACTGACATAGTGGTGACACATGGCGGCTCTTGTTGTTCCTTTTGCTTGGGCTGCAGGTTTCTCTTTCACCAATCAGCCAGGCTGAAGATGAAGCTTCTGCTGGTGGAATCGCATTGTGTGCAATGGCTAGGAACAGGTTTTTTGAGACTTCATATTCTGTGTCAATTGCAAAATATTAAAGAGGAGCTCCAGGCTTCTTCAGAAAAATGAAGTCAGCAGCTACAAATACTGTACAAATACTGTAGCTGCAGACTATTAATGAGGACACTTACCTGTCCAGGGATCCCGCGGTCCCCCCCCCCCCCCAGATGGTTTTTTCATCACCTCACAGGTGCTGCCTCTGCCATTGCATGTAAGGCTGCGCTTTATAAATGGCCTGATGGCGGGGGAAGGCGGAGGGGGGCAGTCTTAGTCCGTAGGGTTCAATATTGAGTTGGCCCACCCTTTGCAGCTATAACAGCCTCAACTCTTCTGGGAAGGCCGTCCACAAGGTTTAGGAGTGTGTCTATGGGAATGTTTCACCATTCTTCCAGAAGCGCATCTGTTAGGTCAGGCACTGATGTTGGGCGAGAAGGCCTGGCTCACTCCACTCTAATTCATCCCAAAGGTGTTCTATCAGGTTGAGGTCAGGACTCAGTGCAGGCCAGTCAAGTTCCTGAGCGACAATTTTGAAAAAAAAAAAAAAATGTTTTTCACTTATTGCTACAGTATATAACATTTCCAAAAAAAATTAAAAATCTAAATTTTTTAACATTTTAGGCCAATTTGTTTTCTGCTACATATTTTTTGGTAAACAAAATCGCAATAAGCTTATTTTGATTGGTTTGCGCAAAAGTTATTGCGTTTACTAACTACAAGAAAGATTTGTCATTTTTATTGTTTATTTTTTTATACTAGTAATGGCGGCAATCTGCGATATTTTGCGGGACTGCGACATTGCGGCGGACAGATCGGACCCCTGACTGACATTTTTGACACTTTCGGGGGGACCAGTGACATTACTAGAGTAATCAGTGCTAAAAATATGCTAAAAAATATGCACGATTACTGTAATAATGACACTGGCAGGGAAGGGGTTAACCCAGGGGCGATCAAAGGGTTAAGTGTGAGCCTAGGGGGTGTTGTCTAACTGTGAGGGGGATGGGCTTGTGCAATCAACACAGAGACCTGTGATCCTAAATGGGAGGATCACAGGCGCTCTGTGTTCACTCCAGAGAGAACAACGGTCTGCTGTGTTTCTAAGGAAAGGGGTTAACCCTATGGGTGATCAATGGGTTAAATGTGAGCCTAGGGGGAGTGATTCTAACTGGGGGGGGGCGTGGCTTGGGAAATGACCATAGAGACCTGTGTTCCTATATTGAAGGATCACATGAGCTCTGTGATCATTCCAGGGAGAAGAGCGGACAGCTGTGTTTACAACATCCGACCGTCCTTCTCTCTCAGTGGGGAGCGATCGCGGGTGTCATGCAGCAATCTGAGCCGCCTGACCCGTGCATTGCCCCCCCGCTGCCAAGTGGGGGCGGGAGCGCGCCACCCCCTAGCTTCCCACGCACGACCGACGTAGACCTACGTCGATTTGTGCAGGAGAGCCACCCTGCCGCAGTAAATAGCCAGCGGGTGGTCGGGAAGTGGTTAAAGTAAAAAAAAAAACTGTGAAAAAAATTGGTAAATACAATAATAATACATATGGTAAAGCTGTTGACATCAAATATAGAATACACTATAACATACCGATTCACTATCAAAAAAACTAACCCCCAGAGTTCTGAGTACTGGTATGCGCGATGACGTCATGGCCTATGGATCCGCCCTACACGTTTTGTCAGATATGACATCATCAGGGGCCCCTGTCAACAGTGGATATTTATAAGATTAGAGATATTAAGTTTCTTTTTTCAGATAATTTGTGTTTTAGGATTAGGTTTAGGCACGATTTGATGATAAATTCCTTTTGGGGAGTAGCACAGTGAATTTATATTTGTGCCTCTAGAAGATGTAGACTATCAGAGTTTGGGAAGTCTCTCTGTATTCCAGTTACTGGTACTTTGAGGAGGGCTGTGTGTAGATTTTTGAGCGTATTGAGGTCAGTAACAGAATAAATGAGAGCATGACAACCAGGGCTGTCTTTAACGGAGGGCAAAAAGGGCAGCTGCCCCGGGCCCAGTCAATGTTGTGGGCCCAAAGCAGCTGCCCCTTGAGCCCGCACATAGTTAAGTGGATTCAGGAGGGTCCAAGAAAATGTTTGCCCAGGGTCCAATTAATAAGATGGCCCTGATGACGACGGGACACTTCCACTAAATATGGTACATCACTCCCTGATCTCAGGGGAAGAGGAGACTGAGGAAATGCTTCCTCCTGCCTGAGGTAGACTGACATCATCTCAGCCTAGGCAAAGTCACTAGAGAAAGTGAATAGATAGCGCTGGACTCTTTGGCTGTGTTACTATCCAATAATAATATAATGGGGTTAGTGCCGATTCTCTTGCTACCATACTGGCAGCTTTTATGCCTCTCAGGATTCCTTAGTTTGTAGGGCAGAACAATTAATCTAAGATTGACCTGTCATGTCACAGATTAATAGCCCACATAAAATTTTAATTTCGAATAGTATTCAAATTAAATTCAAATTTCCGAAGAGAATAACATAGAATAGAAAATAGAGGAATATAATAGAAAAAAAATTAGAATAGCAAATACAGGAATAGAATAGAAAATAAAGGAATAGAATAAAGAATAAAATAGAATGAAATAGAATATAACCATCTTCTAAAATTTTAATTTCAAATTGAATACATTTGAATTTTAATAAAAAAGAACAGAAAATAATAGAATAGAAAAAAAAAGAATAGAATAAAATAGAATATAACTTTCTTCCGAAAAATCGAATTTTGAATAGAATAAATAAAAATTTGAATAGAACAAAAAATGAATAGAATAGAAAATAAAAAAAACAGAATAGGAAAAAAATAGAATAAAACCTACTTCCGAAAATAGAATAAATTAAAATTTGAATAGAATAAAAAAAGAATAGAATAGAAAATAAAAAAATAGAATAGAAAATAAAAAATAGAATTAAACCTTCTTCTGAAAATAGAATAAATTAAAATTTGAATATAATAAAAATAGAATAGAAAATAAAATAAAAAAATAGAATAGAATTAAAAAAAGAATAGAATATAACCATTTCCCAAGATTTGCATAGTATAAATTTGAATAGAATAGAAAACAATAGATTAGAATAGAAAAGAAAAGAAAAAAAATTTACTGGAATAGAAAAGAATACAATTGACTAGAATATAAAAAAAAAAAAAACAATAGAATAGAAAGAATCTCACTCTCTTCCAAAATTCGAGTTTTGAAAAGAATAAATTCAAATTTGAATAGAAAATAGTAGAATAGAAAGAATATAACATCACAGCCTTTTTCCAATTTTTTTTTTTTTTTAGAAAAGAATACAATATAATAGAAAAGATTTAAATAGAATAGAAAATAACAGCATATAATAAATGAGAATATAACCATCTTCCAAAATTGAATTTCCAATAAAATAAATTTGATTTTGAATGCAATTCAAACTGAGTTCAATTCAACTGAATTTGGTGTGATTCAAATTTGAATAAACAAAACAAATTAAACTAAAATAAATTATGTAAAAAACGGATTGAAAAAAAAAAAAACACATTTTTTTCATTCTGCACATGTCTATGTGCGACAGCCTCAGCTCTCCGGGGACTCTCACTCCTCATTGGCTGAGGCAGCAGTCAGTTACAGCCAGTGAGCCTATAAGGAGCGAGAGGGGACAGGCACACATAGAGCAGTGGCTCGGGAGCCCGCCTCCTTGGGTGCCCCCACAGCAAGCTGGAGAAACCAGCAGCGCAGACAGTGGACCTGAGAAGAGGATTAGGGGGCAATTGGGTTGCCCAAAACACGTTTGCCTCCCCATTTTTGATTTTCCATCTCACTGAATACTGGAATACAATTATACCTGGACCATGGGTGCTGCAGGACTTTTTTCATGGGGGGGGGCATAATTTTAAGGTCACCCATGCTCCGCCCCTTTTAAACAATGTCATGAAGGCGACGTCAATCACGGCGACTCGCGAGTATTGATTTTTAAAAGGGAAATGGCAGTATTTATTTATAAAGTGTTTGTTAACATAAAAAGCAGGGATCCTCAAACTACGGCCCCCCAGCTGTTACAGAACTACACATTCCATAAGGCATTGTATAACTCTGACATTCACAGACAGTACTAGGCATGATGGGAATTGTAGTTCCTCAACAACTGGAGGGCCATAGTTTGAAGACCCCTGCCTTAAAGTATGTTATACAACACAGTGCTTGTGCTGTGTCATTTGTCCCTTTCTATCACCTAAAATACCTGGTTGATCCTCCCTGATTATGTCCTCCCCTCTGTAAACTGACCACGGTATACCATGGCTGCTGAGCCCTGATACTGTGGTCAGTCTACGTTCCTCCGTCATCCGCAGCCCTCCTGTCCTCCTCTGTCCTCTTTCTCCCCCTCCCTCCCTGCCTGTCCCTGCCTGCTCCTGAGTCAGTGCCCCCTCCCCTCCTGCTGCTGTAGTTTCATTTAAAGTTTCATATCCTGTATACAGTCTGTTTAATAATCTTGTGTCCCTATGTCTGTGTTTTATAAAAATAAGCCGTTCTTTACCAGTTTTCAGAGCGCCGATCGCCGCTCACCTGACCCACTGCCTCTCTTCTCCTCTTGGCTTCTTCTCCTCCTCCCCTCCTGACTGACATCAGTGGGGAATCCTCTGCCCCGCCCACTGCAGGCAACTGTCAGACGTGGAGAGGAGAGAGCCGATGGGTCACGTGAGCGGCAATCGGCGCTCTGAAAACTGGTAAAGAACAGATGATTTTTTTAAAACACATACACAGAAAACAGGGCATGGGCACACAGGATTATTAAACAGACCAGACAAAGTGGGAGTTGAGATTCCAGGGGAGGAGCACTTGCCCCCCCCCCCCCTTGCGGACGCCCATGACCTGGACAATTATCTGTGGCATGGAGCTTCAATTTTAGATCTGCTGGTATGCAAAGTCACTGATGAGCTTTAAGTGATTCTTTACCTAATAAAACAACTTATCTGCACCTGGCTCCTCCCCCTTCCTATCCTACAAATACATTTTCTTTAAGGTTCCTGACCTTTTGGTGCTGCTGCACAGGATTTCCTTCTTTCTAACCTAGGCAAGAATGATGTAATGCCCCCAGCTTCCACCTGGGATGTCGATGTCACACACATAGTGCTCCCTGTGTCCTTCTGGGATATCAGTGTCACACATAGTGCCCCCTGCTTCCCTCTGGGATATCAGTGTCACACATAGTGCCCCCTACTGCCTCTTGGGATGTCTATGTCACATGTAACGCTCCCTGCTTCCTCCTGGGATGCTGATGTCGCACATAGTGCTCCCTGCTTCCTCCTCGAATCATGATGTCACACAGTGCTCCCAGCTGCCTCGTGGGATGTTGATGTCACAACAGTGCTCCTTGCTTGCTCCTGGGATGTTGATGTCACACACACTGATCTCTGTTTTCTCCTGGGATGTTAATGCCACACACAGTGCTCCCTGCTTCCTCCTGGGATGTTGATGTCACACATAGTGCCCATGCTTCCTCCTGAGATTTTGATGTCACACATAGTGCTCCCTGCATACTCCTGGGAATTTGATGTCATACACGGTGCTCCCTGCTGCCTCTTGGGATGTCCATGTCAGACGTAGCGCTCCCTGCATGCTCCTGGAATTCCGATGTCACATAGTGCTCCCTGCTTCCTCCTGGGATGTCGATGTCATACACCATGCTCCCTGCTGCCTCCTGGAATGTCCATGACACACATAGTGCTTCCTGCTGCCTCCTGGGATGTCAAATTCACACACAGTGCCCCCTGCTTCCTCCTGGGATGTTGATGTCACACATAGTGCTCCTTGCTTCCTCCTGGGATATCTGTCACACATAGTGCTCCCTGCTTCCTCCTGGGATGTCAAAGTCACACATAGAGCTACCTGCTGTCTCTTGGGATGCCAATGTCCCACACAGTGCTCGTTCCTGTCTTCTGGGTTGGTACACATGGTCACATATAGAGCGGCCTGCTGCTTACTGGGATATCTGTCACACTCAGTGCCCCCTGCTTCCTCCTGGGATGTCAACGTCCCACACAGTGCTAGCTGCTGTCTCCTGGGATCGCTATGTCACACATAGTGCAGCCTGCTGCTTACTGGGATGTCAATATTACACACAGTGCCCCCTGCTGCCTCCTGGGATGTTGATATCACACACAGTGCTCCCTGCTTCCTCCTGGGATGTTGATGTCACACATAGTGCCCATGCTTCCTCCTGAGATTTTGATGTCACACATAGTGCTCCCTGCATACTCCTGGGAATTTGATGTCATACACGGTGCTCCCTGCTGCCTCTTGGGATGTCCATGTCAGACGTAGCGCTCCCTGCATGCTCCTGGAATTCCGATGTCACATAGTGCTCCCTGCTTCCTCCTGGGATGTCGATGTCATACACCATGCTCCCTGCTGCCTCCTGGAATGTCCATGACACACATAGTGCTTCCTGCTGCCTCCTGGGATGTCAAATTCACACACAGTGCCCCCTGCTTCCTCCTGGGATGTTGATGTCACACATAGTGCTCCTTGCTTCCTCCTGGGATATCTGTCACACATAGTGCTCCCTGCTTCCTCCTGGGATGTCAAAGTCACACATAGAGCTACCTGCTGTCTCTTGGGATGCCAATGTCCCACACAGTGCTCGTTCCTGTCTTCTGGGTTGGTACACATGGTCACATATAGAGCGGCCTGCTGCTTACTGGGATATCTGTCACACTCAGTGCCCCCTGCTTCCTCCTGGGATGTCAACGTCCCACACAGTGCTAGCTGCTGTCTCCTGGGATCGCTATGTCACACATAGTGCAGCCTGCTGCTTACTGGGATGTCAATATTACACACAGTGCCCCCTGCTGCCTCCTGGGATGTTGATATCACACACAGTGCTCCCTGCTTCCTCCTGGGATGTTGATGTCACACATAGTGCTCCCTGCTTCCTCCTGGAATGTGGATGTCACACATAGTGCTTCCTGCTTCCTCCTGGGAATTTGATGTCATACACGGTGCTCTCTGCTACCTCTTGGGATGTCCATGTCACATGTAGCGCTCCCTGCTTCCTCCTGGGATGCCGATGTCACACATCGTGCTCCCTGCTTCCTCCTGGGATGTCTGTCACACATAGTGCCCCCTGCATCCTCCTGGGATGTTGATGTCACACACAGTGCTCCCTGCTGCCTCCTGGGATGTCCATGTCACACATAGTGCTCCCTGCTTCCTCCTGGGATGTCTGTCACACATAGTGCCCCCTGCTTCCTCTTAGGATGTTGATGTCACACACAGTGCTCCCTGCTGCCTCTTGGGATGTCCATGTCACACATAGTGCTCCCTGCTGCCTCCTGGGATGTGCATGTACCACATAGTGCTTCCTGCTGCCTTTTGGTATGTCAATGTCACACACAGTGCTCCCTGCTGCCTCCTAGGATGTCAGTGTCATACACAGTGCTCCCTGCTGCCTCCTGGAATGTCCATGCCACACATAGTGCTTCCTGCTGCCTCCTGGGATGTCAGTGTTACACATAGTGCTCCTTGCTGCCTCTTGGGATGCCCATTTTACACACAGTGCTCCCTGCTGTCTCCTGGGATGTCAATGTCCCACATGGTGCTACCTGCTTCCTCCTGGGATGTCATTCACACACACTGCCCCCTGCTTCCTCCTGGGATGTTGATGTCACACACAGTGCCCTCTGCTTCCTCCTGGGATGTTGATGTCACACACAGTGCCCTCTGCTTCCTCTTGGGATGTTGATGTCACACATAGTGCTCCCTTCTTTCTCCTGGAATGTTGATGTCATACACACTGCTTCCTGCAATCTACTGCCATGTCTGTGTCACACTCAGTGCTCCCTGTTACCTCCTAGGATGCCCATGTCACACACAGTGCTCCCTGCTGCCTTCTGGAATGCCCATGTCACACACAGTGCTCCTTGCTGCCTCCTGTGATGTCCATGTCACACACAGTGCTCCCTGCTTCCTCCTGTGATGTCCATGTCAAACACAGTGCTCCCTTCTGCCTCCTGGGATATTGATGTCACACACAGTGCTCCCTGCTGCCTCCTGTGATATCCATGTCACACATAGTGCTCCCTGCTGCCTCTTGGCATGTCAATGTCACACAATGCTCCCTGCTGCCTCCTGGGATGTCAATGTCACACACAGTGCTCCTTGCTGCCTCCTGGAATGTCAATATCACAAATAGTGCTTCCTGCCGCCATGCCCATGTCACACACAGTGCTACCTGCTGTCTCCTGGGATGTCAATGTCACATATAGTGCTGCCTGCTGCCTTCTGGAATGTCAATGTCACACATAGTGTTGCCTGCTGCCTCCTGGGATGTTGATGTTACACATAGTTCCCCCTGCTGCATCTTGCCATGCCTATGTCACACACAGCGCTCCCTGTTGTCTCCTTTGATGTCAATGTCACACATAGTGCCCCCTGCTGCCTCCTGGGTTGTCAATATCACACATAGCGCTTCCTGCTGCCATGCCCATGTCACACACAGTGCTCCCTGCTGTCTCCTGGGATGTCAATGTCACATATAGTGCTACCTGCTGTCTCCTGGGATGTCGATGTTACACACAGTGCCCCCTGCTGCCTCTTGGGATGTCCATGTCACACTCAGTGCTCCCTGCTGCCTCCTGAGATGTCTATGTCCTACATAGTGCCCCCTGCTTCTTCCTGGGATGTCAATGTCACACACAGTGCTCCTTGCTGCCTCCTGGGATGTCAATATCACAAATAGTGCTTCCTGCCGCCATGCCCATGTCCCACACAGTGCTGCCTGCTGTCTCCTGGGATGTCCAAGTCACATATAGTGCTGCCTTCTGCCTCCTGGGATTTCATTGTTACACATATTTATATATTTTATTGATGTATTGTTATTTTTATGCTATTACACTCATTTGAATGCTTGAACATTATACACTGAGGATATTTGTTTATATTGCTTCAACACTTTTATGTTTTTTTTTTTTATTGTATATTGTTTATTTTTTCAATATTGATGCTCCACTAGCTTGAGTCATAATTTTACTGAAGCCACACGGTATATTTATTTGTTCCACTACTTTTACTTATCGTTATACACCCATTGGAGCCTGCATCATACCACAGCTAGGATTATGTGCCATATCCAGTTGTAGGAAAGTTGCCTCCTGGGATGTCCATGTCACACTCAGTGCTCCTCGCTGCCTCCTGAGATGTCTATGTCCTACATAGTGCCCCCTGCTTCTTCCTGGAAAATCCGTGTCACCTATAGTGCTCCCTGCTGCCTCCTGTGATGTCAATGTCCCAATTCCTAGGAGGCAGTTGTTGCTGGTTTCTGTTTGTTGGCAGAGGTGATTCTGGACTTCAGCACTCAGCAGAGACCTGTGCACACACGTATGCACAGATGTTGCAGGTATCTAGATCCCAAATACCAGCATCATGTGTGCATGTGCAGGAAATCCCCATCCATGCACAGATTTTCCGCAGGCCTCTACCTGGGTCTTGAAAATCGGGGAGAGGCCTTTGGCACATCTGCGCATTTTGTGATATTGTCAAACTTGGCCGCGCAGACAAGGAGGGGGCGGGTCAGAAATAACGGGGACTGAAGTTCCTCTTTTAGAAAGTTTTTTGTTTTTCAGGTGAAAATATGAAAAATTAAAAAAATTATCTTGAACCAATAAATGTTTATTTTTATCATTTTGTCTATGGTTACCTTTCTCATGATGTGCCAGTAAAGTCCACATATAGGTACAATTGCTTTCTACAACTGTTGTTTTCTATTTCGAAAATTAGGATTATGGCATGATTTTGACAGCTCCCCTTTTTTTTTCTTATGAAAAATGATCCTGTTACTGTATATTAGGGATTGACCAATTATCGGCAAGGCCGATATATCGAGGGCCAATATGCACTCTCCCCGATATATCAGAATCGGCCTCGGAGGTTACCGATATTGATGTGACGTCATTGCGTATGTTGCACCACGTGCCTCCGCGCACTGGGACAGCTTCTGCCTTCTTAGGCCGCCTCCCTCAGCCTCGTCTGGAGTCGGGGAGTCTCGGGACAGTGAGTGTACAGTGCACACAGTGTGTTTAACCCAGCTGCCACATACATACACCCACCCACAGCTGCCCGGTGCCAGCCAGCCACCCACAGGCCCTGTGCCTGTTCCAGCCAGCCACCCACCACAGAAGGTGCCAGCCAGCCACCCACCAAAGGATGCCAGCCAGCCAGCCACCCACCATAGGGTGCCAGCCAGCCACCCACCAAAGGGTGCCTGCCAGCCAGCCACCCACCCACCAAAGAGTGCCACCCAGCCAGCCACCCACCACAGGGTGCCAACCAGCCACTCACCACAGGGTGCCAGCAACCCACCACAGGGTGCCAGCCAGCCAGCCACCCACCCACCATTGAGTTCCAGCCAGCCACCCACCAAAGGGTGCCAGCCACCCCCAAAAGGGTGCCAGCCACCCACCACAGGGTGCCAGCCAGCCACCCACACAGGGTGCCAGCCAGCCACCCACCACAGGGTGCCAGCCAGCCACCAAAGGGTTCAGTAACAGATTTGTGTCGAAAATTGTGTTTATTTTGCAAAACGTTAAATGTTCAAAATATCGGCCGATACTGATATGCAATGGCCAAAATATCGCTATCGGCAATGAAAAACCGATATCGGTCGATCCCTACTGTATATTGAGTCAAGATTTAGTTTGTAATATTAGTCAATCTCATGAACCCCATCTTGCCCCCCCCCCCCGGTGAGGTTGGGGGGGGAGTGTTCCTACACTTTCTGCATAGAATTTGGGAAATAGGTTCTGGGTGTGGCTCGGGAAGGATGTGATTCATGGAGACAGAAGATATTTGAAGTATCGGTATCGGTGCTTATTAATTACTGTAGCAGACGTGTTTTGTACCCGGCGCTCCTCGGGAGGATTGAACACCGCGCAGCATATGCTGAATTCTGGCAATCGTCTGTTTACAGAAGTTTAGAAAATATTTTGAGCAGTTGGGCATGAAATTATTTAATATCCCTCTCGAGAGGAAATGCTAACAATGTTCAAGGCGCTGTTCCCTCACTCTTCGTGAATGCTGGGCTTTTTTTTTTTTTGTAAATGTGGATCTCATGAGAACCTGGACAGCCGAGAGCGCACTTTCCACCGCCGCGGCCTGGAACAAAATAGACAATGACACATGTGGCCGATAAAAATAGCTCGAGGTGGACCGTCCGAAACAATTGTAGGTGCTCAGTTAACGAGGTCATAAATCGTCTCTGAAATGTTCCATACTCATTGTTTTCTGAGCTTTACGTAATCGCATAACTTTGTTATAACAAATGGGTTCAATAAATTCTGGAACGTGCTGCGGTCCTATTTATAGTTCGTTTGTCCAAGGGAATGATGCAAAGGGGCAGAAGGCATGCGTGGGGTGGAACGTTCCAAGTTAGACATGCATCTCCAGGATTAAAACTGTATGTGAACTTAGGGTTGCCATCTTTTCCTCAAGCCAAACCCAAACACTTTAGCGATAGAGGGCCATTTTTTTTTCCCCGCATGTAGCACACTCCTAGTCAGGTGCGAGGTAAAAGCATTTGTTTTGCTTCATCTGCTTATCAGGGTTGTCTGATCAGTAGTTAGTCCTGCTCATTGTGCTTAGTGTGCATTCATCTGGGAGGGAGTATCCCCACTGTATCCAATAGGGATGCCTGTTGGACAGTGGAGGTAACCTGGCCAATGATACACAGGCTTTTGTAACCACCCCAGTGGGTTAGCACCTGGAGAGGTGCATCGTGGGATTGGAAATAAAAGCCCATAGCACATGAGGCAGGAGGTCTTTGAGCGGGAAGCCAGGTCCCAGGAGGGGGGTGACGGCTGTCTCTCCTCCTGTCAGCAAGGAAGTTGGTCACAGGCGGTCGGTCTAGTGAGCCAGAGTGTGGTGCTGAGCCAGGAGGTCCAGGATACTGACAGTCGAGATGAAGGCAGAGTGACCGGAGGAAAAACAAACAGTGTCCGTTAGTACCTGGGAGCTTGCCAGCGGTCTGCCCAGGAAGGGGACCACTCTAGTGGGGTCAGTGGACAGAAGCTCGCACACACAGCAAGAGAGAAAGGGGGTGCCAAGTTAGACCTTGAAGAGTAACCTAAGGAATAGTTCACCTTTCAAATCTTCACTTCAGTGGCAAGGTAAAGCAGCGGCCTTGCCACACTCAATTCAGTTAGAAGTCCTCAAGATTTGTGCATAGTTGTTAGGTTGGTGTATTCCACTCATCCCTTCTCCCATCCCAATTATAAACACAAAAAAAACAAATCCCCTGGACTGTTCATTGACTGAGCCAAGTACAAAGCGATAAGATTTTATAAACTGTTGCTATGGGTAACCCAGGGGAATCCACACTCAGCAGCTCCCAAGGGGGCAGTGCTACAATCAGTATACACTATAGCAGCCCTCAAATTTTCCACTCGCCTACTTGCATTTTGCGAGTGGAAAATTATTTAGGGTGAGCGTGGGGCCGCTCCGGGAAGAGAGTGGAAGAGGAAAGCAGATGGACAGGATTACCATAGAGCGGGGATCGTTCCGCTGTAACAGCATTCATTGTAATTGCCGGGCACTCGCCGACACACACAGTCCCGCCTCCTGGCCCGACTCCTTTGATAGACAGAACACCTGGCCAACCGGGACGTGTGACGTCTATCAAAGGAGTCGGGCCAGGAGGCGGGACTGTGTGTGTCGGCGAGTGCCCGGCAATTACAATGAATGCTGTTACAGCGGAACGATCCCCGCTCTATGGTAATCCCGTCCATCGGCTTTCCTCTTCCACTCTCTTCCCCTGAGCGACACCCGGAGCAGTGCCCGGCCATTCAAATTAAAGCTGTTACAGCGGCACGATCCCGCTTTGTGATTATCCGGCCAGATATCCTCTTCCTCTCCTCTCTCTTTTCTGCACTTGTCAGTGCATTGATGGCACAAGTGAAGCTGCATTACAGGGGCCCAGGTAAAGCTGCATTGATGGCACAGGTAAAGCTGCATTGATGGCACAGGTAAAGCTGCATTGATGGCACAGGTGAAGCTGCATTGAAGGGCACAGGTAAAGCTGCATTGATGGCACAGGTGAAGCTGCATTGAAGGGCACAGGTGAAGCTGCATTGAAGGGCACAGGTGAAGCTGCATTATGGGGCCCATGTAAAGCTGCATTGATGGCACAGGTGAAGCTGCATTGAAGGGCACAGGTGATGCTGCATTGATGGGCACAGGGGAGGCTGCATTGATGGGCACAGGGGAGGCTGCATTGATGGGCACAGGGTAGGCAGCATTGATGGGCGCTTGTGAGGCTGCATTGATGGGCACTGGTGAGGCTGCATTGATGGGCACTGATCAGGCTGCACTGATGGGCACTGTTGAGGTTTCACTGATGGGCACTGATCAGGCCGCACTGATAAAATTTTGAGCCCTGCACTATAGGATTATAAAAGACCTTGGACATCTTTGGGTGTCCCAAGGGGAGCAGTAATGTGGCGTGCTGCGCCAAACAGTGGGTGTGGCCAAACTGCTCTTGCTGACATAATTGCCCCACCCCCAGTGATTCTGAACCTGCCCCCAGACGGCCAGCCGCAGCTCCCGGACGGCAACATATTTGTGTACAGGCACGTACTGGGGTGGGGGGAGGGGAAGGGCGAGTGCTTGAGCCCCTTGATGTCCAAAGTTCCCTTTTGTCAAGGCAAAATTTCCACAGTGGTGCCCATAAACAGTATGGCTGTGCACAGTGCAACTGCAAATGCATCATTCCCAAAGCCTGCCGGTCTCGGGAAAGCTCGTCCATGCTCGGCAGAGCGGGCGAAATGCGCAGTGACGTAATGGCGCCTCCTGGCACCATTTTTGAAAGTGAGGCACTTGGTCTCGGCGCAGCAACCGCGCCTCGTTGTCACATTAGCAGGTAAGACCATACCAGATCCGAGTTAAAGTGATTCGGATCATCAATCCCCATGTGTTGGTGAAAGCAGCTGCCATCTTATCACCAAAACAAAGCCAGCGGGACTTGGTCGTCGAGTGTCTGGAACTCTAGGCCGGACACTCCACCACACGAACCCCTGGTGCACCTTCAGCGGGCATCTGCTTCGCTTCCCCTTCAGCCAGGAGCTATTTGGCATTGCTGTCCTAAGACCCAGATGGTCCAACGCTACTCCTGAAACCCACGGACAGTTCAGCTTTTTGGGTCCAATTGGAGACATTCAGAACTCACTGACCGCGACCACTGAACTTATGGAACTATTTTGTGGGCATCCGCCTGGTGTGCAGTCAGTCAAATTTTTACCTTGGTGGCTTTTCTGCTGAATACATGGGATCGGAATTCTGTTTGGCCAGATTGAGCGCTCCAAAACCAGCTATTTGGGCATATGACGTATGTGGGGGTTCTGACATATTTAGGATGTGTTATTACATATTTTCATGTTTTTTGTATTTTCTGGGCTTGGCCCCTTAGTTCCAGTGAAGGGAACTCTTAAGGCGTCAGCATACCAAGACATTTTGGACAACTTCATGCTCCCAACTTTGTGGGAGGAGTTTGGGGATGGCCCCTTCCTGTTCCAACATGACTGCGCACCAGTGCACAAAGCAAGGTCCATAAAGACATGGATGAGCGAGCTTGGGGTAGTGATCGACTGATATCATTTTTTTATTGACGATCCCGATATTTTGGTCATTGCATATCGGTAACGGTGGATATGGGCCGATATTTTCGTACATTTAAAAAAAATGTTTTTTTTTTACAGGTACTCCTGTGAAGGGATCTGGGGGTCTGAAAGACCCCAACCCCCTCCTCTGCACTTAAAAGCATGCAAAACGCCAAGTTTGGCAGTTTTGAATGCTGTAATTTCTTTTTAAATTGGTGCCGAGTACCCGGAAGTGATGTCATGCCAACATCACTTCCGGGTTTTTACATGGAGACCCGATCAGAGCCGAATGCGGCTTTAATCTGGTCTTCTCTTCGGTGGCTGTGCAGGCTGGTTGCCCAAGTCTCCCGGTGGGACGGGAGACCCAGGCGAGCCGCGGGAGGAGACGGGAGGAGGGGGACGTCCCCTCCCGCTCCTTGTAATGACAGCCGAGCGGCGTCTCAGCCGCATCGGTTGTCATTACAAGACAGCCAACTGTCAGCTATGGATGCCGGTAACGTGGTGATGCTTCTAGCTGCAGGCATCACTCCGGTACAAGCACTTTCCGGAAATATCGGCAATATCGGTAACCTCGGGGGGCGTTTCCAGTATATCTGGGAAAGTGCATATCGGCCCCTGATATATCGGCATTGCTGATAATCGGTCGATCCCTAGTTTGGGGTGGAGGAACCTGACTGACCTCAACCTGATAGAACAACTTTGAGATGAATTAGAGCGGGCCTTCTCTCCAACATTAGTGCCTGACCTCACAAATGCGCTTCTGGAAGAATGGTCAAACATTCCCATAGACACACTCCTAAACCTTGTGGACGGCCTTCCCAGAAGAGTTGAAGCTGTTATAGCTGCAAAGGGTGGGCCAACTCAATATTGAACCCTATGGACTAAGACTGGGATGCCATAAATGTTCATGTGTATCTAAAGGCAGGCGTCCCAATACTTTTGATAATATAGTGTATTAGACACATTATGCGGATCTTGAATTTCGAGGTGTAAAATTTTGAAAAGAAAGGGATACCTATGTTCTAATCTACATGTATAGAAGGAAGAAATAGAGTCATAATGGACTTTGAAGGTACCATAAACACTGAACGTAAACGGGGAATACCAACTTCGTATATAAATATATATTTATTAAATCACCATAACATTATTCGTAGAAAACACATACACATAAACAAATCATCTATAAGTAATGAATATACATCACATCTGAATAAGTGCTATACTGCTAATACCATGGATGAAACAGAAAAGAACAGTGTATTAACTGCAATGAGCATCATCCTAGTAGATTCTGCCCAACATGTTTCGTGGAATATGACTGCTTCCTCAGGACCTTTTAGAAATCTTTTATGAGAGCTTGATTCAGCATCCAGAGCGGAGCAAAGTGTAAAGCGTGCACAGGCAGGTGAACATCAGAAAACTCCTCCCCCGGCGGATGTGGGAGCCCCTGTAAGAATGATAATAGGAGATTCCAAACCTCCAAGATTGAGACTGAAGATATCCCAAAATTTAGAGTAGGATTACTCCATACATGGGAAAATATCTTCATAACAGGGGCGTAACTACTGGGGTTGCAATTGCAACTGGGCCCCATGGTCCAGGGGGCCTGTGCGGCTCCCCTGTACACCTGGATAGGAGGGGTGGCGGGGGCAGCATGTAAAGAAATCACTGTCCTCCTTCTTCCTCCTGTGGCTGCAGGAGGAAAATGGAGGAGATTGGTTCCTCTGTATGCTGCCCCCGCCACTCCTCCTATCCAGTTCACTTGTGTTCTGCTGTCTCTGGGCCCCTGTGTGCTTCCCTGGTCGCTCCCCCCCTCTCCTGTCGGCTGCTGCATGGGATGTGTCACAATAGAGAACCAGGGAGGAATTTACCAGCTCCTTCCTTTTCTGAATGGACAGAGTCATAGTCAGTGACATTGTAAAAAAATAAAATAAAATGATAAAAAATAATACAATTAAAATACCAAGAAATAAAAACTACTGACACCGGTGTGTGAACTTCCAGGATCGCAAAGGTCACACTTGCAACTGGGCCCTGGCATTCCACCACTGTGGGGAGGCCCCAAGATGTCAGGAGGGGGGCCCACTGCAGAACTTGTGTAAAGGGCCCCACAACGAGAGTAAAGGGCCCCAGGATCAGTGGGAAGAGCCTTAGGCTTGAAGGGAAGGGCCCCGGCCAGGGGTTTCGGGGGCCCCCTTATGGTTTCTTGCACCGGGGCCCTGAAGGTTCTAGTTACGTTTCTGCTATACTCCAAAGTCAGGTCACAAGAGGAGTACTGGTCCTTTAATCCATGGATAATCCAGAATGGGAGTGATTCCAGGGGTTAAGAGGGTAGATAGCCCCACAGGCCTCCTATCTAAAACTATGATATCTTCTTACTATTGAACACTAGGAAGATGAGGTGCTAGTATCGATAGTTAACCGGAGGCCGACCCCCGCAAATACATATACTGCGGCGGTCAGCCCCGGCCAGGCATAGTGACGTACCGGTACGTCACTAGCCTGTCACTTTCCTGTGAGCCAATAGCGGGCGACCGCGCACCCGCGGAAGCGTGCGCCCGCCCCGGCTCCTTCCCTGGGAAGTCCGTGCGTGTGACCGGCGGACGCGATGTCCGCTGGTCACTCGCGATCATCCGCCGTGAAGGGAGAAAGGCAGGCGGCTGATGTAAACAAGCCGCCTGTCATTCTCCCCTGTGTAGGAATGGTGATCATACACCAGTAGCCATGTCCAATCACAGTAAGAAGCACGCCCCTAGGGACACACTTAACCCCTCCTTCCCCAATAAAGTTAACCCCTTCCCTGCCAGTGTCATTTTGCAGTAACAGTGCATATGTATAGCACTGATTACTGTAGTAATAAAACATAAAAGTGTAGCGCTAGAAGTATTAATAATCACAAAAATGATAAATAGTGTCCAAATAAATGAAAAACTAGTAATCACAATAATGTGTACAAAAGAAAAAAGTGTCCAAATGAATAAGTCCCAAAGAAAACCGATGTGAAGTAAAATCATAAATCCGCATGCACAATATTCCAAGGGGGGATTCTTCCCGTGACACCAAGGGTATGTGAAGGAAGGGAACACCTCTGTGATGGGATATGATAAGCAGCTTACCAGATTTCCATGGCTGCTCAACTTAATGAGTCAGCCTCTCCCAGCTATTAATCAAGACCACTGAAGATCTGATGTTACGTGGATACTTTTTCGATTCAAATGGACCGCCTCTCAAGATGCGTGAAAGGATCAGTATAGGATTGGCACTCCTCAATATTTTTCATCAATCATAAATGAATATGTAAGGAAAAAGAAAGCGAGGCCCATAGCGTAATCCCGTTTATAAAATATAATCTTATTTATTAAAAAATAGTACTCACAATGTATCATGAATAGACAGGCATATCGAATGGCTAAACAAGGGATGAAGATGCGGCGTCCCGCGAACAGTCCCAGGTAGCAAAATGGTGAAGGCCGGCTAATTTCCAGGGGGCGTGTGGACATTGCGTCTGGCGTCGCCAACGTTTCGTCTCAATAGACTTCGTCTGGGCGTTACTCTAGTAATGTCACTGGTAACCCCAAAAGTGTCAAAAATGTCAGTCAAGGGTCCGATCTGTCCGCTGCAATGTCGCAGTACCGCAAAAAAAATTGCAGATTGCCGCCATTACGCGTTAAAAAAAAAACACCAAAAATTACAGAAATCTTTCCCTTTGTTAGTAAATGCAATAACTTTTGCGCAAACCAATCAAAATACGCTTTTTGCGATTTTATTTACCAAACATATGTTGCAGAAAACAAATTGGCCAAAAATGTTAAAAAATTTTGATTTTTACATTTTTTTGGGGGGAATTTCATATAAAAAAATGTGAAAAATATTGTTATTTTTGCAAAATTTACGCTCTTTTTTTGTTTATAGCGCAAAAAGTAAAAATTGTACAGATCAAATACCACCAAAAGAAAGCTCTGTTTGTGGGAAAAAAAGGATGTCAAATTAGTTTAGGTACAGCGTCGCACGACCGTGCAATTGTCCGTTAAAGTCATGCAGTGCCGAATCGCAAAAAAAGCCCTGGTCAGGAAGGGGGTAAAATCTTCTGGGGCTTAAGTGGTTAATCCTTCCCTGTAGCTGTGACATTATGGGGATCGTTCAGGGACCAGATGAGGCAGTTTTTTCCCCAAATAGACCCTCAGGTCAGATTGCTGTGCGATGATCCCGATACAGAAACCTTCCTCTCAGTCTGTCTATAAGCAGTGAAGGTGAATATTACTAACTATGGCAGCCAGATATAATATAGATTTTACTTTTTCTGGGCTTTTTCTATGTAAATTCAGAATTTATACCAACATACGTGACATTTTCCTCCAGCTCTGAGAAACACACATATAAAGGACTCCATCTTTTAAAGCAGCAGGGGACCTCCCAGTTCCACAATTAACTGGTAACATATGCCAGCACTGCCAAGAGGATTTTTTTTTTTTTATTCCCTTTAAACATCATTGTAGCATTTCTTTGCTACTGTTGCAAGAAGTCATCCATCTGTGTTTGGATCTGCTGGGAGACCCGGGAAGGGAGGAGAGAGACGGATCGGGACATACAGGACAGGTCCCCTTTAAGCCAGGAAGTGTATGAATCGCATGTGATGGTTGCCATCCCCAGGAACGCGGCGTGCGCTCTGCTGTAAACATTTAATATTCTGATTGAGGTCTGCAGAGTTCACCTCATCTCCTGGAAACTGTGACCAACTTTTCCCTGATTATGTCCCGAATATCCCGGAGTTTTCCACCGTTAATCATAGATCTGTTATTTCCTTTCCCTATAGACACGTCTGTCTGCAACATTCTGATCTCATTTAATTTAACATATAGAATAAACAGAAATCTAAAGGCCAATAAAAAGCAGACGCCGTGCACAGCGGGATCACCTGATGAGGGGAAAAAAATATATGAACAAAGCATATCCTTCTATAGTGTGCACTTGTCTCAGTCCAGAGCAGAGTGTCATTTCTGTCTGCTGCCTCTGCTATCACTCTCCTTTCCTATACGTTTTCCTTACACCAGGAGGGAGCTGTGGTGGCCCGTCCATTGGGGGCGCAGGAGCGCCCCCCCCCCCCCCCCATCCATGCGTCCGGCCCCCAAATCCACATGCAGGACACCGGACGCATGGATTTCAGTAGGGTTTTCTTAGGCTTCAAAAAAGGGTGGGCTTGGGGCGCAGAGCACTGCGCCCCAAGCCCACCCAGTTGTGTAACAATAGCGAATGAATATTTGCTATTGCCACACAGATTCTACTCCTGGCCTGAGACCCATTTCCCGATTGTCCGAAAGGAGAAGCCATGCCATTTGCCATGGAGGAGGAGGAGAAGGGAGGTGATGCGGGAGACTGAGGGGGAAGAATCCGTTGCCACTGCTGCTGCTACTGCCCTCCCTCCACATGTCCAGACAGGGTGAGTGATCTGGGGGGTATGGTGTGGGGGCTAGTGTGGTCCGGGGGTATGGTGTGGTCCGTCTCCCGCTCCCCCCCCCCGGCCCATGGAGCACCAGCCGCCACTGGTGCTGGGGGAGGAGAATGGGGGTTTGTCCCTTCCCTCCAATCAGTGATCTCCAGCTCTGCAGTGTGTAATTTCAGCTCTCCGTCCCCTTTTTTTCTGACAGCTCAGGCAAGCTGTATAAATTCTTCACTTTGAACGGCTGTAGAGAAGAGAAGACTGCAGAGTCACAAGTGTCCCTGACACCAAGAGATAAATGGTGACAGGGGAGGGATCTCCAGCCCATTGAGCTCTGTTCCTGTGTGCTGTGTAGAGGTGGGTGTGTCCCTTCCCTCCAATCAGCTCTCAGAGATCTCCACACTGAGCTCTGCAGTGTGTAATTTCAGCTCTCCTTCCCCTTTTTTCTCACAGCTCGTGCAAGCTGTATAAATTCTGCACTTTGAATGGATGTAGAGAAGAGAAGACTGCAGTCGCAAGTGTTCCTGACACCAAGAGATAAATGGTGACAGGGGAGGGCACTCCAGCAGATTGACAGCCACAGCTCTGTTCCTGTGTGCTGTTGTGTAGAGGTGGGTGTGTCCCTTCCCTCCTATCAGCTCTCAGAGATCTCCTTACTGATGTTATTTTAGCTCCCTGCCCCCTACATTTTAGAGCTTATAGATCCGGAGTAAAATTCTGAACTTTGAATGGATGTAGGGGAAAGACGGCAGATGAACGGGCACAACGTATAAAGGAGGATTTGTTTCATCTCTGTATCCCCTGAGGCCAGTCATTTCACTGCATAGAAAGAAGGGTTTACAACCACTTTAAAGCAGATCTATACCAATCAACCATAACATCCTGAAGTTGGTATGTAGAAAGCAGAAAAACATAGACAAGTCTAAGGATTTGAGGGATTTTGACCAGGACCAGATTGTAATGTGTAGAGGACGGGGTCAGAGCAACTCCAAAACTGCATCTCTTGTGGGATGCTCCCAGTCTGCAGTGGTCAGGACCAACCAAAAGTGATCCAAGGAAGGAGGAACCTGTCAATTGCTGACAGGGTCATGGGCGGCCAGGGCTCATTAATGGAGGGGGGAGGCTCATTGATGGAGGTTGGGAGGGAAGGCTCATTGATGGAGGTGGATAGAGGTGGGGGGTAGCTCATCGATGCAAGTGGGGAGAGAAGGCTCATTAATGGAGGTGAGGGGCAGCTCATTGATGGAGGTGGGGGGGGGGGGCTAGCTCATTGTGCTCATAAGTTTACACACCCTGGCAGAATTTATGATTTCTTGGCCACTTTTCAGAGAATGATAACAAAAACTTTTCTTTCACTCATGGTTAGTGTTTGGCTGAAGCCATTTATTACCAATCACCTGTGTTTACTCTTTTTATATCATAATGACAACAGAAACTATCCAAATCACCCCTATCAAAAGTTTACACACCCCAGTTCTTAATATTGTGTATTGACCCCTTTAAAGTGGAGTTCCATCCATTTTCGTAACTTTAGATGTATGTAATCCCCTTTAAAACGACTTTTACCAATGGAAACTTTTTTTTTTTTTTTTGCTAGTAAATACCTTATTTTCTTGTTTATTCCTCCTCTCCTCACTTCCGGGTCCGATCGGCGATGACGTCATTCGGCGATTCGCAGTGTGTGCTGGGATGTATTCCATGCCAGGAATCTCGCAGTATTACCCAGGAGCTGAGCTGAGCTGTACTGTGTTTATTGAGGCCGTGACCTGCCCCGCCTCCTCTCAGTGAGTTGCACTTTATGTATTGTATTCAGGCCGTTCTCTGCCCCACCTCCGCCCTGCCTCCTCTCAGTGAGCTCAGTGAGGATATAATGCTTTCAGTCCTCGCTCACTGAGAGGAGGCGGGGCGGAGGCGGGGCAGAGAATGGCCTGAATATAATACATAAAGTACAACTCACTGAGAGGAGGCGGGGCGGAGGCGCGGCCTCAATACACACAGTACAGCTCAGCTCCTGGGTAATACTGCGAGATGGAATGGAATACATCCCAGCACACACTGCGAATCGCCGAATGACGTCATCGCCGATCGGACCCGGAAGTGAGGAGAGGAGGAATAAACGAGAAAATAAGGTATTTACTAGCAAAAAAAAAAAAAAAAAAGTTTCCATTGGTAAAAGTCGTTTTAAAGGGGATTACATACATCTATGTAATCCAACGTATTAAAAATGGGTGGAACTCCGCTTTAACATCAATGATGGCTTGAAGCCTTTTTGGTATTTGTGGATGAGGCTCTTTATCTTCTCAGATGGTAAAGCTGCCCATTCTTCCTGCCAAAAAGCCTCCAGTTCCTGTAAATTCTTGGGTTGTCTTGCATGAACGGCAGGTCTGAGATCTCCCCAGAGTGGACCAATGATATTGAGGTCAGGAGACTGAGATGGCCACTCCAGAACCTTCACTTTATTCTGCTGTAGCCAATGACAGGTGAACTTGGCCTTGTGTTTAGGATCATTGTCATGTTGGAATGTCCAAGTACGTCCCATGTGCAGCTTCCGGGCTGATGAATGCAATGGTGAACCTTTCATCATAGGCCTTGCTAACTCCTCTCCAAATGCAGCGTTTATGGTTGTGGCCAAAAAAGCTACGTTTTGGTCTCATCACTCCAAATGACTTTGTGGCAGAAGGTTTGAGGCTTGTCTCTGTGCTGTTTGGCGTATTGTAAGCGGGATACTTTGTGGCATTTGCATAGTAATGGCTTTCTTCTGGCGACTCGACCATGCAGCCCAACTTTCTTCAAGTGCCTCCTTATTGTGCAACTTGAAACAGCCACACCACATGTTTTCAGAGAGTCCTGTATTTCACCTGAAGTTATTTTTGTGTTTTTCTTTGCATCCCGAACAATTTTCCTGCCAGTTGTGGCTGAAATTCTAGTTGGTCTACCTGACCGTTGTTTGGTTTCAACAGAACTTTTTGATTAGAGTTTGAACACTGCTGATTGGCACTCTCAATTCCTTGTGTAGCACTGCCCCCTAGAGGACTGCTGAGAATTACACCTTCTGGATTCCCCTGGCTTACCCTTAGCAACGGACAGCAGATAACAGCATGAAAAGTTATTGACTCAGTCAATTATCAGTCCAGGGGATGTTGGTTTTGTGGTTTTTATTGAGAACTGGGATAGGAGAAGGGATGAGTGGGATACTCCAACTAACAACTGACTTTAAAATGCGGCAAGACCGCTGCTTCACCTTGCCACTGAAGTGAAGATAAATAAAGTGTTCCTGCTTGAATTACTCTTCAGGGTTCTCACTTGGCACCACCTTTCTCACTTGCTGTGTGTGCTGATGCGATGTGCCAGAACAGCAGGGGCGACGCGTGAGGTGCACAGTGGGCTGATGAGAGACAGCAATAATACAGTTCATCGGTTTATTCACAGTTAGCAGAGAGCCTCCCTGGGCCGGTCGCACATTGAAGAGGAAGACAGCACGAAATCCTCCCGGGCACGCACTGGGATAGGGAAACGCTAGCCAAGATGGTGGTTGAGGTGCCCTTGATGACAGTGGTGTTTAGGGTGCTTGTGGCGGCAAGGTCCCTTGATGGTATTTGTCGTGATGCCAGTACCGTTAATGGTGGTACAACCAGTTGTAGTTGCAATATAGAAGAATGAGGTAGACAGTGGTAGGATACAACTCACAACTTTTACTGTGACTGGTTTTGGTTGCGGTATAAACATCCAGATAGAATACAGTCTCTGGGTAAATAGAGGAATTCTGCTGATCCACTGTTAATAGGCTTTAGTAATCCTGGACTAAGGCTGTGGTTCAGTATAGTGCTTACTGGTAAGTGACTCGGTTTCTGGTCCCTTTTGAATCCAGTGACATTCGGTGAGGTTGCCGGTGGCTAAGAAATCCTTCACCTTTATTCTCAAAGGTCTTTGCTGCCGGTTGGTGGCTATTACCCTTTGGTTTTAGCACTTTCAATTTGTCCCCTCTTTGGACTGAACTTCACTCCTTCACATTGTGCTTACTCTGCACACAGACTCGCTGAACTGAACAACTGACCACAGATAGGGCCTGAGCAGGGATAGATATCCCAGAGTGTTGCTATCCCCATCTAGCGGTGGGATGTATTAAGCACACTTGACCAGCCTATGAACAGGGAATCAACAGGTGTAGCAATGCAAAATGACATGCAATACAGCAATGACAAAGAAGTAATACATTTGCAGTTCCCACGTGTCCTGAGTGGGACGCTGCATACCCCCATGGTAAAACGTGTGTCGACCTCGACACATTTTTGACTCGATGTTGTGTCTTCCTGTAAGATATAAGAGAAAGGGAAAAGCATGCATGCATAGGAAATAACAACATAACCCCATTCTTGTACGTCTTCTATCTGCAAGTAAAATGGGTTAGGCAAACACATCTCAGGCAACAACGAAATGTGACAAAAGGTGACAAAACGGGGTGTAGTTTTTCCTCTGAAGACTGGTGATGTATGGCAAAACCAGAATAGTCCACGATGGGATGGAAAAAGAAAACAAAAATAACATCTCAGGAGGCTCACAGGGTATGAGTCCGTTCCCTGGGCACAGGAAAATGTCAACAGAAGAATATCACGGAGGCTCAGGTATGTGAAAGTCTCCGGGTGCAGGTTGAACGTTATAAAACCATAGGTAAGTAGTCCTTTTAAAAAGTCCTTTAAAGGAAATGAACATGATATCACAAGTAAGTCTTCTTCTCACTCTGGAACTCCAGACGATGTAAGGATGCACTCAACAATGAGATGGCAGGGCTGGTAGTTGTCTTCACGGCTGCTGGTGCAGGAAATCCCTAAAACGGGCAGGTGGTTGTCCTCTTGTAATCCTGCCGGTTCTTTGTAGCGGCTGAGAGTCTACAGGCCTTGTTTCAAGGGAACTTGGTGTCTCTTGAGCTGTAGTAGACACTTCTTGAGATAGCTCCTCTGGTTGAAGTGCGGTTGTATTGGTCTTGGCAGGCAAGATATTGAGCCATGGTGTAAGGAACCATTGTAAAGGATCAGAGTCTAATAACGTTTTTTCCAAAAGACTGTAGTGGATACTCTGAATCAGATGATTTTGTAGGCTCTGGTTCTATGGATTGAGTTTCCTCTTGGACAGCTTCTTCTTGAAGAGTTTCTTCTTGAGTACTTTCCTTGAGACATAACTTAAGGCGACTGCGATGTACTACACGTAATTTTTTTTCTTTGGTGATCTCATAAGTATCAATCTCTGGATTGAGAATAGCTGTAATAGTGTAAGGTTCTCTTTCACATTTGCTATCTAACTTGCTGGTGCGATGGTCGTTTTTTAACCACACATGGTCACCAATTTTGAGAGGTTCTGCTTTGGCAGATTGGTTATAATCTTTTTGTTGCTTTTCATGAGCAAGTTCCATGAGAATTTGAACAATTTCTTGTGCATCAATTAGACGTCTTTGGTGCTCACTCACCCAATTACTCTTTGGTAGAGGGTTGATTGCATCAGGCACTTGAACGCCCAAAGTATGGTCAGCAGGTAGTCTACCTTGTCGGCCAAACATGAGATAGTAAGGTGTATACCCAGTAGAACAGTGAATGGTGTTATTGTAGGTGTACATCAATTGAGGCAATAGAGTAGGACAATCACTTCTTGTAGCAGGTGGTACTGCTCTTAACATCTCAATTAAAGTTTGGTTCATTTTCTCGCAAAGCCCATTCCCTTGGGGGTGGTAGGCTGTGGTCCTGATTTTCTGGCAATTGTGAAGTGTAGACAGTTCTTTGAAGAGTTGTGACTCAAAGGCAGATCCCTGATCTGTAAGGATTTTTTCTGGGCATCCATATGGCAATAGGAAATGTTTCCAGAAGGCATCTGCAGTTGTTTTAGCGGTCAAGTCCTTGACAGGTATGGCTAAAACAAATTTGGTATACTGATCAATGATGGTCATGGCGTATGTGTAACCTGAGCGACTTGGTTCCAGCTTCACATGGTCAATTGCAACTATTTCTAGCGGTGTTTGGCTTACAATGGGATGTAAGGGTGCTTTTTGGTCATGTTTTTCATTTCTTCCAACAGCACAGGTGGAACATTCTCGACACCACTTTTCAATGTCTCCTCTCACCCCAATCCAGTAGAATCTTCTACGGATGGTGGCTTCTGTCTTCTGCACGCCAAAGTGTCTTCTGCATTCAAAAGTGATACATTTAAAGAATGATTCTTGCATCTCGGCGTGGTATTAAGATTTGGCATAGACGATCCCAGGTAATTGGGTCTAAAGTTCTTCTTAATAGTAGGCCCTTCTGCAGGAAGAGATGTTTTCTGTGTCTCCATAGTTTTGACAATTCTGGATCAGCATTTCTTTTGCAAATTCTTTCAGGTGTTCTTCCACTGGTGAAGAAATCTTGCAGTTCTCCCAACACTCTGCTTTCATTTTGCAGCTTTTCTTTGTCCACTTGGGATCTTGGATCCACTTGTTGTTGAAGGTTGAGGACTTTTCTTCCTTTGATGGTGATAATGTCTTGTTGGGAAGAATTTTTGTAAAAAGCTGGCATTTTTACCTCTTCCCAAACATCTTCCTGTGTAATAGGGTCTTCTTGGGTAGGCAGACGGGATAATGCATCCACATTTTCATTTGCTTTCCTGTTCTGTATTTTACGGTGAAATTGTAGTTAGCAAGGCGTGAGGCCCATCTTTGTTCCAATGCTCCCAACTTGGCAGTATTAACCACTTAAGCCCCGGAAGATTTTACCCCCTTCCAGACCAGGGCCTATTTTGCGATTCGGCACTGCGTGACTTTAACGGACAATTGCGCAGTCATGCGACGCTGTACCTAAACAAATTTGACGCCCTTTTTTTCCCACAAACAGAGCTTTCTTTTGGTGGTATTTGATCACCTGTGCGATTTTTTGATCATGCGCTATAAACAAAAAAAGATTGTCAATTTTGCAAAAATAACAATATTTTTCACATTTTTTTATATGAAATTCCCCCCAAAAAAAATGTAAAAATCAAAATTTTTTAACATTTTAGGCCAATTTGTTTTCTGCTACATATGTTTGGTAAAAAAAAAATCGCAAAAAGCGTATTTTGATTGGTTTGCGCAAAAGTTATTGCGTTTACTAACAAAGGGAAAGATTTTTGTCATTTTTGTTGTTTTTTTTTAACGCGTCATGGCGGGGATCTGCGATTTTTTTTGCGGTACTGCGACATTGCGGCGGACAGATCGGACCCTTGACTGACATTTTTGACACTTTTGGGGTTACCAGTGACATTTCTACAGTAATCAGTGCTATACATATGCACTGTTACTGTAAAATTACACTGGCAGTGAAGGGGTTAACTTTTTTTGAGAGGTGGGTTTATGTGTGTCCCTAGGAGCGTGATTCTAACTGTGATTGGCTGTGGCTTGAGGTGTAGGAACAGTGATCAACAGTCCTACATGGTAGAACCGTATGATCACTATTTCTACACAGGGGAGAATGACAGGCGGCTTGTTTACATCAGCCGCCTGCCTTTCTCCCTCTGCACCGACGATCGCCGAGTGACCGGCGGACATCGGGTCCGCCGGTCACACGTGCGGGGGGGGGTCCGTGACCGCTCGGGAGCGGGAGCGCGCGCTCGCTCCCTAGACCCTCACAGGCTAGCGACGTAGTACTACGTCGCTCTGCCTGTGAGGGGCTGACCGCCGCAGTAAATAGTCGTGCGGCGGTCGGCAAGTGGTTAAGATGTGCTAGCGGGTTGTTATTTGTGGAGGCCACAAATGGTGTTGTGGCAAGGTAATCTTTATTTTTTTCTGTAACAGCCCACAGGAGTGGGAGGAATTCCAATGTGAAGGAACTATAGTTTTGGTCGTTTCTTTCAGTACCTCTAAGAGATCTACTAGCGTAGGAAATAACTCTTTCTTTACCTTCTTGTACTTGCGACAGGACAGCTCCCAGACCTTTGTTACTAGCATCTGTGTAAAGATGAAATGGCTGCTGGTAATCTGGATAGCCTAGGATTGGTGGTTCTGTTAACTTCTTCTTCAGGAGCTGGAAGGCAATTTCTCTTTCTGTGTTCCATTCAACTGGGATTGGAGACTTTTGGTACCTCTTAGGATGTCCTCTCAGTTGTTGTAACATTGGCCCAGCAATTTGGGCAAAATGAGGAATAAAGCGCCTGTAGTATCCTGCGAAACTGAGAAAACTCCTCACTTCTTTCACTGTAGTAGGAATAGGCCGATTTCGGACTGCGGCTATCTTCTCTGGATCCGGTTTAACACCTTCAGAGCTTACAATATGCCCTAAGTATTTGACTTCTGGCTTCAGTAGATAGCACTTAGATGGTTTAACTTTGAGTCCATGTTTAATGAGGACTTGAAAAACTTCAGCCAAATGTTTCAAGTGATCTTCATAAGATTTGGAGTAGATGATGACATCGTCTAAGTACAACAGGACGGTTTCAAAATGTTTGTGTCCTAAACAACGCTCCATTAATCTTTGAAAAGTTCTGGGCGCATTGAAACGTCCATTTGGGGAGTTTCTGTTGTCATTATGATATAAAAAGAGTAAACACAGTTACATAGTACATAGTAGGTGAGGTTGAATAAAGACAATAGTCCACCCAGTTCAACCTGTGTAGGTGTGTGTGGCCGAAATCATCTCACATAGCCCTGAATGTTCTGATCCTTGAGATGTGCGTCTAAGAGTCTTTTGAAAGCCACCATACTTCCCGCAGAAACCACCTCTTGTGGTAGAGAATTCCACAATCTTGTAGCCCTAACAGTAAAGAACCCCCCACGTTGCCTGAGGTTAAAATGATTCTCCTCTAATCGCATTGTATGCCCTCGAGTCCTCCTGCAATCCCTTCGACTGAATAGCTGTTTATCTATGCCTAGATCCCCATTGAGATATTTATAAATTGCTATCATGTCCCCCCTCAGGCGTCTCTTCTCCAGGGAGATTAAATCAAGCGATTGCAGACGCTCTTCATAATTAAAGTGGAGTTCCACCCTATTTTTATACTTACCTCCATCTTCTCGCTCCGGGTCACCTGAAAAAGAAATGGATAATCGCATATTTTTTTTTTTTTTACTTACCTCGTAGCGAACAAAATATACTTACCTTACTTCCTTCTTCCTCCTTCCTCGGCCGCGGCCCGTCGTCACTTCCTGGCTCTGCAATGATTCCTGGGAGCTGGACGTCATAGCTCCCAGGAATCATTGCGCCTGCACCGGCCCCGACGTCAGTTCCGGGTCGCGCGCGTCATCCCCTTCTAAACAGCTTCTGGGCATGCCCAGAAGCTGTGGAGGGGTGACGCGCGCGACCCGGAAGTGACGTCGGGGCCGGCGCAGAGCATCGTGGGACCACAGAAGGCGGAAGAAGACGCCGAAGAGGACGCGCTGGCTTCAAGCTGCCCACATCTGAGATGGCAGCGCTGGACAAGACGTTTGCAAGGTAAGTATTTCGTCTTGCAGGTAAGTGCAACCCGGGACAGATCAGAGGCTAGCCATTGTGGAATGCACTAGCCCTGACTGTCCCGGGGGTATTAAAAAAAAAAAAAACAAATCCAGGGTGGAACTCCGCTTTAAGGTCCTCCAATCCCCTAATTAGTTTAGTTGCCCTTCTCTGGACTCTCTCCAGCTCCAACACATCCCTTCTGAGGACTGGCGACCAGAACTGGTCAGAATACTCCAGATGTGGTCGGACCAGAGTTTTATAAAGTGGAAGGATTATAGTCTTATCTCTGGAATACATCCCTTTCTTTATGCATGCTAATATTCTGCTGGCTTTGGCAGCTGCCGCTTGACATTGCCTAATCTATCATCAACCAAAACTCCCAGATCTTTCTCCATTTTTGATTCCCCCAAGGGTTCCCCCCCCCCTAAAGTGTATTGTGCTTTTATGTTTTTAGTCCCCAAGTGCAAAACCTTACACTTCTCCACATTAAACCTCATTTGCCATGTCGTTGCCCACTCCGTTATTTTGTCCAGGTCATTCTGTAGGATATCTGCTTCATGCTGTGCAGTTATCGCCCTGCCCAATTTTGTGTCAGTTGATTGATAATAAATGGCTTCAGCCAAACACTAACCATGAGTGAAAGAAATGTTTTTGTGTTATCATTCATATTCTCTGAAAAAAAGAAATCATAAATTCTGCCGGGGTGTGTAAACTTATGCGCACAATTGTAAGTCTCCAGCACCCACTAAAAAGGGAAATATCTTTGGATGGATTGTCCCTTTAAATCTAAGAATGGCAAGCATTTGTGTGCCATATCCTGAGCGATGAAAAGCACTTAGCCTGGGAATTCTTCTGAAATTAGTCACCAGGGGGTTCCCAGGTCCCCAGCAGAGGTTTGTGGTCATTTTTATGCTTTACAACTGTTTTCCTCTGTTTGTGTCTTTAATGCAACGTGTTGACTTTCCGAAGGTTTTCTTCTGGGCAACGGTACCAACAGGAAGGTCACGGGGGTCGCAGCTACAAAATACTGAAAAGGAAAATAATGGGGGGGGGGGGGGGGGTTTGAATGATTTCCAACCATTGTAATGTTCCGGAGCTCTGGACGACATGTTGGCAGCCACAGAGGCCACTCAGAAGCTGATGGTTTCATACTCAGTGGAAGAAACTTCTGGAATCTGCAGAGGAAATCCATAATACGGTTTCCTTTTGCTGATTGGGTTGCAGGCTATCAAAGGCTTAATATTTGGCACCAAAAACTTTTGTGTAAATAATGTGTCACTTTCGCTAGGAAAGAGAAAGATTTAAAACTGCTGGAGAGTGATGGGATCACTTTGAGGCCTTGAGTTTTTTTAGGGTCTGACAAGGCTGCATGGAGTTTGTCCATATGGGTTGTCTCCAGTTCCCTTGGTTGGAGTTGTGATGGGAAAACATGCCCATGTTCGACTTGCCAAGGGTTGAATATTGTTCAAAATTTGATGAACTCAAAAGGCAAATCCATTTGAAGTCTTTGAGGGGGCGAAACCTGATAAAGGAACTTCAGAGCCCAGGTGCATCAGGGCCAGGAAATGGGAGGTGGGTGCTGTGTGTGGGGGGGGGGGGGGGTGCACTAGTGATTTGGCCATTCATGCCCCTCTTCTTTGACAGGAGTAACTGCAGTGTATTGCCTGTAAGAAGGAGCAGAGGCTGGATAGAGGATTCAGCTTTATCCTCCCTCATACAGAGGAATGAAGAGAGTCAGCACTAACGCTGAGAACTTACCCGAGTCTCAGCATGGGGGAGGAAGGAGGAGCTGCCTTCATTGCAGGTGGGAACAACATTTGTGATCTGTGAGTACAAGGGGGAAGGGGGGACGCAACTCTGATGTGGGGCACTGTGACGGGGAAACCTGATGTATGTGGACAATGTGCTGGGGGGACCCCTGATAAATGGGGACACTGTGAAGGGGGACACCCTATGTATGGGGACAATGTGCTGGGGGACCCCTGATAAATGGGGACACTATGGGGGGGGTACCCTATGTATGGGGACACTCTGATGGAGGAACCTGATGTATGGGAGCACTGTGATGGGGACACCTGATGTAAGGGGACACTGTGATGGGGGACACTGATGGGGGGCGTCCTATGTCTGGGGACACTGTGATGGGGGACAACCTATGTATGGGGACACTGTGATGGGTGAACCTGATGTATGGGATTACCTGATGTATGAGGACACAGTGGTAGGGGAACCTGATGGATGGGGACACCCTATGTAAGGGGACACTGTGGTGGGGAAACACTGTGATAAGGACACCTGATGTATGGGGACAATGATGGAGGACACCCGATAAATGGGAACACTGTGAAGGGGGGACACCCTATGTATGGGGACACTCTGATGGGGGAACCTGATGTATAAGGACACTGTGAGTGGGGGAACCTGATGTAAGGGGACACTGTGATGGGGGAACCTGATGTATGGGGACACGGTGAAGGAGGACACCTGATAAATGGGGACACTGTGAAGGGGGACACCCTATGTATGGAGACAGTCTGAACAGGGAATCTGATGTATGGGGACACTGTGATGGGGGAACCTGATGCATGGGGACACTGTGATGGGGACACCCTATGTATGGGGGCACTGTGATGAGGACACCCTACTGTATGTATAGGGACACTGATGGGGAACACCTGATAAATAGGAACACTGTGAAGGGGAAGACCCTATTTATGGGGACACGCTGATGGGGGAACCTGATGTATGGGGACACCTAATGTATGAGGACACTGTGGGTGGGGGAACCTGATGTAAGGGGACACTGTGATGGGGGAACCTGAAGTATGGGGATGCCCGGTGTATGAGGACAATGTGATGGGGGAACCCGATGTAAGGGGACACTGTGATGGGGACACCTGATATATGGGGAATCCTGATGTTTGAGGACACTGTGGTGGGGACACCTGATAAATGGGGGACACTGTGAAGAGGGACACAATATGTATGGGGACACTCTGATGGGGGAACCTGATGTATGTTGACACCTAATGTATGAGGACACTGTGGGTGGGGGAACCTAATGTAAGGGGACACTGTGATGGGGGACACCTGATAAATGGGGACACTGTGAAGGGGGACACCCTATGTATGGGGACACTGTGATGGGGGGACCTGATGTATGAGTACACTGTGATGGGGGAACCTGATGTAAGGGGATGCTGTGATGGGGACACCTGATGTAGGCTAGTAGGGGCCCCAGTGCATTCATTTCCTGGGGGGGCCATGATGCGATGATTATTTATTTGGAAATACAGCACATATACAGACGTGCCTAAGGCTTTGCCCAGCCTTCCAGGCCCAGTAAAGATTCACAACACATTTGCACATCCACAAAAGGGTTTCCCACACATGTGTAGACCATTTTGACGTATATACATGCTCTGCTGGGTCTCAAAGCACCTGTATAATCTGTGCATGCGTGAAGTCCCCACAACATGCATGCACCATAACATAAGAGAAAAGGTGTATAGTGGCGCTAGTGGGGATACGTAAAGCACAAAAACATAATCCTCATAATATAAATCAGACAATTGAGAATCCAAATAAATGGGGAATAACAAACACACACTATAAAATTATGACAGTCTAATAGTGTTATAAAATATGTTATAGTCCATGGAGGAAGTCATAAAAGTTTTTAGAACACACTTGATGGCAGCACCCTTAGAGCGAAGCATGTGGACTCTCTGGGTAAAAACAGGAAAGGGGCGCCAAACTAAGTGCAGAAAAAAAATCAATGATTTAATTTAAATGATAAATAGCAACTCACGAGATGGTGGAATAATACAAGCTTTTTAGTGTAAAAACATCTGTCCCAAAGCTTCTCTGGATCGCCCCGAGGTGCGTTAAATGTGAGTAATATAATGTGAAGTGGTTTACGTATACACTGTTTCAAACTTGGTTTTTTAGACACATACAATACAACAGTGTAAAATAGGCCAGCAGCAGGGCAATTTTAATGAGCAAGGCTAGGTCCAAATTTACTAGAGACAAAGAGCAATAGGCCTAACTAGTGTATGCCTAACTTTTATTTTATCTCTAGGGATAAGGGAGTGCGGTAAAGGTGAGTAATATAGTGAGGTAAAAAGTGCAAAAATCAGCGCAATAATATAGTGAAATATAGTGACACAGTAACCACAAGGTGTCCGGCTGCTAACACTACTTGTGTTCCCACTTCACAATAACAAATCAATAAATAACCAAAAAGTGTAGCGCCAGAATCAATATGTGCAATAAATCAAGAAATCAGAGGAAATAATTCCAAACACACTACTCAAATAAGAAGTACAATAATATTACTAAAAAACAGGCTTATTAATACAAAAAAATATTATAATGTGTACCAAATCATATCCGTGCTGAATTATATATGTACATATAAAATCAAAGTGCTCTAGGTATCCAAATAGTGTGAATAGTGAAAGCACAAACAAAGTCCTATTAATCCCAGAACAGTCCAACGTTGCACCTCCGTGAATGTGCTCCAGTGAACCACCACCAAAAAATGCCAAGCCTCTCACCTTAATTTTTGACCTAAGAGTCACCCCGGGTCAAATACAGCTATGCCCCACTGGGGTCAATAGATAGTAGGAGGGATTGTATAGGGGCTCCAACAGTTTTCCTTGGACCAGATATCCACATGGAAGGATCCCAGGCATGGAAGGAACAAAAAGAGATCTAAGAGTCTCTGCTAGATGCTAACAAACCATTTATTAAAATCAGTGCACTTACAAACATAGCACTCGATAGTGCATGTAAAATCCCAGTTTCGTACTAGGCTCGAGAGGATGTGACGTCCAAAAGGCAGACCCCACCCCCTATATGCGTTAAGTCATCACGCTAGGCGGTAACTTCTTCAGTAGAGTCCTCTATTGAAGAAATCACCGCCTAGCGCGACAACGTAACGCGTATAGGGGCGGGGTCTGTTTTTTGGACGTCACGCCTAGTACGCAGGGAATGCAGTTTGTCAGCATTCCCTATCCTTTCCCTTCAAAAGGTTTCAATTCACTGACACTATGGCTGCTCTGTGCCCCCCCCCCCCATTTTATAGTGAGGGCGTTGGCTTATCCAAAACCCCCCTTATTGGCCTTACTAAACTGCCAACCACAGTTCATGACCATGCAGTGCTTCATGGTATAAAATGTATTCTCCCCAGAATATTGACACAACAATTTGCCAGGACTGTAAAACTTGGATTCGCCTCCAACCCATTGAAGTGGCAAACCCAAATCTTATCCATAGTGTGGGATTACTAATGTAAAGCCAAACTCAAGGCAGGTATATAAGACAACAAATGAATGCAGATTCGTAGTCATTATTACATCATTCATTTTTTTTAAGCAAGAATGTAAACTCATGAATTTAGCTGGGTATCACCCTCTTTTATTCCCCTATAGAGGTTGTTTGGAAACACCATTGTAGCTCTATGACCCATTGCACCATACTGAACAGTGTGTAATTGTTTTCCTACAGAGTATGATACTAAATGGATTTTAGAGCATCAATAAGCACATGAGTTATGATAATGTAAAGTTGGCCTGCCAAGTATGTTACCTGGGCCTTGATGTGTTGCCAGAGTGGTTGCTGTTCTCTAAAACTCCAAAATATATGTTTAAAGGTTCCACTGGTGGGACATCCCCAAAAGCATGTATTTGGGACCTCAGGGTATATAGAGTAGAGCAGTTAATAGGTTGGATGCCCTCCAGTTTGTAATTAAATGGATGTCTGTTATGGTTTTCCCTGGCAGGTGATGCAGGCTCACCCAAGGTGCAGAGTTTAAGTACCAGTTGGTCTTCACCAAAGCTTCTGATGGCAGAGATGGGCCAGAAACCCTAGTGGCCCTTGGTTTTCTTTACTGCAGTGCAAACTGGCTGCCAAGGGCTTGCTGGAACAGAATGGTTTTGGTGCAGGACTGTCCACAATGCAATAGATGAGAGTAGTCAAATCCAGTTAGAGGCCTTGGTAGGGAAGAGAAACGTCAGGTCAAAGCAGAGGTTGTGGCAGATGGCAGGCAAAAGAGTAGTCAGATCTAGACAGGGGTCAAGACAGACGAGAGTAGTTGGGTCAACCTGGGTTCACAACAGACAGACAACTTGCAGGTAAGTATTATAGCTCTTCAGCTCTCAAGTAATTATAAGACATAGCAGCAGCCAGATCAAAGGATCATACCTTTCCCACCCAGTGCCTTTGCTGGAGGTAGTGGAGTGGATCTTGTAATGAATCCTGGATGACACAGCGGGGATCCTGCAAGCATCTTAGAAGACCCAGCAGGGATCCCGTGACCATCCTAGAAGACCCGGCAGCGACCCCGCGGCTATCTGAGAAGACCCAGCAGGGACCCCACGGCCACCCAAGAAGACCCGGAAGGGACCCTGCGGCCACCCAAGAAGACCCGGCAGGGACCCTGCGGCCATCTGAGAAGATCCGGCAGGAACCCCGCGGCCATCTGAGAAGACCCGGCAGGGACCCCGCGGCCATCCGAAAAGACTCGGCAGGGACCCTGCGGCCATCCGAGAAGACCCGGCAGTGACCCCGCAGCCATCCAAGAAAACTCGGCAGGGACCCCGTGGCCATCCCAAAAGACTCAGCAGGGAACCCCCGGCGGCCATCTTGAAGACCTGGCAGGGACCCCCCCGCAGCCATTCTAGAAGACCCAGCAGGGACCCCCTGGGGCCATCCTAAAAAGACCCGGCAGGGGGCCCCCACGGCCATCCTAGAAGACCCGGCAGGCAGGAACCCTCCACAGCCATCCCAGAAGACTCAGCAGGGACCCCTTGCGGCAATCCTAGAAGACCCGGCAGGGACCCCCCACGGCCATCCTAGAAGACCCAAAAGGGGCCCCCGTGGCCATCCTAGAAGACGGCAGGGATCCTGCAGCCATCCAAAAGACCTGGCAGGGATCCCACGGCCATCCAAAAGACCCGGCAGGGATCCTACGGTCATCCAAAAGACCCGGCAGCGATCCTGCAGCCATCCAAAATACCCATCAGGGATCCAGTAGCCATCTAAGCAGACCTGGCAGGGATCCTGCGAGTACTGGAACACTGTCTTATGAACCATTAGAGTGGTTGCACTTGCATATGTTGGTAAGCATTTTCTTCCCATTGTTGGGGGGAGAAGAATTTTCAGCAATCAGTTTCCCTTTTGGTCATTGTGGGTGGGGAGAAGAGTGATTCAAGTTAGGGTGCAGGGTAGAGATAATGTCAGTTCTTTTGGTGGAAGAGAGTCAGATTCTGTTAAAAGCAAGTAGGAGAGCATGTAGGGTGAAAGAAAAATAAGGTTCAATTGATTATACCTGTATCTCTAGACATCTGGGATCTCCCAGTCCCCAAATATCAACATATTCAAACTCTAAGCATATAAAGTCCTTGGGTGGAACTGAACGCAATATGCAAAACTGAAAAAATGAATCTCTAACAAAAAGAGGGTTTCTAAGGTTACCTGCAGAACAGTAAAAATCAAGATTTTTTGTCTTTAATCTCCAAAACAACTTTGGCGCAATTTTACATTTTCTCACAAAACAGGTTAAAAAAGCTCATAAATTAAAAATTTTATTTTTATCATCGCTAAATACATTTACCAAGCACAAAAATTAGAATTTTTCAGTAATCTGTGATTTTGTACGCCGTCTTGAGAATGGCAATGTCTGATCCGTCTCTCTCCTCCCTTCCCTTATCCCTGGTTTCCCAGCAGGTCCAAACACAGATGGACGCCTTATTGCGACAGAAGCACAAAAATGCTACATTAATGTTTAAAGGGATTAAAAAAATCCTCTTGGCAGTGCTGGCATATGTTACCAGTTAATTGTGGAACTGGGAGATCCCCTGCTGCTTTAAAAGATGGAGTCCTTTTTTTTTTTTTTTTACATGCGTTCTGCAAAGCTGGAGGAAAATGTCACATTTGTTGGTATAAATTCTGAGTTTGCAAACAAAAAGCCCAGAAAAAGTAAAAATCTATATTAATTCTGGCCCGTTCCCCGTCACTGAGGAGCAGAACTGAGCTGAGAAGTTTATATAGGCACAAAACGTTTTGGGGCTTCGATTTGTTTTGGACTTTTTTTTTGTAGATAATATAGAAAAATTCCTTTAGGAAGTAAATTATTCACTTTCAAAGTTCAGAAAGTGCTTAAAGTTGAACTCCGGGCACAAAAACTTTCATCGGTGGCGGCTGGTGCTCGGTAATTCGGGGGGGCAAACCAATGAGCGCACCCCCCCGGGTCGGTCAGGTTGTCGGGTCAGTCAGTCAGCTGGTAGGCGACACATTCCTCCTAACCCCCCCACCCCCCCACCCCTCGTCTGCCTCCTTACCTCCTCACCTCCTCCTTCCTCCTGTCGGGAGCCAGGGAGTGCTGAATGGCTGAGCCGCTGTCCTCCTCCGCCATGTGTCTTCTGCCTCTTCCTGGCCACTGGCCATTAAGAAGCTTCTCCTCTTGGCCAATTGGGAAAGGGGTCTCACAACCCTCTTCCTGATTGGCTGGGAGGAGAGTCAGTGTGACAATAGCGAATATTCATTCGCTATTGTCACACAACTGGGTGGGCTCAGGGCGCACTGCTCTGCGCCCCGAGCCCACCCTTTTTTGAAGCCTATTAGAACCTCTGGCTCTAATCACGTGCTTCAAAAGAAAAAAATCCCCTATTGGAATCCATGCTTTCCGCGCCCTGCATGTAGATTAGGGGGCCAGACAAATGGATGGGGGGGGGTGGCGCCCCTGCGCCCTCATTGGACTTTCATTGAACCCTTTCATTGTCAGAGACGTTTTTGCACACTTACATTTTAGTCCTGGAGATTAGTGAAAACAAGGGATGAGCCAAACTGCCCTGGGTTCGGTTCAAGTGGGGTTTGGTGAACTTCAAAGATGTTGAACTCGAAGCCCACTGCAATCAGTATAAACCTAAAATGCTGGCGCACAGGTAAAACCTGTAAAAGTAAATCAAAAAGTCAAGGAAGTCCGTAAATAGACCAAGGAATCAAATGGGTGGGCTGTAGATAGTCAATAAATGCTCCGCGCTAGGGCAAAGCTTCTCCTCTGGAGTGAAGCCAACTCAAAGATCCATATAAGAAAAAAGAAACAGGAGAGCGCCTGTAAGTGCCTGTAAGTGCAATATTTAATAGGTATGGAAAAGATTGCAAAATAAAAACTCACATAACAATAGAAAGGCTTGGGTGCTGGAAGCTTCCTTCCAAAATACATGGAGGAAACCCTACCTGGAGGCATGGGAGCAAGGAGAGAGGACAGCAGGAGCCAACCAGCATGTCTGGGAGATCTCCTAAAAGTCAGCCGGGTTTGACTGGTGAGTGTCAGTCTGGAGGACTATGGGAGAAATTAGCCTGGAGGGCTAGTAAAGGGGCAGCTGCAGCCAGGTGGATTGGCAGTGCCCGAGGAGGTGGTGCTGGGATCAGTAGCCACAGGAGTGATGCTAGCTGGACACAGAAATTCTACTACACATTTAAGGGGCCCCTGGTTCCTGCCTGTAATGGGCTATTGCTTCAGCTGACTGAGTGACTGTCAGGTATGCACAGTGTTCCAGCTGGGTTCTGCAAACATGTTACAGGTATACAAACACTTTAATTACAAAGAGGACCCATAGCCCACTCTGTGGTGGCTTAGGTCTATTCCAGTGCCAGTGGAAGTGGATTTACAGCCACCTGGGTCGCTTCCACCAAAAAGCCAACAGTTATACACACATACTATTAGCGACAGGTTATTATGGTAAAGGAACCCAATATACTGTATTATCACAGGTTAGAAAACAATCTTGCATATACTTAGTCAAAACCAAGCAAAGAACCAAACTTTGGCCACGACATCTAGAAGAGCCATCTATGGGCAATGGTTCCCTCTTCACTGCTTATGACTTGAATGAGAACATCCTTTGAGATCCATCACCCCATACCTGCATTCTGGAAATAAGAACTTACCCTCACCCCAGTAGTTAAAACCACTGTCAATTTTTCCTTCTTTTTTTTTTTTTTTCTCTTTTGCTATCTCTGTCCTGTTGGGGAGATTTCCCCTCACATGTCCTGTAGACACAACAGGAAGTTAGAGGAACACTCAGCAGAGTGAGGGAAATTGCCTATTAAACACATTTATATCTTCATCCTGCTCCTAAAAGTCCAGGGCAAAGGGGGGGGGGGGGTCCTAGATACCCTGGGCACACAGGAAGTAAGTTTATTGAGGTTTGGCATCATTCAACCTGGAAGAGGACCTGAGCGAGTTTGTAGGCAAGTGCAGTTAGCTACTTTGCCACTAGGTGGCTCTGTAGCAGAATAGTGCGAAAGGTGACTCGACAAAGGAGGCCACACCTCTGAAATGCGTCGTTGTGGCAACCATGACGTGTGTCTCAGTCTCTCTGCCCCTCTCTGTGTTCCTTTCTTCTGGCTTTGGAGTGCGGGCGGCCCTTGCTGGACCTTTTTAGTGGTGATATCCCATCCGGACCTTGCAACAGCTATCGAGGAGGGTTGGTGTTGATGCAGACAAGCTCCTCTTTACTATGGAACAATATGATTGAATAGAGTGAAGTTTTTATTCTTTCTCCTAATAAACTGGATTACACCAGGGCAGTTGTGCGCTCTCTTCTCCTTGTGTTGTACCAGAATAGTGCCCGGTTAAAGCAGACAGTGTCATCAGGTGCTAGGCCTCTTTTAGTTAGAGCAATCCTGCAGTGATGTCATGGGTTAGACATCACCCACATATAATCCTAGTTGAGAGAAGCACATTGACACTTGGGGGGATGGGAGCTAAACACCCCACATGAGCACGGATGTAAATAGCATGTGTAAGCCCTGGCCAAGGCAGGAGATTGGGGAGGCGTAGACTTGCACCCAGGAGAGCTTGTTGTGGACTTTCTGTCCCTTAAGGAGTTTGGGGCAAAATGCCTTTTAGGTCAGGCCAAGAGTTCTTAAAGTGAGGCTGCTTCTCTGTAGGATCCCAGGAGAGGTGTACCTAAGGAGGAGGTGACTAAAGGGAGCTCAGTCCTGTGAGTACTAATGACCCTATGTGGAAGGGTAGACTGTTCGTGGGAGATGGCTGCTAAAGATGCTGCACATGCTTTCACATCTGACTACTGCGGACTATCCACTAAATGTGATTGACTATGTAATGTCAAGTGAGTCAGTGTGATGTGACTGTTATGCCATTCTCTGAATTCTATCAGTAAAAAGCAGCAAATATACTTTTATATGGGGACATTCCTTTTTTGGGATATAAAAGTCAACAGCCAGGAATGTCATGTGGAGGCCTCTGGCATGGAGTGGGGCACAAGATGGCGGAGGGATCGTCCTTAGCAGAAGGGAAAGTATTTCTAGCAGGACAGGAGCATGTAGGCAGGTGCAGTCTACTTTCTCCCCTGTAGGTGGCGCTTGTCCGCAGCAGCATTAAAGTCGAGAGGAACATGGTTTCTCTATAGTTTTCTCATAGCTCCCAACTGTCCCTGATTTTGAGGGACTGTCCCTGATTTGTATCAAAGTCCCTCTGTCCCTCTTTCCTCCTAAATTGTCCTTCGATTTGGTCTGATTTATATATGTAGCACCCTCCTAGGTAGGTAGGTTCTAGGCAAATGCATCTACAGGTATTGCTCCTTCTGCTTATCAGGGGAGCCTGATCTATTAGGTTGACTGTTACATGTTCCCATGTGTGATTCACTAGGTCTAAGGGAGTGTCCCCACTGTATCCAATGAGGGAGCTTGTTGGACAGTGGAAGAAACCCAGCCAGCGAGACATTGGATTTTTGTCACGGAACCATGAACCAGACGTACAACAACAGACAAGTGAAAATAAGAAAGCTTTATTGAAAAACAAGCTGTAAAGCAAAAGTCCAAACGGATGGCGAAACTGATGCAGAGTCTTTTGCGAAGCCAGGGGTCAGGAACCAGCAGGGTAGTCAGACGAAGCCAGGATCAGGAACCAGCAGGGTAGTCAGACGAAGCCAGGATCAGGAACCAGCAGGGTAGTCAGACGAAGCCAGGAACAGGAACCAGAAACAGCAGCAGTCTTAGAAGCATGTGAACACAGGAGGACCAAGCAGGGAACTGAAGCCACAGACCTCCTATATATATGAGCTAGGCATCCAGCTCCTCCCAGTGGGAAGGAGGAGCCGCAGGGTGGGAGGCTACAAGAAACCCAGAAACCAAGATGGCCACCAGCACATGTCAAACGAAGGAGAACAGCAAGAAGGTAAGACCATGACAGTACCTCCCCCTCAAGGGCCCCTCCTCCGCGGAGTAAAGAACGGTTTCTGAGGGAAGCGTGCGTGGAAGGCTCGGAGCAAGGCAGGAGCATGGACATCTGCGGAGGGAACCCAGGAACGCTCCTCTGGACCATAACCACGCCAATGAACCAAAAACTGCACCCGACCGCGGACCAGGCGTGAGTCCAGGATATTGCTCACCTCATACTCCTCACGATTGCCCACTCAGACCGGACGAGGCCGAGGAACCGAGGAAGTGAAACGATTACACACCAGTGGCTTCAACAGGGAGACGTGAAACACGTTGGAGATCCGCATGCCAGGAGGAAGCGCAAGGGCATAGGCTACCGGGTTTACCCTGCGAAGCACTCGGAAGGGACCAACAAAGCGAGGCGCCAGCTTGGGAGTGGGCACTCGAAGGTTGAGGTTGCGGGTGGACAACCATACACGGTCTCCGGCCTGGTAGGAAGGAGCAGGCGCTCGTCTGCGATCAGCCTGGAGTCTCTGGCGCTGCGCAGAGACCTCAAGGGACCTCTGGATCTGTACCCAAGAAGCACGTAGGACGGAAAGGTGATCCTCCACAGCCGGAATATCCTGGGGAGAGAATACCTCCGGTAACACGGCAGGTTGGAACCCATAGTTGGCCATGAAGGGAGACGTCCCAGAGGAAGAGTTCACCGCCGTGTTCCTGGCAAACTCAGCCCAAGGCAGGAGGTCAACCCAATTGTCTTGGTGATCGGAGACATAGCAACGAAGGAATTGCTCCAAGGCCTGATTGGATCGTTCTGCGGCCCCATTGGACTGAGGGTGGTAGGCCGAGGAGAAGGAGAGATGAATCCCCAACTGGGAGCAAAAGGCGCGCCAGAACCTGGACACAAACTGACTCCCCCGATCCGACACAATCTCCTTGGGCAAACCGTGCAACCGGAAGACCTCCCTGGCAAAAATCGTGGCCAACTCCTGTGCAGAGGGTAACTTCTTGAGAGGAACACAGTGGCACATTTTGGAAAACCGATCCACAATCATGAGAATGACCGTATGGCCTCGGGATGCAGGGAGGTCCACAATGAAATCCATCCCCAGGTGTGACCATGGGCGCTCCCCGGTGGCTAAGGGTTGCAGAAGGCCCAACGGAAGGTGCCGAGGAGACTTACTCTGGGCACAAACGGAGCATGCCGCTACATATGCGGCGATGTCGGAACGTAGGGAATGCCACCAGAACAGACGTGAAACAGCCCAGGACAGCTGATTCTTTCCAGGATGCCCCGCGGTCTTGGAGTTATGGTAGGTTCGCAACAACCGAGTGCGCAACTCCTCAGGCACAAAACATCTGCCGTTGGGTCTCCCAGAAGGAGCACCAGATTGAGCCGCCAAAATCTGTTCACCCAGGGGAGAGGTCAGGCTGGTGCGAATGGCGGCCAGGATCTGATTCGGAGGTATGACCGAAGTCGGAATCGACTCCTCCCTGGACAGGTCGGAGTACTGCCGTGATAAGGCATCCGCCCTGATGTTCTTGGAACCGGGTAGGTAGGAGACCACGTAATTAAAACGTGACAAGAACAGAGCCCATCTGGCCTGATGTGGTGTCAATCTCTTGGCCTCAGAGAGGTAGGTCAGATTCTTGTGGTCCGTCAGGATGAGGACCGGAACCACCGAACCCTCGAGCAAGTGCCTCCATTCTTTAAGAGCCTGCACGATGGCCAATAACTCCCTGTCACCAATCTGGTAGTTGCACTCCGCGGAAGACAGTTTCCGGGAGTAAAACCCACAAGGAAGCAGAGGACCCTCTGGTGTTCTACGCTGAGACAGAAGGGCGCCTACTCCCGTCTCAGACGCGTCCACCTCGAGGACAAAGGGCAACCCAGGGTTGGGATGCGACAGAATCGGAGCTGACACAAAGGCGGACTTTAGAGCCTCAAAAGCTCGGATGGCCTCGGGCGGCCAGACCTGGGAATTACTGCCCTTCCTGGTCAGATCCGTGAGAGGCTTGGCTAGCATGGAAAAGTCCCTGATGAACTTCCGATAATAATTGGCGAAGCCCAAAAAGCGCTGCAGGGAGCGAAGACCACTGGGCTGGGGCCACTGTAAGACAGCCGAAACCTTCTCAGGATCCATGGAGAACCCCTCAGCGGAAATGATGTAACCTAAGAAGGTTACCTGGGATCGGTGAAATTCGCATTTCTCAAGCTTACCGAACAGCTTGTTCTCTCGTAACCGTTGCAACACTCGTTTGACATCCAGAATGTGGGTCTCCATGGACTCAGAATATACCAAGATGTCATCCAAATAGACCACCACACACTGCTGCAACAGGTCACGGAAAACATCGTTGATGAATTCCTGAAAGACTGCGGGCGCATTGCACAGCCCAAAGGGCATAACCAAGGATTCATAATGACCGGTCCTGGTGTTAAACGCGGTCTTCCACTCATCGCCCGCCTTGATCCTTACGAGGTTATATGCCGCCCTCAGGTCGAGTTTGGTAAAGACCGTGGCCCCTTTAAGGCGATCGAACAGCTCGGAAATCAAGGGTATCGGGTAAGCGTTCTTGATCGTGATGCGATTGAGACCCCTGTAATCGATGCAAGGCCTCAACTCACCGCCCTTCTTTTTCACAAAGAAAAATCCAGCCCCTGCCGGGGACGAGGATTTGCGAATGTGTCCGCGTGAAAGCGCCTCCCTCACGTACTCCTCCATGGCCTCATTCTCCGCTACCGACAGTGGATAGACTTTGCCACGAGGAGGAACGGCACCAGATTGTAACTCGATGGCACAATCGTATGGGCGGTGCGGAGGTAGGGCAACCGCGCGCACCTTATCGAATACATCCCGGTACTCCTCGTATTCAGGGGGCAACAGAGAGTCCGAGGAAGTACACAGCAACTTGACAGGCCCATGGATGCAACTAGCCCCACACTGCGGTGACCACGAGAGGATCTCGGCCGATCTCCAATCGAAAATCGGATTATGCTTCTGGAGCCAGGGGTACCCCAACACCACCGAGTAGTGTGGAGACGAAATAACCTGGAAGCAGACCGACTCTCTGTGGACGGCACCAATGGCTAACCCCACTGGAAGGGTCTCATGAGTCACGTGTGGCGGCAGAAGGGGTCTGCCGTCTATCGCCTCAAGAGCCAGAGGAGAACCTCGAGCCTGCAGAGGAATGGAATTGGCGGCAGCGAACACACTATCAATGAACAAACCACCAGCACCAGAGTCCACCAACGCCTGGGTCGTCACCGAGCCCCCGACCCAGGAGAGGACAACAGTGATCAGTGGTTTGTCAACACGGGAAACCGGGGACGAGGAGACTCCACCCAAGATCTGCCCCCGACAGGATCTCAGGTGCGAGCGCTTCCCGGACGGTTCGGACATGCCAACCGAAAATGCCCACCGAGACCACAGTACATGCATCGGCCCTCGCGTCTCCGGAGTACCCTCTCCCCCTCGGACAGGCGAGCAAACCCCAGCTGCATGGGTTCACCCCCAGACAAGTCATCCCCAGGAGGCGTGGGAGGAGAGGGAGGCACGGGTGGGACAACAAAGGTAGGCGCCAATCTGTTAGGAGGCCTCCGCAGACTCTCCTTAAAGGAAGGTCTTTCCCTGAGTCTGGTGTCAATCAAAATCAGGAAAGAAATAAGAGACTGGAGCTCCACTGGTAGGTCCTTAGCTGCAACCTCATCCTTCAAGGCATCCGAGAGACCATGAGAGAAAGCAGCGACCAGAGCCTCATTATTCCAGCCCACCTCTGCTGCCAGGGTACGAAACTCAATGGCGTATTCAGCTACGGATCGTGAACCCTGTCTGATGGACATAAGGAGCTTCGCAGCAGAGGCAGCACGAGCCGGCACATCGAATACCTTCCGAAGAGAAGCAACAAAACCGGAAAACTCGGCAACCACCGGATTGTTGTTCTCCCATAAAGGGCTGGCCCAGGCCAAGGCCTTGTCCGAGAGCAGCGAGATTAAGAAGCCCACCTTTGATCTCTCAGTAGGAAAGGCATGTGGCAGCAACTCGAAATAAATGCCCACCTGGTTAAGGAAACCTCGGCACTGAGTTGGCTCTCCCCCAAAGCGCTGTGGAAGGGGGGCAGAACCGGACATACCCCGAAACACCGCAGGCGCAACAACAGGTGTCGGGGTAGACTCTGGCGCAACAACCGGAGCGGCAGTAGGAGCGGGCCCAGGAGCGACAACCGACCCATCGGCAACGGGAGCGAAATGAGCCGTGCGTTCAAGCAGGGTTTGCAATGCCACGGCGAACTGACCCAACAGGTGATCCTGCTGATCAAGTCTGGCAAACAGCGAGGGTAGTGAGGATGGCCCTGTACCGTCAGAATTCATGGCCTGTGGTACCGTGCGTTCAAGCAGGGTTTGCAACGCCACGGCGAACCGATCCAACAGGTGATCCTGCTGATCAAGTCTGGCAACCAGCGTGGGTAGCGAGGATGGCCCTGTACCGTCAGAATTCATGGCTTGGTCCTAATGTCACGGAGCCATGAACCAGACGTACAACAACAGATAAGTGAAAATAAGAAAGCTTTATTGAAAAACAAGCTGTAAAGCAAAAGTCCAAACGGATGGCGAAACTGATGCAGAGTCTTTTGCGAAGCCAGGGGTCAGGAACCAGCAGGGTAGTCAGACGAAGCCAGGATCAGGAACCAGCAGGGTAGTCAGACGAAGCCAGGATCAGGAACCAGCAGGGTAGTCAGACGAAGCCAGGAACAGGAACCAGAAACAGCAGCAGTCTTAGAAGCATGTGAACACAGGAGGACCAAGCAGGGAACTGAAGCCACAGACCTCCTATCTATATGAGCTAGGCATCCAGCTCCTCCCAGTGGGAAGGAGGAGCCGCAGGGTGGGAGGCTACAAGAAACCCAGAAACCAAGATGGCCGCCAGCACATGTCAAACGAAGGAGAACAGCAAGAAGGTAAGACCATGACACTTTTGTGGGAGTCCCAGTGGGAGGGCATTCTTGCAATGCATCCAGGGATTGCCCATAAAAGCTAGGGGGACATGTGACAGGACATCTTTGGCGGGAAGCAGAGTCCCAGGAGGAGGCTGACGGCTGTCTCTACTCCTGCTGTGTATGAGGAAGGTGGTCTTAAGCGGTCGGCCTAGGGACCAGGTGTGGAGCTGAGCTGCAGAGGATCCAGCAGCTGCTTCTCCTAACAAGCGCTGTCAGTTCAGCTGAAACCTGCTCTCTACAAGCTGTTGGACCCATGAATGTTCCCAGTTGAACTGTCTTCTCACTGGCAGTGCTGTATCTTGGCCTAGGCCAACAAGGCCCAGGCCTAGGGCGGCACTTTGCAGGGGGGCAGCAAAAAAGCTGCACCCTGCACAAAACAAAAACAGCCTCCGCCTACACTTTTAATATAGTGCCAGTCTTATGGGGTGAATTGGGCCAGAGGGCAGAGTCCAGGAGGCAAATCGGTCTGGCACCCCCGTAAAGCGGTCAGTGATGAGGCTGCACTGATGGGCAGTAATGAGGCGGCACTGATAAGGCTGCACAGATGGGCACTGATGAGGCTGAACGTGTGGGAACTGATGAGGCTACGCTGATGGGCACTGATAGACTTGTGGTCTGTGGTTCACAGATGACAGGGTGGGTCGTAAACAGTAAAGGGCGTGGCCTTTACAGGAAGGGGTGGATCATATGTAAATTAGGGGGTGCACAAGTTTAGTCAGGCCTAGGGCAGCACAAAACCTAAATACACCACTGCTCACTGGGTTTATTGTGAACTGTCTTTGCCTTACTTTAATACAAGCCACCACCACAGCACCATGCTGCACCCACCTACAAGCAGGGGTAGGGACTTTGTGCAATTGTCACCTATTTTATCCAATCATTAAGCCCCTCTTACAGATTTAAAGGGGACAGCACTGTTGAAGTATAGCACCCGCAGTTGTTTTTTCCTAATTTGTACCAGCTGACATGCATTTTTGTATTTTTATGCCTAAGCCTGCAACTGGCCTTTAAGAGACAGGTTGACTTTAACCAGCGCACGCTGAGTCCACATAACCCAATACCAAGAAATGAAATCTTCCTCGAAACTTCAGAAGTGCTGAACCTCTCCCAGACAGGAATAACGAGCGGAGCAGAAAACGAGGAGGAGATTGTTTGCTTTCTCCCGGGGTTGCAAGGAAGTTGCGCTGGAACACGAGGGCCGAGGATCCTCGCCGCGCAAAACTCATTTTATATTGTCTAATTGTTAATCAGAGAATAGAGGCATGGAAAGAATAATGTAACACAGCAGTATGTTAATCACCTGATCTGGGCCGCTCCAAATGTCCTCACAACAGCCAAATTGTTCATTATGTGCAGGAGAGGGACGCTTATTGGAGTCTCCTCAGTAGGCGCATGATAAATGTGCGAAATTAATTTTAAATTATAAAAATGGGATTAATGAGAACACAATCCCTTGATGGGGTTTGGAAGTTAAGACGGCTGCTACTTTTAACTACGTTACGGCGAACGACAAGCAGAAAAGAAGTTTAGAACTTCTGAAGAACAACAAAAATTACATCTTCATACGTAAACCCTAAAATGGGGGCAAGACCACCCAAGGTCAGGTCATCCCTTCATAAATCTTTGTACTGGGCACTCCTGCTCTTTGGTGAACCCCTTATTTAACAAGGAGACCCTACAGCCCTCCTAAATTCTTCTAATAAAGAAAGCGTTACAATGAGTGTAAGGAGCACAATACAAAAAGATACTTTTTTTTTTTAAATCCTCTTCCCACATTTCCTACCGTATTTGTACCTGACTTCCTAATTTTGTATTGTATAAACCTACATACTGTATATACTGTACAGTCAATATCCTTATACCCACAGATTTTTTTCAGCAGGAACATGGAGGAACGCAGTTCCAGCAACTCCAGTACTGAATGGGGTGCTGGGGTATGCTGGATGGCATAGGTGTGCACAGCCTATTGCATTAGGGTGTGCACCCCAAAACTGTGTGTGTATGTATGTATCAGTGGCGGCCCATCCATTGGGGGCACAGGGGCACTGCCCCCCCTATCCATGCGTTTGGCCACCTAATCTACATGCAGGGCGCCGGATGCATGGATTCCAATGGGTTTTTTTTTTTTTTTTGGAAGCATGTGATTAGAGTCAGAGGCTCTAATAGGCTTCAAAAAAGGGTGGGCTCGAGCCACAGAGCACTGCGCCCTGAGCCCACCCAGTTGTGTGACAATAGCGAATGAAAATTCAATATTGTCACACGGATCCTCCTCCTGGCCAATCAGGAAGCAGGTCCTGAGACCCGTTTCCCGATTGGCTGAAAGGAGAAGTCATGCCATTGGCCAAGGAGGAGGAGAAGGGAGGAGACACAGAAGACTGAGGAGAAGCCACTGCTGCCGCTGCTGCCTGCCCTCCACATGTTCAGGGTGAGTGAGCCGGCGACTGGGGAGGGGGGGGGGTTATGGTGTGCAGGCTGGTGTGGTCCAGGGGGGAGTATGCTGTGGTCCGACTGCCGCCCCCACCGGCCCATGGAGCACCAGCCACCACTGGTATGTATGTCTGTATATATATATATATATATATATATATACACACACACACACACACACACACACACTCATATATAAATGTATTAAAACATGGACGGTGTCAGTAGAGTACTTGACGTGTTAATAGGTTGGTGTTAGCAAGACAGTGGGTGGGGTCAGTAGGGCAATGATTGCTGCCATCAGGGCAGTGGTCAGTGTCAGGAGTTTTCTATTTTTATTTATTTTTATTTTTTTACAATTTTATTTGTATTTCTTGGGAGCTTTGTTAGGGGGCTTTGGTGAAATATCAGCACCAGACAGTAGGGGGAATCTGCACCGCACAGGGTGATTAAGGTGTGCCCAGGCACACCCCCTGCGCACACCTATACTGGATGGTCTATTGATTCTGGTTGCTGGGGGATCTATTGCCGCTTGGGGGGGAGGGGAATCGTTTATTGCTAGGGAGCTCTATTGTTGCTGGTGGGGGATTTATTTTTTCTGGGGGGATCTTATGTTGCTAGGGGGTCAATTGTTGCCAGGAGGGACATACTATTGAGGGAAGGGTGCAGTATTGCTGGCTGCTGGAGGGTCTATTGATGCTGGTTCCAGGGGGATCTACTGTATTGGATCTTTTGTTGGGGTGGTATATTGTTGTGGGGGGGAGGTCTACTGTTGCTAGGGGTGAATCTATTGTTCCTGTGGGGGATCTATTATTGCTGAGGGGATCTATTGTTACTGGGGCGATCTATTATTTCTGGCTGCAGAGGATTGAGCTCAGAGATGGGTTGAGGACAGAAAAAAGGGGTGACTCGGAAGGGAGGAGGGGAGGGGGGTACCTGCACTTATTCTCCAAGAAAAAAAGTCCTGCTAATACCACTTACTTATCTGTCAATGCTGTATGCTGATATTCAGGGCTTTTCTTTGTCAGAGAATAGGTGCAGGCACGCCACCACCCCCCAGGTTCACCCTTGTCTCCATTCACTACCCACCTTCAAACACCTCCTCCTGTCTCTGCCCCTACCACTTCCCAGGCACCACCCCTTTTTAAAGAAATAGATACCCCAGCAGCAACAATAAACTTCCCAGCAGCATCAATAAATCCCTTAAATCCCTCAGCAGCACCAATAAATCCCTCAGCAGCATCAATAAATCCCCCAGCAGCAATAATGATTTCTCCAGCAGCCATGATAATTCCCCAGGAGCAATAATAAACCCACCAGCAGCACAAGTAAACCACTCAGCAGCAGAAGAAAATGCCCCAGCAGCAACAATAAATTCCAAAGCAGCAAAAGTAAATCCCTCAGTATCACAAATAAATTCCCGCTCAGCAACAATAAATCCCCCAGCAGCAACAATAAATCGCTCAGTAGCACAAGTAAATGCCTCAGCAACAACAATTATTTCCCCAGCAGTCATCAATCATTTTACTTCAACAATAAATATGGAATAAGGCAGTGTGGAACAGGGAATATACAGCATGGTATATGGAATGAGGCGGTGTAGAACAGGGAATGTACAGCATGGTATATGGAATGAGGTGGTGTGGAACAGGGAATGTACAGCATGGTATATGGAATGAGGCGGTGTGGAACAGGGAATGTACAGCATGGTATATGGAATGAGGTGGTGTGGAACATGGAATGTACAGCATGGTATATGGAATGAGGCGGTGTGGAACAGGGAATGTACAGCATGGTATATGGAATGAGGTGGTGTGGAGCAGGGAATGTACAGCATGGTATATGGAATGAGGTGGTGTGGAACAGGGAATGTACAGCATGGTATATGGAATGAGGCGGTGTGGAACAGGGAATGTACAGCATGGTATATGGAATGAGGTGGTGTGGAACAGGGAATGTACAGCATGGTATATGGAATGAGGCGGTGTGGAACAGGGAATGTACAGCATGGTATATGGAATGAGGTGTCGTGGAACAGGGAATGTACAGCATGGTATATGGAATGAGGCGGTGTGGAACAGGGAATGTACAGCATGGTATATGGAATGAGGTGGTGGGGAGCAGGGAATGTACAGCATGGTATATGGAATGAGGTGGTGGGGAGCAGGGAATGTACAGCATGGTATATGGAATGAGGTGGTGTGGAACAGGGAATGTACAGCATGGTATATGGAATGAGGCGGTGTGGAACAGGGAATGTACAGCATGGTATATGGAATGAGGCAGTGTGGAACAGGGAATGTACAGCATGGTATATGGAATGAGGCAGTGTGGAACAGGGAATGTACAGCATGGTATATGGAATGAGGTGGTGTGGAACAGGGAATGTACAGCATGGTATATGGAATGAGGTGGTGTGGAACAGGGAATGTACAGCATGGTATATGGAATAAGGCAGTGTGGAACAGGGAATGTACAGCATGGTATATGGAATGAGGCGGTGTGGAACATGGAATGTACAGCATGGTATATGGAATAAGGCAGTGTGGAACAGGGAATGTACAGCATGGTATATGGAATGAGGCGGTGTGGAACATGGAATGTACAGCATGGTATATGGAATGAGGCGGTGTGGAACAGGGAATGTACAGCATGGTATATGGAATGAGGTGGTGTGGAACAGGGAATGTACAGCATGGTATATGGAATGAGGTGTCGTGGAACAGGGAATGTACAGCATGGCATATGGAATGAGGCAGTGTGGAACAGGGAATGTACAGCATGGTATATGGAATGAGGCAGTGTGGAACAGGGAATGTACAGCATGGTATATGGAATGAGGTGTCGTGGAACAGGGAATGTACAGCATGGTATATGGAATGAGGCGGTGTGGAACAGGGAATGTACAGCATGGTATATGGAATGAGGAGGTGTGGAACAGGGAATGTACAGCATGGTATATGGAATAAGGCAGTGTGGAACAGGGAATGTACAGCATGGTAGATGGAATGAGGCAGTGTGGAACAGGGAATGTACAGCATGGTATATGGAATGAGGGGGTGTGGAACAGGGAATGTACAGCATGGTATATGGAATGAGGTGGTGTGGAACAGGGAATGTACAGCATGGTATATGGAATGAGGTGGTGTGGAACAGGGAATGTACAGCATGGTATATGGAATGAGGTGTCGTGGAACAGGGAATGTACAGCATGGTAGATGGAATGAGGCGGTGTGGAACAGGGAATGTACAGCATGGTATATGGAATGAGGCGGTGTGGAATAGAGAATGTACAGCATGGTATATGGAATGAGGCGGTGTGGAACAGGGAATGTACAGCATGGTATATGGAATGAGGCGGTGTGGAACAGGGAATGTACAGCATGGTATATGGAATGAGGTGTCGTGGAACAGGGAATGTACAGCATGGTATATGGAATGGGGTGGTGTGGAATAGAGAATGTGCAGCATGGTATATGAAATGAGGTGGTGTGGAACAGGGAATGTACAGCATGGTATATGGAATGAGGTGTCGTGGAACAGGGAATGTACAGCATGGTATATGGAATGGGGTGGTGTGGAATAGAGAATGTGCAGCATGGTATATGAAATGAGGTGGTGTGGAACAGGGAATGTACAGCATGGTATATGGAATGAGGCGGTGTGGAACAGGGAATGTACAGCATGGTATATGAAAGGAGGTGGTGTGGAACAGGGAATGTACAGCATGGTATATGGAATGAGGCGGTGTGGAACAGGGAATGTACAGCATGGTATATGGAATGAGGCGGTGTGGAACAGGGAATGTACAGCATGGTATATGGAATAAGGCAGTGTGGAACAGGGAATGTACAGCATGGTATATGGAATGTGGTGGTGTGGAACAGGGAATGTACAGCATGGTATATGGAATGTGGTGGTGTGGAACAGGGAATGTACAGCATGGTATATGGAATGAGGCGGTGTGGAACAGGGAATGTACAGCATGGTATATGGAATGAGGTGGTGTGGAACATGGAATGTACAGCATGGTATATGGAATGAGGCGGTGTGGAACAGGGAATGTACAGCATGGTAGATGGAATGAGGTGTCGTGGAACAGGGAATGTACAGCATGGTATATGAAATGAGGCGGTGTGGAACAGGGAATGTACAGCATGGTATATGGAATGAGGCGGTGTGGAACAGGGAATGTACAGCATGGTATATGGAATGAGGCGGTGTGGAACAGGGAATGTACAGCATGGTAGATGGAATGAGGTGGGATGGAACAGGGAATGTACAGCATGGTATATGGAATGAGGAGGTGTGGAACATGGATTGTACAGCATGGTAGATGGAATGAGGAGGTGTGGAACAGGGAATGTACAGCATGGTAGATGGAATGAGGTGGGATGGAACAGGGAATGGACAGCATGGTACAGTATATGGAATGAGGTGGTGTGGAACAGGAGCATCAGTGTACAATACACATTTTTTTTTTTGTGCCGCACTTGGCTCTAATGCATTGTTATTTTAATGCTGCTACCTGGTGTTACTCCACCTGACCACCTGGAGTGCCGCCTGGGCTGTAGGCTTGGCTTGGGATGAGGGAGGCTCTGGCTGACAGTGCTCTCGTCTGTCTGCTCCACCTGCACACCTCCTCTCTAGTACAGACTGAGACTCCAGAGACATGTCTTGACTTTACCAGTCAGTACCAGCCAGTTACAGAAGCTTCCAGGAGAACAGCAGCACTGAGAGCAGAGCGGGAGAGGGCGGGCAGCACCTATCCCGCCCACTGACACATATGATCGGCTCCTCCTCTCTTCGAGCTGTCACTTCCTGCCTTTGGCTGTCGCTTGGGAAAGGAGCTGCCTAAGCCTGAGTCTGGACCTTAACCTTAACTCCCGGAGGACAGGTCACCAACAACCACCAGGTGTGTCTCTCTCTGTGTGCTGTGTTCTAGATCTGAACTTCAACCATGGATCAAGTTCAGGGCTGCTAGAACAGTTGGAGTTCATTTTTTTTTTCTTCTGTTTTTATAAACTCCTTCATAATATCTCTTCTTATTCTCTTCTTTTTTCATGCTTGCAATGCATACCTCAGTGTCAACATTAGAGTGTAAAATAGGTGTAAGGTTGATGATCTTTTACAAAAGCCAATCCTGCCATTCTGAATATAAGCACAGTGGGCAGGATGGATTTTTTTTCTTTGTTCTTGTGTTATCTATTTTAGGACAAAGATTGGCTCTGAAAAAAAAAAAAGACAACCTGCAAATGAACAGGCTCTCTCTACCCATGTGTGTGCTATCTGCACATTCACATAACAGTGGGAACATTCTGAGATGTACCCTTAGCTGTATGGAGTACTACATTTGAATACTGCCCTGAAGGGATTTAGATCAGTGGTCTCCAAACTGCAGCTGCAAGGCCAGATGTGGCCCTTTGCTTGCTTTTATCTGGGCCTTGGGGCACCATTCCTCCCACTGATACAAGGCAGTATTCCTCCCATTGACACCAATTATGGGGCCCTATTCCTCCCATTGACACCAATAATGGGGCACTATTCCTTCCATTGAAACCAATGATGGGGCACTATTCCTCCCACTGACACCAATGACGGGGCACTATTCCTCCCACTGACACCAATGATGGGGCACTATTCCTCCCACTGACACCAATGATGGGGTACTATTCCTCCCACAGACACCAATGATGGGGTACTATTCCTCCCACTGACACCAATGATGGGGCACTATTCCTCCCACTGACACCAATGATGGGGCACTATTCCTCCCACTGACACCAATGATGGGGCACTATTCCTCCCGCTGATACCAATGATGGGGCATTATTCCTCCTGCTGACACCAATGATGGAGCACTATTCCTCCCACTGACACCAATGATGGGGCACTATTCCTCCCATTGACACCAATAATGGGGCACTATTCCTCCCATTGAAACCAATGATTGGGGCACTATTCCTCCCACTGACACCAATGATGGGACACTATTCCTCCCACTGACACCAATGATGGGATACTATTCCTCCCACTGACACCAATAATGGGACACTATTCCTCCCACTGACACCAATGATGGGGCACTATTCTTCCCACTAATACCAATGATGGGGCACTATTCCTCCCACTGACAGCAAAATGATGGGGCACTATTCCTCCCACTGACAGCAAAATGATGGGGCACTATTCCTCCCACTGACACCAATGATGGGGCACTATTCCTCCCACTGACACCAATGATGGGGCACTATTCCTCCCACTGACAGCAAAATGATGGGGCACTATTCCTCCCATTGACACCAATGATGGGGCATTATTCCTCCCAATGACACCAATGATGGGGCACTATTCCTCCCATGGACACCAGGGCATATTCTACCCCCACTGGTCAATGTCTGTCTCCTTAAAGTCTGAAGGAAAGATTGGAGACCCCTGATTTAGATCATGAAATGGGGATAGACCTGTGAAAACATTCTACATTTTGGGTGGTGTTCCAGTTTAACACAGGACAGTCCAGCAGTCATACCGTTAACCCTTCACATACAGTGACATAGAACGATTGTAGAAGGTGTGAGCGGGATCTGAGCACAATGACACATCCAACAACCTCCCCAGACTGCTGAATCTGTAAAAGAAAAGGAAAAAAAAAAAGAAAGCGAAGGTTAAAATACTTTTATGGCAAAAATGTTTCCTGATGAAGCAACAACATTTTTCACTTAAATCGTTTTTATTGGTCTTATTTGCTTAATAGGTTTTGTGTGCGCAGGAAATTTTACGTCTGACTTTTTAACAGAGAGTTTCAGGAAGCTGAATGACTGCGGGGAAAACAAAAATAATAAACGCGTTCATAAAGTGTTCTGGGAAAGTGTTCAGATCGACTTTGTGTTCGAACGCTGAACTCCGGCCAAACGGCGAAATCCACATCCCAAATACATAGATGGGAATTGTCCTACCTGTCAGAGGCTTTATAATTGCGTTCAGCCAGGCTCGTGATTTGCGTACCCCTGGTAGATGGGGGGGGGGGGGGGGCATCACTGTTCAGCACTGGCTTTGGATCTGAACCGAGAATCAATTTTCAATAATGTTAGAAAATTCTTTTTTCTTTTTTTTTTCCTAATCAATGTCAGATCTGTCACAACACCATCATATTATTTTATAATGGACTGAGTGGAGCCATTTAACCTCGAGCTGCCCATGTAACGTGCAGAACCCTCCTAGTGTAGAATAGGCTGCTAGGTAAAAATAGTTAAAGTGTTACTATATCTGATCTCCCCAGGACTCTGCATTCACTATATCTGGTCTCCCCAGGACTCTCCATTCACTACATCTGGTCTCCCCATGAGCCTGCAGTCACTATATCTGGTCTCCCCAGGACTCTCCATTCACTACATCTGTTCTCCCCAGGACCCTGCATTCACTACATCTGGTCTCCCCAGGACTCTGCATTCACTACATCTGGTCTCCCCAGGACTCTGCATTCACTATATCTGGTCTCCCCAGGACTCTGCATTCACTACATCTGGTCTCCCCAGGACTCTGCATTCACTATATCTGGTCTCCCCAGGACTCTGCATTCACTATATCTGGTCTCCCCAGGACTCTGCATTCACTATATCTGGTCTCCCCAGGACTCTGCGTTAACTATATCTGGTCTCCCCAGGACTCTGCATTCACTATATCTGGTCTCCCCAGGACTCTGCATTCACTATATCTGGTCTCCCCAGGACTTTGCGTTAACTATATCTGGTCTCCCCAGGACTCTGCATTCACTATATATGGTCTCCCCAGGACTCTGCATTCACTATATATGGTCTCCCCAGGACTCTGCATTCACTATATCTGGTCTCCCCAGGACTCTGCGTTAACTATATCTGATCTCCCCAGGACTCTGCATTCACTATTTCTGATCTTCACTATGCTCTAAAGGGGGGATCTATGTGGGACCCTGTTGATAAAAAGTAATTAATCAGCGCTAACCAATAAAAGATAAAAAAAAGGAGATAATACCCCAATAATAGCTAAATAGCCAGATATGGGGACCAATGGCTGCCAACATAAAAGTGCATTAACCCTACACCAGAAACAATCCAAAAATGAAAACTATGTAGCGCCAAAGGATTAATACATTAAATATACACAATGAGTGTCATTTACCAAACCATCTGTATCTATAAATGAATAAGGGCTCTTTCACACGGGCGGTCCGATCAGATCCGCCTGTCAGTTTTTTAGGCGGATCTGATCGGATCCTCCATGCAGTTCTATGGGGCAGCGAATGTCAGCGGAGACACCTCCGCTGACACCTGCTGCCATCCATATCCGATCCTGTCCGTGAAATCTGGACGGATGGAAACCCTATTTTTCCATCCGTTCAGGTATCAGATCGGATCGGATGAGAGCGGACAGGCGGTCCGCTCTCATCCGATCCCCCATAAAGAGCAGCTGGAGCTGTGACACCTCCCTCTCTGCACTGCAAGCGGAGACGGAGCTGTCATCCGCCGGCTCAGCGGGGATCGCGGATCGATCCCCGCTGAGCAGCACGGATCCGCCTATGGAGGCGGACCGTGTGAAAGAGCCGTAAATACGTCTAAAAATCTATCACAATCAAAGTGCAAGTGCTCTTGAATTATGTGATAGGAAGACAATCCAGGTGATAAAAACTATTGTGGTGAAAAATCTATTATTATAATAAAAATATATCTCAATAAGTGCTCATGCAAATAAATAATCACACATATACATATGATAATGTGCAAATGAGAATCAAAATAGAACTATAAATAAGTGCACCAAAGTCCATAAAAGTGGGTGATGATCTTCTAAACCATATAGGTATCAAGAGACCAGGTGCTAGTGCTTGGATAACTAAAAAGTGACTTGGTGTATAAATGATAATGCTGGCCGCTCACCTCCTGGTTTGCCTCACAGGTTATAATGAGCCAAACCCGCTTTGTGCACACACAGGTGCTAATAGGTGTGGATGGGTCGGTTCCTCCTGTCCTCCCTCTGTGCAAAGGTACTCCAGGTGAAAGATGACCAGATCTGCAGTGTCACTGACACAAATGAGGGAGGATCCTGCACACGCTGTAGTACCTATATCGCTTTCCATGCCCGCACTGGCTTAGTGCCAACTCATGTGAGTGGTTTTCTGTTTTTTACCCCAATAAAAGTATACGTTACAGAGAGCACTAGATCGTTACTTTTATTTTACACATGTATCGTAATTTATTTACACATGTATCGTATCATGACGCTGGAGAGAGGAGTGTGAGGAGGCGACCACCCTATCCCCTTCGTTATCCAAGCACAAGCACCTGGTCTCTTGATACCTATACGGTTTAGAAGATCATCACCCACTTTTATGGACTTTGGTGCACTTATTTATATTTTTATTTTGATTCTCATTTGCACATTATCATATGTATATGTGTGATTATTTATTTGCATGAGCACTTATTGAGATATATTTTTTATTATAATAATAGATTTTTCACCACAATAGTTTTTATCACCTGGATTGTCTTCCTATCACATAATACAAGAGCACTTGCACTTTGATTGTGATAGATTTTTAGACGTATTTATTCATTTATAGGCACAGATGGTTTGGTAATTGACACTCATTGTGTATATTTAACCACTTGCCGACCAGTCACATTGACTGTACTGCGGCAAAGTGGTTCGTTATCGTCTGGCGACGTAGACCTACGTCACCAGACATTCCCCTCTCTCGGCGGCGCGCGCGCGCCGCCGGAGGCTCGCTCCGGCTGTATTCAGTTACAGCGGGAGTCGGGCCAGTGGAGGAGGAGCGGCGGTGATCGCCGCTGCTCTTCCCCGATCGTCGGGGATCTAGTGTGGAAATCCGCCCACTTGTGTAAACAAAGTGGGTGGATCTCCTAAGTGACAGACAGGGTCAGATTGCAGGGTTCAGCATAGCTCAACCTGCGATCTGTCCCTGTGTCACTCAGTCACCTCCCCCCACACATGTCAGTAATCACCAGGCATATATCAAAAATTAACCCCTTCCCTGCCAGTGTCATTTTTACAGTAACAGTGCATATTTATAGCACTGATTACTGTAGTAATGTCACTGGTACCTAAGGTTGCCACCTCATCCCTTTAACCTCCCTGGCGGTATGATTCTTTTGGATTTTAGGTGCTGAAAGCGGTACCATTATTTTGCATGTAATTCTTGTGAATGAGCAGTCCAAACCAACTGTATACATTTATTATATATATTATATATATATATATATATATATATATATATATATATATATACATATATTATGTATACATATATATATATATATATATAATGTATACAGTTGGTTTGGGCTGCTCATTCACAAGAATTACGTATATATATATATATATATATATATATATATATATATATATATATATATATATATGTGTGTGTGTATATATATATATATTTACATAAAAAGTACAGTAAAACTGCAGGAAAGGGCACTGGGGGGCAATGTAATGTGATTTTATTTTGAACGGTATCAGTGTGTTTGGTGCATTTTACATTTGAATTTGCCGCCGGTACCACCCCCCGGCGGACGTCACGTCGCCGGAGAAGGAAGCCGGGGCTCGCAGACGATCGGGAGGAAGCTCCGCCGCCGCACACCGCCTGCAGTCTTCGCTGGATCCCGGAGAAAAGGTAAGTAAAACCTCCTCCAGCATCCAGCGATCTTCTTAGCGCTACCCCGAGTGTGACTCGGGGTTACCGCTTTTGGCACTAAAATCTTACCCCGAGTCACACTCGGGAATACGGCTAGGAAGGTTAAAACAGAACACATATTAATTACACAGGTTCTGTGGCTGATTAAGGTGGTAATTAACCACTTTACCGCTAAGTACTAGAATAGTACTGCGGCAAAGTGGCTCGTTCCCGTCTGACGACGTAGACCTACGTCGCCAGACTCCTCCCCTGTAGGCGGCGCTCGCGCGCCGCCGGAGGCGCGCTCCTGCTGTTTTCATTCACAGCGGGAGTCGGGCCAGGGGAGGAGCAGCGGCGATCGCTGCTGCTCTGCCCCGATCGTCGGGGATCTAGTGTGGAGATCCGCCGGCCTGTGTAAACACAAGGGGGCGGATCTCCTCAGTGACAGGGAGTGACAGATCGGACTGTTCAGCATAGCTGGACATCCGATCTGTCCCTGTCTCACACAGTCACCTCCCCCCCCCACACGTCAGTAAGCACCAGGCATACATTAACCCCTCCCTCTCCAATAAAATTAACCCCTTCCCTGCCAGTGTCATTTTTACAGTAGCAGTGCATATATATAGCACTGATTACTGTAGTAATGTCACTGGTACCCCCAAAAGTGTCAAAAAATGTCAGTCAAGGGTCCGATCTGTCCGCCGCAATGTCGCAGTCCCGCAAAAAAAATCGCAGATCGTCGCCATTACTCGTTAAAAAAAAAAACACCAAAAATGACAAAAATATTTCCCTTAGTTAGTAAACGCGATAACTTTTGCGCAAACCAATCAAAATGCGCTTATTGCGTTTTTTTTTTTTTTTTTTTTACCATAAATATGTAGCAGAAAACAAATTGGCCTAAAATGTTAAAAAATTTAGATTTTTACATTTTTTGGGGGGGAATTTCATATAAAAAAATGTGAAAAATATTGTTATTTTTTCAAAATTGTCGCTCTTTTTTTGTTTATAGGGCAAAAAGTAAAAATCACACAGGTGATCAAATACCACCAAAAGAAAGCTCTGTTTGTGGGTGAAAAAAAGACATACATTTAATTTGGGTACAGCATCGCTCGACCACGCAACTGTCCGTTAAAATAACGCAGTGCCGAATCGCAAAATATGGCCTGGTCAGGAATGGGGTAAAACCTTCCGGTCTTAAAGCGGTTAAAAATACGCTCATTGAGAATTTTTTTGTCAAAGACATGTAGCTAAATACATTTTGGCCTAAATATATGCCAAAAATTGAATATATTGGATATTTTTTAACTGTCAACGTAGAAAAATATTGTTATTTTTTCAAAATTGTCGCATTTTTTAATTAATATCGCAAAAAACATAAAAATCGCACAGGTGATCAAATACCACCAAAAGAAAGCTCTGTTTGTGGGAAAAAAAGGACCTAAATTTCGTTTGGGTACGGCGTTGCATGACCGCGCAATTGTCAGTTAAATTCGCACAGTGCCGAATCGCAAAAAGTGGCCTGGACGTAAGACAGCAAAATCCTCCGGTGGTAAAGTGGTTAATGTATTCATCCTTTGGTGCTACATAGTTTTCATTTATGGGGGACCCTGGCCTGCTCTAAAGGGGGATCTATGGGGATCTGGCCTGCTCTAAAGGGGTCATATTGACTATATGTATATATATATATATATATATATATATATTCTTTACAGGGAGAACCTGGAGTACCTGGTGGTGCAGGAAAACCTGGTAGCACGGGGAATATAGGTGAAAAGGTAGAACTAAAGAGGGATCTACTGGGACCCTGGCCTGCTCCAAAGGGTGATCTATGGGGAGTTTTGGGGATCCTGCTCTAAAGGGGATCTATGGGGGACCCTGGCCTGCACTAAAAGGCGAAAAGGGGAGGAGCATGGGTGACCTTAAAATGAGCCCCCCCTCCTGAAAAAAGTTCTGCAGACCCCCATGGGAACGGGGGTGGAGAATGGAGAGAGAGAAACCAAGTGTTGGAGTGCGACTTGCCGAGGGGGAGGGGGGGACATGGCTGTGGAGCAGGCCAGGGTTAACTCTTTACACTACCACCAGGTAGCTTTGGGCCAATCAATCCTTCACAATATCAGCAATGACAATCATGATTTTAACCACTTGCCTACCGGCAATTTCACCCCACTTCCTGCCCAGGCCAATTTTCTGCTTTCAGTGCTGTGACACTTTGAATGACAATTGCGCGGTCATGCAACACTTATCTTTTTTTTTTTCCACACAAATAGAGCTTTCTTTTGGTGGTTTTTAATCACCACTGTGTTTTTTAATTTTTTTGCTAAACAATCAAAAATAAATAATGAAAATGTGGGGGGAAAAAAAGTTTTTTTCTTCGATTTGGTCTTAAAATATAGTTAGTAATTTTTCTCCTTCACTGATGTGTACTGGTAGGCAGCACTGACAGGCTGCACTAATTGGCATTGAGGTGGCACTTATGAGGAGGCACTGATGAGGCTGCACTGAAATGTGGCCCTGATGGGCACTGATAGGTGTCACTAATAGGCATGTAGGGAGAACACATGGCGCCTGTAAGTGCAGTAATGACCATTTATTGAGACATGAAAGAATTAAACGAATGTAACACTTACAGGATATTCCGTATTTGTGAAGCCTTAGGAGTGCTTGTTCTCAGCTTGCAGCATTGCCTATATGGATGGAGTGACAAAGAGGAACCTACTTGTGGCTATCCGGTGTCCAGGTGAGTGCTGGGGTGTGGAGAACAGAAGCATGACCAGGCTTCCGGAACCACGCCGGTGTCAGGTAGTGGTGGGCAGTAACGCGTTTCGGAGCATGCACGGCTCCTTTGTCAGACCTACGCCCACTGGGGATTCATTGGTTTATAAGCAGCAACGGGGCGGGGAGAGAGGAGGTGCTGGGTGGCTAGGGGATTAGTGATGCACGGATTATTTTCCAATGTAACACGTCTACTCCTAGACAGGGGAGGAGAGGCGGGGAGGGGGCTGTGGTGAGAAAGTATGTCCTATGTATCGGTGTGATGTTTTTAATATGCTTGAATCGCACATGTATGGGGGACTGTTGAGTAAAATTCAGGAGACTTATAATGAAAAAAAGGTAAAAGAATATAGTATGGGGCAGTATATAAAAGTGGATGTGTGAGAATGAGGGTGGGAGAGTTGTGAATAAAAAATGAGAAAACGAAAGGAAGAAAACTGGGGGTGAAAACAGGGGTTAAAAACGGGGGGGTACTGATAGGCATCAATGATAGGCATTGACTGGCATCACTGATGGGCAATGACTGGCAGCATTTGTGTTCCGAGACTGGCAGTACTTGTGGGCAGAGATTGGCAGCACTTATGGGCAGAGATTGGCAGCACTTGTGGGCAGAGATTTGTGGGCAGAGATTGGTAGTACTTGTGGGCAAAGATTGGCAGCACTCGTGGGCAGAGATTGGCAGTACTTGTGGGCAGAGATTGGCAGTACTTGAGGGCAGAGATTGGCAGCACTTGAGGGCAGAGATTGGCAGCACTTGAGGGCAGAGATTGACAGCAATTGTGGGCTGAGATTGGCAGCACTTGTGGGCAGAGGCTGGCAGCACTTGTGGGCAGAGGCTGGCAGCACTTGTGGGCAGAGATTGGCAGCACTTGTGGGCAGAGATTGGCAACACTTGTGGGCAGAGATTGGCAGTACTTGGGGGGGGGGCAGAGTTTGGCAGCAACTTGTGGGCAGAGATTGGCAGTACTTGTGGGCAGAGATTGGCAGTACTTGTGGGCAGAGATTGGCAGTACTTGTGGGCAGGGATTGGCATTACTCGTGGGCAGGGATTGGCATTACTCGTGGGCAGAGATTGGCAGCACTTATGGGCAGAGACTGGCAGTACTTGTGGGCAGAGATTGGCAGTACTTGTGGGCAGAGATTGACAGCATTTGTGGGCAAAGAGTAGAGATTGGCAGTACGTGTGGGCAGAGATTGGCAGTACTTGTGGGCAGAGATTGGCAGCACTTGTGGGCAGAGATTGGTAGCACTTATGGGCAGAGATTGGCAGCACTTGTGGGCAGAGATTGACAGCACTTGTGGGCAGAGATTGGTAGCACTTATGGGCAGAGATTGGCAGCACTTGTGGGCAGAGATTGGCAGTACTTGTGGGCAGAGATTGACAGCACTTGTGGGCAGAGATTGGTATCACTTATGGGCAGAGATTGGCAGTACTTGTGGGCAGAGATTGGCAGTACTTGTGGGCAGAGATTGGCAGTAGTTGTGGGCGTAGATTGGCAGCACTTGTGGGCAAAGATTTGTGGGCAGAGATTGGCAGTACTTGTGGGCAGAGATTGGCAGCAACGGTGGGCACTGTTGGGGCTGCACTGATAATCAGAACACTATTGATCAGTGCCCTGATTATCAGTGTAGATGTCCCCTGTGTGGATTTGCCGATTACCGGCTCTCCTTCCAGCACTGTCAGTGTGAGGAGAGGACCGCCGATAACCGGCAAATCCCATTTACACTGTGATCGGCTGTGATTGGACACAGCTGGTCACATGGTAGTGATTGGCTCTTTACCCCGATTTGTGATCAGCTCTGTCTGAAGGACACAACAATCACCGATACGCGTTGATGCACGCCGTAGGGGGCGTGCGGGAAGCACAATCACAAAAGAAAGTCCATAGACGCCCTCCCGGCAATGTGAGCCCACACTGTAGCCGGCTATAGCGCAGGTGGGAGGTGGTTAAAATAAACCTCTGTAACACAAACTGTCACCAGGACCGGTATATTCAGAAATGTATACTATGGTAGCACTCTTCAAGAGACAGGGATTGTTTGAGTTTGCGTTAGGGCAATAGAGATAGTTTAACAGTCTTCAAAATACGGTTTAATATTGAAAAGGTAAAAAAAAAAAAATGGTGCAAATAAAATATTGACAGAAAAAGGGTGTTACAAGGAAACAAAGAGACAATAAAGCAGCAGAGAAATAAAAAGGAGTTGAAAATGAAGAATACTTGCAAATCATGGCTTCAGCAGAGTCCAACGAATAAACAATAGCGGTACAGAGGCTCTCCCAGGTCCCGTTAGGTGTTCCTTGGTTTGATGTTAACCACTTGGCGACCAGCCGCCGTCGTTTTATGGCGGCAGGTCGGCTCGGTCCTGTGAAATGATGTACCTGTACGTCGCTTTGCGGGGCTAGTAGTGGGGGGAGGCGCATGCGCTGATTGGCTACAGGGGAGCCAATTAGCGGGTCGGGTGGCCGCGATCACTCCCCGTGGAGACAGAATGGTGGTCTGCCGTTGTAAACAAATGCTTAGTATCAGTACAACCCTACTTGTGAACTGAGCAAAATGGCTGCTATACATACAGCTATTTCTGTATCCGGTACGAAGGCTGGGACAAGGGGTGGGCAGGAGGAACGGCTGCCCTGGGCGCAATGGTTGGGGGTGGGGGGTGCCCTGACCCTAACCCTAAAGCAGGGGTGGGGAACCTTTTTTCTGCCAAGGGCCATTTGGGTATTTATAAAATCATTTGGGGGCCGTAAAAAATGATCACCTTAAAAATTAGCCTGTTATATTTGGTCAAACATTAAATTAACTCACCCCTAAAGTGATGGCTGCAACTGCTTCTCTTTGGTGAGGTGTGTGATGTTAGCTGGTATTGATGATGTTGCTACTCGCAACTGGTTTTCCAGGTTTGCGTCAGTCAGTCTGGAGCGCAGTCAACTTTTTTGTGGTGGTAAGTTTTGAAAAGAACTGCTGGCGGGTACTGCTGGTGGGTATAGCTGGCTGGTACTTCTGGTGGGTACAGCTGGCTGGTACTCCTGTGGGTACTGCTGGCTCAGGTGGGTACTGCTGGCTGGTACTGCTGGCTCAGGCTGATACTGCTGTGGGTACTGCTGGCTCAGGCTGGTACTGCTGTGGGTACTGCTGACTCAGGCTGGTACTGTGCTGTAGGTACTGCTGGCTGGTACTGCTGTGGGTACTGCTGGCTCAGGCTGGTACTGATGGCTGGTACTGTGCTGTGGGTACTGCTGGCTGGTACTGCTGGCTCAGGCTGGTACTGCTGGCTGGTATTGCTGTGGGTACTTCTGGCTCAGGCTGGTACTGCTGGCTGGTACTGTGCTGTAGGTACTGCTGGCTGGTACTGTTGTAGGTACTGCTGACTCTGGCTGGTACTGCTGTGGGTACTGCTGGCTCTGGCTAGTACTGCTGGTTCTGTTGTGGGTACTGCTGGTTCTGGCTGGTACTGCTGTGAGTACTGCTGGCTCTGGCTGGTACTGCTGGCTCTGGCTGGTACTACTGGCTCTGGCTGGAAGAGGTGATGTTTCCTGTATTGGTCACAGGCGGAGTGCATTTGATATCACTCTGCCTGTGACTCCCTTAGACTGTCATAACAGAGCAGGAACTATACAGGAAGCATCGGCTCCATTCTGACAAATCAGCTGGGAGACACAGACTCAGCTGCATGGGGGGCCGGACCAGATGACTTCGGGGGCCGCATACGGCCCCCGAACTGTAGGTTCCCCACCCCTGCCCTAAAGGGAAGGGGAGGGCCGCACTTTGGCATCATTGCCCTGGGCGTTGGTTGACCTTGTCCCGGGCACTGGCGGTACGTATGACCAATACATTTGTTATCACAGAAAAAATAATATTATATTCCCTTCCCAAAGAAAAAAGCTTTTTGTGTTTGTGTTTTGTATCAGGGGTTACGGCATACATGTAACGCTTTGCTTGGCTCCCCTTTAAGCTGTTTAGTTATTTTTATTTATGTATCTGTACAGATAGGTGAAAGATACAAGCTTGTTTGCTTTCCGCCGAGCCTCTAATACATTAACTCCGCTTTAACAAAAGCGGGTATTGATTTACACGGCCCAGTTGTATATCTTTCCGCAGCGTTCATGTCAATAAATCATACATTTGCATTGTAAAGAGCGACGAAACGCAGAAAAAGGTACGCGACATTAGTGTATAAATCAATGCACAGCTCCGTATTTGCTCTCCCGTTTGCTCTCACCTTGATAAATGGCCCTTCACCACAAACAACAATACAAGCGGAAATGTGTGTTTTGTGAAAGGGATAAATATACATTGTGGATGGGGTGGGGGGGGAACCTATAAAGCCGCCGCCGCCGCGGACAAACGTGACCTTTTATATCGTGTGTGCAGAGGCGGCGGATCATATAGACGAGAGACGCGCGCGCTCAATTCTCCCGTATAGAAAGACTCCTGATTTTGAATTTACAAGATGTCACAGAGATATAGAGAGATGATGAAATCCCATTATGTGTCAGATCTCTTCCTGGAAAGACATAAGTGTTCCTCTCAATATTAAACCAAGGAGTAATGCATTCAGGAGGGTGAAATTTACATAAAGTCGCTGCGTTATTGCATCAGGCAAGAAGAATATCTGCAGATTGACGGATCGGTCCGGGGAAATGTAAAATCATCTGTTTTGCAACTCCGCTGTAATGTAATGATATCCAGCAAATACCGTAACTTTACTAATGTCATACAATCCTCACAGGGCATTAGGCATACTGGACACACCTAAAAACTTTCAACAAAGTACACAAGGTGTGGGTACGTAGTAGGGATCGACCGATTAACGGCAAAACCGATATATCGAGGGACGATATGCACTTTCCCCGATATATCGGAATCGGTCCAGGAGGTTACCGATATTGCCGATATTTCGGGAAAGTGCTGTACCTAAGTGATGCCTGCAGCTAGAGACATCACCCCGGTACCGGCGTCCATAGCCGACGGTCGGCTGTCTTGTAATGACAACTGATGCGGCTGAGAAGCCGCTCGGCTCGGAAGGGGATGTTCCCCCCCCCCTCCCACCGCCCCGTCCCGTCCCACCAGGAGACCCGGGCAACCAACCTGCACGGCCGCCGAAGGCCCGATCAAAGCCGCATTCGGCTCTGATCGGGTCTCCATTCAAAAACCCGGAAGTGATGTCATGACATCACTTCCGGGTACTCAGCGCCAAATTAAAAAAAATGATAGCATTCAAAACAGCCAACGAATGCTTTTAAGTGCAGAGGAGGGGTTTGGGATCTTTTAGACCCCCAGATCCCTCCACAAGAGTACCTGTCAAAAAAAAAAATAAATGTTTTAAAATGTACGAAAATATCAGCCCATATCGGCCGATACCGATATGCATTGACCAAGATATCGGTATCGGCAACGAAAAACCAATATGGGTCGATCACTACTGGACACACCTAAAAACTTGTAGTACCTCTTGTCCAACCGCCCTGCTGCTCCCCCCCTGCACACATACCGACCATCTCCTACTGTCAAAATGACAGCTGGGAGTTTCAATGTAAATACACCAACTATTCTAGCAACTGTTGTCAATGTCTGTTGCAGTGTTTATAAACATTGATAGGACATCAAATACAAAGCAACATTGTTTATATACATTGTATTTATGCAAGATAAAGATATACAAAGCAACGTTATTTTTAAACATTGATCAGACAGGTGATAGAGATACAAAATAATATTGTTTATAAACATTGATCAGATGGGAGGTAGAGAGATACAAAGCAACATTGTTTATAAACATTAATCAGATGGGAGATGGATACAAAGTATCGTTGTTTATAAACATTGATCAGATAGGAGATAGAGAGATACAAAGTATCATTGTCTATAAACATTGATCAGAAAGGAGATAAAGAGATACAAAGTAACATTATTTATAAACATTGATCAGATGGGAGATAGATACAAAGTAACATTGTTTATAAACATTGATCAGACAGGATATAGAGTGATACAATAAAAAGTAACATTGTTACTTTTGTATTTATTCTGTTTCATTCATCTGCAAAATCATCAAAGGGATGAGATTTTTTTTTTTTAACTCAGATGGGAGATAGACAGATACTAAGTATTATTATTTTTAAGCATTGTTCAGAAGGGAGATAAAAAGATACAAAATAACATTGTTTATAAACATTGATCAGACGGGAGATGGATAGAAAGTAACATTGTTTATAAACATTGATCAGACAGGAGATAGAGAGACACAAAGTAACATTGTTTATAAACATTGATCAGACAGGAGATAGAAAGATACAAGGTACCTTGTTTATAAACATTGATCAGGCAGGGGATAAAGAGATACAAAGTAAAATTGTTTATAAACATTGATCACCCGGTAGACAGTTGAATACAAAGTAACATTGTTTATAAACATTGATCAGACGGGAGAAAGAGGATACAAAGTAGCATTGTTTATAAACATTGATCTGACCGGAGATGGAGAGATGCAAAGTAACATTGTTTATAAACATTGATCAGACAGGAGATAGAGAGATACAGTGTAACATTGATCAGACGGGAGATAGAAAAATACAAAGTATTAATATTTTTATACATTGTTCAGAAGGGAGATAGGGAGATACAAAGTATCATTGTTTATAAACATTGATCAGACAGGAGATAGTGACAGCATATACCTTAATTTTAAACATCTAAAGAACAGCAGAGATTAGAGCCAAGTCATGGAGCAGCTCATACATTTAGAGATTAGCCATTAGTCCTACATCCCATGCCAAAGGGATGCCAGGGCACGCCAAAGGGATGCCAGCGTCCTATATCCCATGCCAAAAGGATGCCAGAGTCCTACATCCCATGCCAAAGGAATGCCAGGGTTCTACATCCCACTCCAAAGGGATGCCAGGGTCCTACATCCCATGCCAAAGGGATGCCAGAGTCCTACAGCCTACGCCAAAGGAATAACAGGGCTCTACAGTCAATGCCAAAGGGATGCTAGGATCCAACATCCCATGCCAAATGATACCAGGGTCACATTCCATGCCAAAGGAATGCCAGGGTCCAACATCCCATGCCAAATGATATCGGAGTCACATTCCACACCAAAGGGATGCCAGGATCCAACATACCACGCCAAAGGGATACCAGGGTCACATTCCATGCCAAAGAGATGCCAGGATCCAACAAACCACACCAAATGATACCAGGGTCACATTCCATGCCAAAGGGATGCCAGGGTCCAACATCCCATGCCAAATGATATCAGAGTCACATTCCACACCAAAGGGATGCCAGGATCCAACAAACCACGCCAAATGATACCAGGGTCACATTCCATGCCAAAGGGATGCCAGGGTCCAACATCCCACGCCAAATGATATCAGAGTCACATTCCACACCAAAGGGATGCCAGGATCCAACATACCATGCCAAAGGGATAACAGGGTCCTCCACCCCATGCCAAAGGGATGCCAGGGTCCTCCACCCCATGCCAAAGGGATGCCAGGGTCCTCCATTCCATGCCAAATGGATGCCAGCATCCTCCATCCCATGCTAAAGGGATGTGAGTAGTCCCACAGGTCCTGCAGCTGTCTTTCTTTGCTCCCCACCATCTCTCAAGGGAAGTGCCCAGAAGCTTTGCACACCTTGGTCCTTGTACTGCTTTCCATAACCAATTACCCCATTGGACTCCTGCCAGGCTATGTACAGGGCCCTCTCACCCAAGATACCCCACACTGGTGGGGCAGGGCTGGCACTACCTCATTATCTATAGTACACCCTACTTCCTACTCTGGGGACTTCTAGGGGCTACACTGTCTGGGATATCAGGGTCCTCCATCCCACGCCAAATGGATTCCAGGGTCCTCCATCTTATGCCAAAGGGATGCCAGGGTCCTTCATCCCACGCCAAAGGGGTGCCAGGGTCCTCCATCCTATGCCAAAGGGATGCCCGAGTCCTCCATCCCACTCCAAAGGGATGTGGGTAGACCCACAAGTCCTGCAGCTTTCTTTCCTTGCTCCCCACCACAACCCAAGGGAAAGCTCCCAGAAGCTTTGCATGCTTTGGTACTTGCACTGCTTCCCATATTCAATTACCCCATTGGATTCCTGCCAGGCTATATACAGGGCCCTCTCACCCAAGATACCCCACACTGGTGGGGCAGGGCTGGCACTACCTCATTATCTATAGTACACCCTACTTCCTACTCTGGGGACTTCTAGTGGCTACACTGTCTGGGATATCAGGGTCCTCCATCCCACGCCAAATGGATTCCAGGGTCCTCCATCTTATGCCAAAGGGATTCCAGGGTCCTTCATCCCACGCCAAAGGGGTGCCAGGGTCCTCCATCCTATGCCAAAGGGATGCCCGAGTCCTCCATCCCACTCCAAAGGGATGTGGGTAGACCCACAAGTCCTGCAGCTTTCTTTCCTTGCTCCCCACCACAACCCAAGGGAAAGTTCCCAGAAGCTTTGCATGCTTTGGTACTTGCACTGCTTCCCATATTCAATTACCCCATTGGATTCCTGCCAGGCTATATACAGAGCCCTCTCCCCCAAGATGCCCCACACTGGTGGGGCAGGGCTGGCACTACCTCATTATCTATTGTACAACCCACTAACTACTCTGGGGGCTTTTAGGTGCTACACTGCCTGCTCTTCACTACCAGGTTCCCAGTCATAATAATGCCAATATCTAGGCACCAGTTTGGGGAACTACTCCTACCCAACCCCTAAATATAAAGAGCTAAATGAAGAAGCTCCCATTAACCAATGAAACCAGTTTAGAAGGCAATGCAACTGTACTAAACTCAGAAATTATGTACTTTTATTCAGATTTTTTTACAATATTTTACAAGCCTCAGTCTGCTGGTCATCAGCAAACTGTTTGCGAGCTTTCTTGTGCATCATCTTTAGAAGAGGCTTCCTTCTGGGATGACAGCCATGCAGACCAATTTGATGCAGTGTGCGGCGTATGGTCTGAGCACTGACAGGTTGACCCCCCACCCCTTCAACCTCTGCAGCAATGCTGGCAGCACTCATACCTCCATTTCCTAAATACAACCTCTGGATATGACTGAGTACGTGCACTCAACTTCTTTGGTCGAACATGGCGAGGCCTGTTCTGAGTGGAACCTGTCCTGTTGAACTGCTGTATGGTCTTGGCCACCGTGCTGCAGCTCAGTGTCAAGGACTTGGCAACCTTCTTATAGCCTAGGCCATCTAGGCAACAATTTTTTTTTTTCAGATCCTCAGAGAGTTCTTTGCCATGAGGAGCCATGTTGAACTTCCAGTGACCAGTATGAGAAAGTGAGAGCGATAACACCAAATTTAACACACCTGCTCCCCATTCACAGATGAGACCTTGTAACACTAACAAGTCACATGACACCGGGGAGGGAAAATAGCTAATTGGGCCCAATTTGGACATTTTCACTAAGGGGTGTACTCACTTTTCTTGCCAGCGGTTTAGACATTAATAGCTGTGTGTTGAGTTATTTTGAGGGGACAGCAAATTTACACTGTTATACAAGCTGTACACTCACTACTTTACATTGTAGCAAAGTGTCATTTCTTCATTGTTGTCACGTGAAAAGATAGAATAAAATATTTACAAAAATGTGAGGGGTGCAGGGCCGTCTTTAATATTTACTACCTCCTATCTAAGTGGATGCCCTATTGGGAGAAACGCGTCAGAGAGGAGGCGCCGCGTCATCACATCTAGACCAGGCAGCGGTCCGCACTGCAGGCGGACCCCGCCATACAGCTCCTCCGTGAGGGAACTCGCTATTATTGTCTTCACAACTAGCTTACTAAGACTGCATTGGAGAAGCCTTCATGATTTCCAGTTATGCGCTACTTTTGATCTCTGTGATGGAGATCAATCACTTTTGGTAAGAAGTACTGGTGTTGGAGTGCTTTCTGGTGGTGGTTTTCTGCTCGAGAATTACTTCTTTATGTGGAGACGGACACACATGGACTGCTTTTTTATTGCTTTTTACACATCCTCAAGTGGGACTGTCATTCATTAAGGGTCTTAGCGCCACAGTTTTGTTTTTTATTTCTTTTAATCTGCTACATTTCAGATTAGTGTGGCTGCTGTACCCACTACTGTATATTTGCTGTTTTTACAGTTTTTTACCTTAATGCGCAGCAATTTCATGTTTTTTGTTTTTCCGTCTTTAATATTGATTGGACCCTGGGCAAAAATTTTTGTTGGGCCCTTTTGAATCCACTTATCAACAATTTGGGGGCTCAAGGGGCAGGTGCTTTGGGCCCCACAACAATGACTGGACCTGGGGAAGCTGCCCATTTTGCCCTGTGTTAAAGACAGCCCTGGACGGGTGTACTTACTTTTGTGAGATACTGTATAATCCAAGCCAGGTTCAACAAATTTCATTCTCTGAATGGGACTGCAACCCTTTGTTATATGATTCCATTATGTGGATCCTCCAATGCATGTGGTGGATGAGTGGGTGGAGTTGCTACAATGGGTGATTCTGGAACCTAAGAACACATCAGTTGAATTTTCTCCGGCCCCTCTTAAGTACCATTCAGACGATGAGAATAGCGGAATCTTTAAGGATTTACTATCTGAAAAAAGTGAATACTCACGTAAGCCCCTTTATCGGGTGCCTAAGCCAATATAAATAAAAAATGTTCATGTTGTGTAACTTTAGCGCAGTTTGAAGCCAAAACTTATCGCAGCAAATATTTGTCAATATCTAATCCCAAATATTTTCTAAAATCTTATCCAACATTTCACTCCATTTGGCGTTCTTAAAAAAAATCTCCCTGACGGTCCGGAATGACATTTCATTGGCTTAATGAGGTACGAAAATGGAACATGAACAGCTGAAAGAATCTGCGTCGTGTCAATTATCCGGAACTTCCACCTGGTCGCCAATTGTTCTCATTTACATATGTCAGCGAGACCCCTGGCGCCATGACACCGCAAAGCCCTTGTCTGTGGAGGAGCCATTTCCATTTTTTCTGTAGGATTATCGAACCGTCTCCCTCCCGGCCATGGAGACCAGGCAGCATTTGAGAACATCATTGATGAATCTTCCCGGGTGAGAGCTGCGTTGTGTCCTGGGAGGACGTTGGGCAGCCGGCTTTTGTAGGTTTTATTTTTTCTCTTTATTAAGTTTTCACAAGAAGCTCGGACCGAGAATGTAAAACTCTTCCCATTGTATAGATTTCCTGCGCTACACGCCGGTCCGCTAAGGCAATGCTTGAGGCTGCTGCTGAGTCCCTTGCCTATTGGCCCAGAACGGGTTTTAAACATTCGACTTCCATTGACATTGGGGTTCAAATTTAGCACTCAAACTTCAACCACTTCAGCCCTGGAAGGTTTTACCCCCCTTAACCAGTTCTGGACCGGAAGGATTTTCCCCCTTAATGACCAGGCCATTTTTTGGGATTCGGCACTGCGTTGCTTTAACTGAAAATTGCGCAGTCGTGCGATGCCGTACCAAATACAATTGATGTCCTTTTTTCCCCATAAACAGAGCTTTCTTTTGGTGGTATTTGATCACCTGTGCGATTTTTCGATTTTTGCGCTATAAACAAAAAAAAGAGCGAAAAATTAAAAAAAAAAACACCAATATTTTCTACTTTCTGCTCTAAAACATTCCCAATAAAAACATTTTTAAAAACCAAATTTTTCTATCACTTTAGGCTAATTTGTATTCTGCTACATATTTTTTTGGTAAAAAAAAAATCCCAAAAAATAATTGGTTTGCGCAAAAGGTTATCGCGTTTACAAACTACGGGATAGATTTGTGGACTTTTTATTTTTTTACATTTTTTTATTAGTAATGGTGGTGATCAGCGTTTTTTTTATCGGGACTGCCACATTGCGGCAGACAGATTGGACCCGTAACTTGACACTTTTGACACTTTTTATGGACCAGTGACATTACTACAGTAATCGGTGCTAAATATTATGCACTGTTACTGTATAAATGACACTGGCAGGGAAGGGGTTAACACCAGGGGCGATCAAAGGGTTAAATGTGTCCCTAGGGAGTGCTTACTAACTGTGTGGGGGGTGGGCTTGCTGCATAACTTACAATTGCGCGGTCGTGCGACGCTGTACCCAAATAAAATTGATGTCCTCTTTTTCCCTCAAACAGAGCTTTATTTTGGTGGTATTTGATCACCTGTGCGATTTTTATTTTTTTTTTTTTTTTTTTTTTTTTTTTTTTTTTTTTTTTTTTGCGCTATAAACAAAAAAAGAGCGATTTCCCCTGCTTCCAATCTGCTATGTTCTTGGGTATCGCGGATTGGATCTCCCTCTTTTCTTTGCTGTCTATCTACTACCAGATTTTTTCTGTAGGCATATCTCTGCACGTCTTTTATTAGTTACATACCCCGAAGAGATTTTGAGTGATATTCCCCCCTGGGGCTGCTGTGATACCTGATGACTGCCTGGGGGACTTCCCCTGCGCGCCTGCTACCGGCCAGGTGATAGATGCCGGGGGGTTTCGTGGGGGGGCTCTACCGTGGTCGGTACTCTATTGTCACTTGTTTTGCACTTTACGTTTCTCCATAGAGAGGTCTCAGGGGTGTTCTTCTTCTCTATAGCACATTACCTTGCGATATTCATATTGTTCTCCCAGTCATTTACTGGTATTTAGCATATTGTCAAGTTTTTCTGTACTGAAATGTCACATGTGTTCTGTTTGCTCGCTTCTGCCTGATATCGTTCCTTGCATTTCTCTGTTTGAACTGTGATGTGCCTTCTCTGTTTCTTCAATAAACGAATTTATAAAAAAAAAGAGCGACAATTCTGAAAAAAAAAAAACTTTTTTCACATTCTGCTATATAACATTCCCAATAAAAAAATAAATAAAAATAAAAATTTTTCATCATTTTAGGCCAATTTGTATTCTGCTACATATTTTTTGTTAGAAAAAAATCCCAAAAAGCGTATAGTAATTGGTTTGCGCAAAAGTTATCACGTTTACAAACTACGGTAAAGATTTATGAACTTTTTATTTTTTTATTAGTAATGGCGATTTTGTATTCTGCTACATATTTTTTGGGTAAAAAAAAATCCCAAAAATAATTGGTTTGCGCAAAAGGTTATCGCGTTTACAAACTACGGGATAGATTTGTGGACTTTTTATTTTTTTTAATTTTTTTTATTAGTAATGGTGGTGATCAGCGATTTTTTTTTTTATCGGGACTGCGACATTGCGGCGGACAGATCTGACCCCCAACTGACATTTTTGACACTTTTTGGGGACCAGTGACATTAATACAGTGATCGGGGCTAAATAATATGCACTGTTATTGTATAAATAACACTGGCAGGGAAGGGGTTATTATGGGGGGTGATCAAGGGGTCAAATGTGTTCCCTACTGTGCTTACTAACTGTGTGTGTGTGTGGGGGGGTGGGGGGGATGGGTTGGACAGAGGCAGGGAGAGATCAGTGATTCATCTTGGCTGAGTCACATGATCTTTCCCGGCCTCTCTGACAGAAGAGCCGCCTGCTGTGTTTACATAAGCAGGCGGCTCTCCTGTCATTCTAGCCGAGGATCGCGGGAGGCCGGCAGCGATTGAGCCCGCTCCTCCCACAGTCTGCCTCCCGCTGTGTCTATAATGTATAGAGAGAAATAACCGCACTCCAACTTGAAGGTGAAAAATATAAAATCTGTTTTATTCATATCCAAAAGATAAAATCAATTCAAATGTATCCATAATATAGTTAGAGACAAGAGATGAATGCATAGTAGTTGACGCGTTTTACGGATAAACGTCCGCTTAGTCGTAACCAAATCTAATCACAGCGAGAGCGCGGCTCTGGTGGCGCGCGTGCGCCGCCAAAACCGCGTGCACATAATCACGTAGATCTACGTGATTATGCGCAGCCGAGCCGCCCTGCCGCAGTAAATCTGCATGGGACGGTCGGCAAGTGGGGTAATTAAGCTTGCAGAAGCCACTGCTCAAACCGAGCACAGGTACATTCGGCTTATCGCTACTTCTGACCCACCAAGAGCGGACAATTTTGTTTCGCCTCGGGTCACATTAGAATGCAGTACAGGAAACCTGCAATCCGTGCGTGTTTCCTGCACCGCATTCAAATCGCAGTGCTCCTATGATCCGCAGCGGGTGTCAGTGCAATCTTAATGACACCTCAAATGCAGGTCGCAGACGGAGTGCGTTTGCCTGCACTGGATCACATGGAACAGAATCACCATGTAATCCGGTTGCAGCCCGATTCCAAAATTGGTACATGCGCGGCTTTGGTGCAATTTGAGCCCATTCAAAATAAGCAGGTGGCGTTTTTCTTTAAAAATAAAGATCTTGTCAAAAACTGCGTGTTTTTATTTGATTTTTAAAACTTTTTGGTGTAGCCCATACTCATTCACATGGGGGAGGCCAGGATCTGGGGGCTCCCTGGGGGCTTTACTCGCTCATCCATGTCTTGGACCTTGCTTTGTTCACTGGTCCAAATCATTTGGTGGAGGGGGGATTATGGTGTGGGATTGTTTTTCTGGGGTTGGGGTTGGGCTTGGCCCCTTAGTTGAGGTTGAGGTCAGGACTCTGTGCAGGCCAGTCAAGTTCCTCCACCCCAAATTCGCTTACCCATGTCTTTATGGACCTTGCTTTGTGCACTGGTCCAAATCATTTGGTGGAGGGGGGATTATGGTGTGGGGGTTGTTTGTCAGGGGTTGGGCTTGGCCCCTTAGTTCCAGTGAAGGGAACTCCTAAGGTGTCAGAATACCAACACATTTTGGACAATTTCATGCTCCCAACTTTGTGGGAACAGTTTGGAGATGGCCCCTTCCTGTTCCAACTGCTGTCCACAAGGTTTAGGAGTGTGTCTATGGGAATGTTTGACCATTCTTCCAGAAGCACATTTGTGAGGTCAGGTACTGATGTTGGATAAGAAGGCCTGGCTCGTGGTCTCCTCTCTAATTCATCCCAAAGATGTTCTATCATTGGTTACATAGTTACATAGTTAGTGAGGTTGAAAAAAGACATCAGTCCATCCAGTTCAACCTATGATGTGTGTTTGCTGCTAAGCGTACTTTGTATACCCCTGTATGTTGTACATTGTATACCCCTGTATGTTGTACATTGTATACCCCTGTATGTTGTACATTGTATACCCCTGTATGTTGTACATTGTATACCCCTGTATGTTGTACATTGTATACCCCTGTATGTTGTACTTTGTATACCCCTGTATGTTGTACTTTGTATACCCCTGTATGTTGTACTTTGTATACCCCTGTATGTTGTACTTTGTATACCCCTGTATGTTGTACTTTGTATACCCCTGTATGTTGTACTTTGTATACCCCTGTATGTTGTACATTGTATACCCCCTGTATGTTGTACATTGTATACCCCCTGTATGTTGTACATTGTATACCCCCTGTATGTTGTACATTGTATACCCCTGTATGTTGTACATTGTATACCCCCTGTATGTTGTACATTGTATACCCCTGTATGTTGTACATTGTATACCCCCTGTATGTTGTACATTGTATACCCCTGTATGTTGTACATTGTATACCCCTGTATGTTGTACTTTGTATACCCCTGTATGTTGTACATTGTATACCCCTGTATGTTGTACATTGTATACCCCCTGTATGTTGTACATTGTATACCCCCTGTATGTTGTACATTGTATACCCCCTGTATGCTGTACATTGTATACCCCCTGTATGTTGTACATTGTATACCCCTGTATGTTGTACATTGTATACCCCTGTATGTTGTGGTCTTTAAGGTGCCCATCTAATCGTTTTTTTGAAACTATCGATGCTCCCTGCTGATACCACTGCTTGTGGAAGAGAATTCCACATCCTTGCCGCTCTTACAGTAAAGAACCCCCTACATAGTTTAAGGTTAAACCGTTTTTCCTCTAGTTTTAGTGAGTGGCCACGTGTCTTATTGTATTCCCTTTCTCTGAATAGTTTGTTTCTTATGCTCGGGTCGCCAGTACAGTATTTGTACATTGATATCATATCCCCCCTCAATCGTCTCTTCTCCAGAGAGAATAAGTTCAGTGCTTGTAGTCTTTCCTCATAGCCGATGTCCTCCATTCCCCTAATTATTTTTGTTGCCCTTCTCTGGACTTTCTCCAGTTCCAGCACATCCTTCCTGAGGACCGGTGCCCAGAACTGGACAGCATACTCCAGATGTGGCCGGACCAGAGTCTTGTAGAGCGGGAGAATAATCTCTTTATTTCTGGAGTGAATCCCCTTTTTTATACATCCCAGTATTCTGTTGGCTTTGCTTGCAGCGGCTTGGCATTGCATGCCACTGCCAAGCCTGTTGCCCACTAGGACCCCCAGGTCCTTTTCCATCCTAGACTCACCCAGAGGTTCCCCCCCCCCCCCTAGTGAGTAGCTTGCTTTCTGGTTTCTGGCCCCCAAGTGCATTACTTTATATTTCTCAACATTAAACCTCATCTGCCATGTAGTTGCCCACCCCATTATTTTGTTCAGGTCCGCTTGTAAGGTTTCCACATCCTGCATAGAAGATATTGGCATGCTTAGTTTAGTTTCATCCGCAAATACGGAGATTTTGCTCGATATCCCCTCCTCTAGATCATTTATGAATAAATTAAACAGGATTGGTCCCCGGACAGAACCCTGGGGGACCCCACTTTCCACACCCGCCCAATCCGAGTACTCCCCATTAATCACCACCCTCTGGACTCTCCCCTGGAGCCAGTTCTCTATCCAGGTACTCACCTTATGGTCCATACCTATCTTCCTTAGTTTGTACAGTAATCGTTTGTGGGGAACGGTGTCAAAGGCCTTTGCAAAGTCCAGATACACCACATCCACAGGCTTACCTTTATCTAAGTGGCAGCTCACTTCATCCTAGAAGGTTAATAGATTGGTTTGGCAAGAACGATTTTTCATGAATCCATGCTGATTACTACTTATAATACAGTTTTCATTACTAAAGTCTTGTATGTGGTCCCTTAATATCCCCTCCAAAATCTTGCAGATTCCAGATGTTAGGCTGATCGGCCTATAGTTACCCGGGATATATCTCGGCCCTTTGTTTAAATATTGGTAAGACGTTGGCTTTTTTCCAATCAGCTGGCACCATACCCGTCTGTAAACTATCCTTAAAGATCAAGAATAATGGTCTGGCAATCACCTGGCTGAGCTCTTTAAGAACCCTCGGGTGCAAGCCATCCGGCCCGGGGATTTATTTATGTTAAGTTTCTCTAGTTTAGTTCTAAGTTTATCTTCTGTTAGCCATGTGGGTACTTCCTGAGGTGTATTATTTAATTTATCATTACAAGCTGGGTTCATGTAGCCCCCCAATTCTTTTGTGAAAGCTGAAGAGAAGAAATGATTTAACACTTTCACCTTTTCTCTGTCCTCTGCGGCCAGATTTCCTTCATCTTTTATGGGGCCAATGTGTTCTGGTCTCCCTTTCTTACTATTTATATACTTAAAGAATTTCTTGGGGTTCTTTTTACTCTCTTCTCTCGTGTTCTATTTTAGCCGCCTTGATTTCGCCTTTACATTTCTTATTGCATTCTTTGTAATGTTGGAATGCTGCCAATGACCCCTCAGCCTTGTATATTTTGAAGGCCTTTCCTTTAGTATCAGGTTGAGGTCAGGACTCTGTGCAGGCCAGTCAAGTTCCTCCACCCCAAACTCACTCAGCTATGTCTTTATGGACCTTTCTTTGTGCACTGGTTCCAATTATTGGTGGGGGGGGATTATGGGATGGGGGTTGTTTTTCAGGGGTTGGGCTTGACCCCTTAGTTTCAGTGAAGGGAACTCTTAAGGCATCAGCATACCAAGACATTTTGGACAATTTTATGCTCCCAACTTTGTGGGAACGGTTTGGGGATGGCCTCTTCCTGTTCCAACATGACTGCGCACCAGTGCACAAAGCAAGGTCCATAAAGACATGGATGAGTGAGTTTGGGGTGAAGGAACTTGACTGGTCTGCACAGAGTCCTGACCTGGCTCGCAGTCTCCGCTCTAATTCATCCCAAAGGTGTTCTATCAGGTTGAGGTCAGGACTCTGTGCAGGCCAGTCAAGTTCTTCCACCCTCAAACTCATTCATCCATGTCTTTATGGACCTTGGTTTGTGCACTGGTTCCAATTATTGGTGGGGGGGATTATGGGATGGGGGTTGTTTTTCAGGGGTTGGGCTTGACCCCTTAGTTTCAGTGAAGGGAACTCTTAAGGCGTCAGCATACCAAGACATTTTGGACAATTTTATACCCCAAACTCGCTCATCTATGTCTTTATGGACCTTGCTTTGTGCTCTGGTGCGCAGTCATGTTGGAACAGGAAGGGGCCATCCCCAAACTCCTCCCACAAAGTTGGGAGCATGAAATTGTCCAAAATGTCTTAGTATGATGACGCCTTAAGAGTTCTCTTCACTGGAACTAAGGGGCCAAGCCCAACCCCTGAAAAACAACCCCACACCATAATCCCCCCCCCCCCCCCACCACCACCAAATAATTGGAACCAGTGCACAAAGCAAAGTCCATAAGGACATGGATGGGTGAGTTTGGGGTGGAGGAACTTGACTGGCCTGCACAGAGTCCTGACTTCAACCCGATAGAACACCTTTGGGACAAATTAGTGAGGAGACTGCGATCCAGGCCTTCTCTCCAACATCAGTCCCTGACCTCACAAACGCTCTTCTTCAAGAATGGTGAAACATTCCCATAGACACACTCCTAAACCTTGTGGACGGCCTTCCCAGAAGAGTTGAAGCTGTTATAGCTGCAAAGGGTGGGCCAACTCAATATTGAACCCTACAGACTAAGACTGGGATGTCATTAAAGTTCATGCGTGTGTAAAGGCAGGCGTCCCAATACTTTTGGTAATATAGTTTGTGGACCCTAGACTAAATAATACACACTAATTTGGGTTATTTGTACCAATAGAAATGGAACAGAATAAATGTTTGCCTAAATTTGTGAAGAAAGATTGTTTGCAAAATTTAATAACAGAAACTAAGAAAAATTTGTTTGTTTTTTTCTTTTTTTTTATTTATTTATTTTTTTTTAATTTAAATTTTTTAAATTTTCTGTATTTTCAGTATTTTTTCATTTATATTTAATACCACCAAAAGAAAGCTCTACTTGTGTGAAAAAATTGATCTAAATTTCAATTGGGTACAGCGTTGCAATTGCCAGTTAAAGTAGCACAGTGCCGAATAACAAAAAAAAAAAAAAAAAAACTGGTCATGAAGGGGGGGGGGGGGGGTTAGGGTGTAAAACCATTCTTGAGGTCAAGTGGTTAAAACCTTCCCAACAATCCCCCCTGACTACAGCAACCAAGACATCTGTAATGGGAACCTCTTTATTTCCTTCAAAAAGTCTTCAGCTTCTTCATCTCCAGTTTGGTTGATGGACTCGTCACCAACTGCCATTTTTTTATCTATTTTACGCCGGGTCCTTCCATCACCCGCACATCTGTAAGAAAAAATGGTGACAATTACAAATGGAGGGGATGAGAAGAAGGGGCCTGTTGGCTTTAAAAAAAAAAATTGACGGTTTCGAAGAGCCCCCCAACGCCTCCCGCTGTTTGCATCCTCCACCCGCCGCCGCCCATCTGCCTGGCAATTGGTAGTAAATTCCAAGTTATAACAAGATCTCATTAATCATGTCAGATCTCGGGGACAAAGAGGAGAAAGCGGCTGTACGGGTGGCAGCAGACGCCCCGGGCCGGGGGGGGCCGGGGAGAGTCGGGACGCAGGGAGCGCACAGCTGTACAGGGAAGAAGAAAAAATGTCTTGTAGTGGGATAGTTATTGCTTGGATAGGGAGCGGCGGCGTGATGGAGGCGGATGAACCAAGGTGACTCCTCTACTACCCAATATATAATAACCCAGAGAAATGCCCCATCTGTTCAGCAGATTGGTTGTCGTTTTTCTGGCAGTCAAATTCTTTTATGTCTGACCATTTCACCAACTGCATCTTGTTTTTTTTATTTATTTTTGTCGCCATTAAATACGCAAACCCCATCTTATGGCACTTCAAGTGTAGATTAAATGATTTACTTTATTTCTGTACACTGGGGGGGGGGGGGGGTCTCCAATCTCTCGTATATTTTTGCAAATATTCAGGAGCCAAAACAAAAAAAAAAAAAGTTTTCATAAACAAGTGACGTAAATTACTACTCTGGAAGGTTTTACCCCCCCCTTATGTCTGACCATTTCACCAACTGCATGTTGTTGTTTTTTTTTATTTATTTATTTTTTTATTTTTTTATGTTTTTGTCGCCATTAAATACGCAAGCCTCATCTTATGGCACTTCAAGTGTAGATTAAATGATTTACTTTATTTCTGTACACTGGGGGGGGTCTCCAATCTCTCGTATATTTTTGAAAATATTCAGGAGCCAAAAAAAAAAAAAGTTTTCATAAACAAGTGATGTAAATTACTACTCTGGAAGGTTTTATTCCCCCCCTCCCCCTTATGTCTGACCATTTCACCAACTGCATGTTGTTTTTTTTTTTTTCTATTTTTTTTTTTTTTTTTGTTTTTAATTTTTTTAATTTTTGTTTAATTTTTTTATTTTTTTGTCACCATTAAATACGCAAGCCCCATTTTATGGCACTTCAAGTGTAGATTAACTTTTTTACTTTATTTCTGTACACTGGGGGGGGGGGGGGGGGTCTCCAATCTCTCGTATATTTTTGCAAATATTCAGGAGCAAAAAAAAAAAAAAAAGTTTTCATAAACAAGTGACGGAAATTACTACTCTGGAAGGTTTTATCCCCCCCCCCCTCTCCCCCCTTATGTCTGACCATTTCACCAACTGCATGTTGTTTTTTTTATTTATTGTTTTTTTATTTTTTTGTCGCCATTAAATACGCAAGCCCATCTTATGGCACTTCAAGTGTAGATTAAATGATTTACTTTATTTCTGTACACTGGGGGGGTCTCCAATCTCTCCTATATTTTTGCAAATATTCAGGAGCCAAAAAAAAAAAAAAGTTTTCATAAACAAGTGACGTAAATTACTACTCTGGAAGGTTTTATCCCCCCCCCCCCCTATGCCTGACCATTTCACCAACTGCATGTTGTTTTTTTTATTTTTTTTATTTTTTTATTTTTTTTAATTTTTTTATTTTTTTTTTTAATTTTTTAATTTTTTTGTCACCATTAAACACGCAAGCCCCATTTTATGGCACTTCAAGTGTAGATTACATTTTTTACTTTATTTCTGTACACTGGGGGGGGGGGTCTCCAATCTCTCGTATATTTTTGCAAATATTCAGGAGCCAAAAAAAAAGGTTTTCATAAACAAGTGACGTAAATTACTACTCTGGAAGGTTTTATTCCCCCCCCCCTTATGTCCGACCATTTCACCAACTGCATGTTGTTTTTTTTTTTTATTTTTTATTTATTTTTTTTAATTTTTTCCTTTTTTTTTAATTTTTACATTTTTTTTAATTTTTACATTTTTTTTAATTTTTACATTTTTTTGTCGCCATTAAATACGCAAGCCTCATTTTATGGCACTTCAAGTGCAGATTAAATTATTTACTTTTTTTCTGTACAACGGGGGGTCTCCAATCTCTCGTATATTTTTGCAAATATTCGGGAGCCAAAAAAAAAAGTTTTCATAAACAAGTGACGTAAATTACTACTCTGGAAGGTTTTATCCCAACCACCCCCCCCCCCTATGTCTGACCATTTCACCAACTGCATGTTGTTTTTTTTATTTATTGTTTTTTTATTTTTTTGTCGCCATTAAATACGCAAGCCTCATCTTATGGCACTTCAAGTGTAGATTAAATGATTTACTTTATTTCTGTACACTGGGGGGGGGGGGGGGTCTCCAATCTCTCCTATATTTTTGCAAATATTCAGGAGCCAAAAAAAAAAAAAAAGTTTTCATAAACAAGTGACGTAAATTACTACTCTGGAAGGTTTTATCCCCCCCCCCCTATGCCTGACCATTTCACCAACTGCATGTTGTTTTTTTTATTTTTTTTATTTTTCTATTTTTTTTAATTTTTTTTATTTTTATTTAATTTTTTTATTTTTTTGTCACCATTAAACACGCAAGCCCCATTTTATGGCACTTCAAGTGTAGATTACATTTTTTACTTTATTTCTGTACACTGGGGGGGGTCTCCAATCTCTCGTATATTTTTGCAAATATTCAGGAGCCAAAAAAAAAGGTTTTCATAAACAAGTGACGTAAATTACTACTCTGGAAGGTTTTATTCCCCCCCCCCCCTTATGTCCGACCATTTCACCAACTGCATGTTGTTTTTTTTTTTTATTTTTTATTTTTTTTTTTAATTTTTTCCTTTTTTTTTTAATTTTTACATTTTTTTTAATTTTTACATTTTTTTGTCGCCATTAAATACGCAAGCCTCATTTTATGGCACTTCAAGTGCAGATTAAATTATTTACTTTTTTTCTCTACAACGGGGGGTCTCCAATCTCTCGTATATTTTTGCAAATATTCGGGAGCCAAAAAAAAAAGTTTTCATAAACAAGTGACGTAAATTACTACTCTGGAAGGTTTTATCCCAACCACCCCCCCCCCCCTATGTCTGACCATTTCACCAACTGCATGTTGTTTTTTTTTTAATATTTTTTATTTTTTTGTTGCCATTAAACACGCAAGCCTCATCTTATGGCACTTCAAGTGTAGATTAAATTATTTACTTTATTTTTGTACACTGGGGGGGTCTCCAATCTCTCGTATATTTTTGCAAATATTCAGAAGCCAAAAAAAAAAAAGCTTTCATAAACAAGTGATGTAAATTACTACTCTGGAAGGTTTTAAATCCCCCCCCCCCCCTTATGTCTGACCATTTCACCAACTGCATGTTTTTTTTTTATTTATTTTTTTTTTATTTTTTTTTATTTTTTTGTCGCCATTAAATACACAAGCCACATCTTATGGCACTTCAAGTGTAGATTACATTATTTACTTTATTTCTGTACACTGGGGGGGGGGGGGGTCTCCAATCTCTCGTATATTTTTGCAAATATTCAGGAGCTAAAAAAAAAAGTTCTCATAAACAAGTGATGTAAATTACTATTCTGGAAGGTTTTATCCCCCCCCCCCCCCCCCACTCCCTTTATGACTAGGGCCTTTTTTGCCCTAAAAGCACAGCGCTACTGTAACTGGTAATTGCGCGGTCATGCAACACGGTACCCAAATGTATTATATATTTTTTTCACACAGAGCTTTCTTTTGGTGGTATTTGATCATCTCTGCTGTTTTTTTTAGATTTTTATTATATAAATGAAAAATACAAAAAATTTAAAAAAAAAATACAAAAAATAAGAAAAATACTACAAATTAAAAAAAATTTAAATTTTTTAAAAAATACAAAAAATTAAAAAATAAACTATTTTCTACTTTGCTATAAAACATATCCAAGAATATCAAATTTCTTCACAAATTTAGGCCAATATGTATTCTATATGTATATACATGTCTTTGGTAAAATAAAAAAAAATCCCATAAGTTTATATTAACTGTTTAACGACCGCGTACATATACTGATAATTGTGCGGTCATGCAACACTGTACCCAAATGTATCATTATTTTTTTTCCCACAGAGCTTTCTTTTGGTGGTATTTGATCACCTCTGCTGGTTTTTTTTAAATGTTTTATTATATAAATGAAAAATACAAAAAAAATAAATAAAAATACAACAAAATTAAAAAAATATATATATATTTTTTACTTTGTTATAAAATACATCGAGGAAAGTCAAATATCTTCACAATTTTGGCCAAAATGTATTCTGCTACATGTCTTTGGTAAAATTAACAAAAAAATCCCATAAGTTTATATTAACTGTTTAAGGACCGCCCCACGTACATATACTGATAATTGTGCGGTCATGCAACACTGTCCCAAATGTATCATTTTTTTTTTTCCCACAGAGCTTTCTTTTGGTGGTATTTGATCACCTCTGCTGTTTTTTTTTTTTTAATGTTTTATTATATAAATGAAAAATACAAAAAAATAAATAAATAAAAATACAACAAAATTAAAAAAAAAAATGTTTTACTTTGTTATAAAACACATCGAAGAAAGTCAAATATCTTCACAAATTTAGGCCAAAATGTATTCTGCTACATGTCTTTGGTAAAATAAAAAAATAAAAAATCCTATAAGTTTATATTAACCGTTTAAGGACCGCCCCACGTACATATACTGATAATTGCACGGTCATGCAACACTGTACCCAAATGTATCATTTTTTTATTGGCACAGAGCTTTCTTTTGGTAGTATTTGTTCACCTCTGTGTTCTTTTTACATTTTTATTGAATAAATGGAAAATACACAGAGCTTTATTTTGGTAGTATTTGATCACCTCTGCTGTTTTTTATTTTTTTATTATATAAATGAAAAATACAAAAAAAAATTAAAAAAATAAAAAAAAAACCAAAACCATTTTCTACTTTGTTATAAAACATACCCAAGAAAATCGAATTTCTTCACAAATTTAGGCCAATATGTATTCTGCTACATGTCTTTGGTAAAATAAAAAAAAAATCCCATAAGTTTATATTAACTGTTTAACGACCACCCCACATACATATACTGATAATTGTGCGGTCATGCAACACTGTACCCAAATGTGTCATTTTTTTTTTCCCACAGAGCTTTCTTTTGGTGGTATTTGATCACCTCTGTGTTCTTTTTACATTTTTTATTGAATAAATGGAAAATACAAAGAGCTTTCTTTTGGTAGTATTTGATCACCTCTGCTGTTTTTTAATTTTTTTATTATATAAATGAAAAAAAAAAATACAAAAAATTAAAAAAACAAAACAAAACAATTTTCTACTTTGTTATAAAACATATCCAAGAAAATCACATTTTTACACAAATGTAGGCCAAAATGTATTCTGCTACATGTCTTTGGTAAAATAAAAATAAAAATCCCATAAGTTTATATTAACAATTTAAGGATCGCCCCACGTACATATACTGATAAATGCGTTGTCATGCAACACTCTACCCAAAGGTATCATTTTTTTTTACACATAGCTTTCTTTTCGTGGTATTTGATCACCTCTGCTGTTTTTTTTTTTCTTTCATTTTTTTATTATATAAATTAAAAATACAAAATACTTAAAAATAAAATACAAAAAAAAGTTACTTTCTGTTATAAAACATATCCAAGAAATTGTAATTTCTTCACAAATTTAGGCCAAAATTTATTCTGCTACATATGTTTGCTAAAAAAAAAAAAAAAAAATCCCATAAGTGTATATTAACTGCTTAAGGATTGCCCCATGTACATATACTGGTAATTGCGTGGTCATGCAACACTATACCCAAATGTATACATTTTTTTTATCACACAGAGCTTTCTTTTGGTGGTATTTGATCACCTCTGCTGTTTTTTTACATTTTATATTATATAAATGAAAAATACAAAACTTTTTTTTAAAAAAATACTTAAAATTAAAAATACATTTTAAAAAACTATTTTCTACTTTGTTAGAAAAAAAATACAAAAAAACGACTTTCTGTTTTAAAAAAATATCCAAGAAAATCGAATTTCTTCACAAATTTAGGGCAAAATGTATTCTGCTACATGTCTTTGGTAAAAAAAAAAAAAAAAAAATCCTATAAGAGTATATTAACTGCTTAAGGACCGCCCCACGTACATATACTGGTAAGTGCGCGGTCATGCAACACTTTACCCAAATGTATCATTTTTTTTTCACACAGCTTTCTTTTGGTGGTATTTGGTCACCTCTGCTGTTTTTTTTACATTTTTATTATATAAATTTAAAAATACAAAAAAATATATATAGATATATATTTTCTACTTTGTTATAAAACATATCCAAGAAAATCAAATTTCTTCACAAATTTAGGCCAATATGTATTCTGCTACATGTCTTTGGTAAAAAAAAAAAATCCCATAAGTGTATATTAACCGCTTAACCACTTCAATACCAGGCACTTCCACCCCCCTTCCTGCCAAGGCTAATGTTCAGCTTTCAGCGCTGTCGCACTTTGAATGACAATTGCGCGGTCATGCAACACTGTACCCAAAAGACATTTTTATAATTTTTTTTTTTTTTCACACAAGTAGAGTTTTCTTTTGGTGGTATTTAATCACCGCTGGGATTTTTATTTTTTTACTAAAAAAAAAAGAAAAAAGACAGAACATTTTTTCTTAGTTTCTGTCAGTAAATTTTGTAAATAAGTAATTTTTCTCCTTCACTGATGTGCGCTGATGAGGCAGCACTGATGGGCACTGATAGGTGGCAATGATTGGCACTGATCGTGGTACTGAAAGGCGAGCACTGATGGGCCGCACAGGTGAGAATGCACTGATGGGCACAAACTGGCATTTCTAATGGGCACTGATTGAGGTCACTGATGGGCACTGATTGGTGTCACTGATGGGCGGCGCTGATGGGCAGCACAGATGAGCATGCACTGATGGGCACCGATTGGCATCACTAATGGGCACTGATTGAGGTCACTGATGGGCATTGATAGATGTCACTAATGTGCACTGTTTGGTTTCACTTATGGGCACTGATAGGTGGCAATGATTAGCACTGATCGTGGCACTGATAGGCGAGCACTGATGGGCCGCACAGGTAGGCGTGCACTGATGGGCACCAACTGGCATTACTAATAGGCACTGATTGAGGTTACTGATGGGCACTGATTGATGTCACTGATGGGCGGCGCTGATAGGCAGCACAGATGAGCATGCGCTGATGGGCAAAAACTGGCATTACTAATGGGCACTGATTGAGGTCACTGATGGGCACTGATTGGTGTCACTAATGAGAGGCGCTGATGGGCAGCACAGATGAGCATGCACTGATGGGCACCGATTGGCATCACTAATGGGCACTGATTGAGGTCACTGATGGGCATTGATAGATGTTACTAATGTGCACTGTTTGGTGTCACTGATGGGCACTGATAGGTGGCAATGATTGGCACTGATCGTGGCACTGATAGGCGAGCACTGATGGGCCACACAGGTGAGCGTGCACTGATGGGCACCAACTGGCATTACTAATGGGCACTGATTGAGGTCACTGATTGATGTCACTGATGGGCGGCGCTGATGGGCAGCACAGATGAGCATGCACTGATGGGCACCGATTGGCATCACTAATAGGCACTGATTGAGGTCACTGATGGGCATTGATAGATGTCACTAATGTGCACTGTTTGGTGTCACTGATGGGCACTGCTTTTGCTTTACTGTAATCACTGCCCTGACTACCTGTCCTGGACTCCCCTTTGAGGAGGAGCCTCTGATTGGCTCTCCTCACCACTCACTCTGACAGTGTGAAAAAAAGATGTCCGGACGGCCGCACTCCAATGCAATCCCATTTATTGAGAAAGGCAAAATTCATACAGCATACAGTGGTGCAGGAACAAAACAGTTGACGCGTTTCGCACTTGTATCAGTGCTTAATCATAGCAACAACACTCTGACAGTGTCAGGCGAGGAGCGCCGATAAACGGCACTTCCACATTTGCGTGTGACCGGCTGTGATTGGACATAGCCAATCACATGGGTAAAGAGCCACATCATTGGCTCTTTACCAAGATCGGGGTCACGCCGTGTCATCATATGACGTCCTCCCAGAAGAGCTACCGTTCTGCCGCCATTTGACAGTGGGCGGGCCACAAGTGGTGAAGGACCGTCCCACGTACATACAGTATCTCACAAAGGTAAGTACACCCCTCACATTTTTGTAAATATTTTATTCTATCTTTTCATGTGACAACACTGAAGAAATGAGACTTTGCTACAATGTAAAGTAGTGAGTGTACAGCTTGTATAACAGTGTAAATTTACTGTCCCCTCAAAATAACTCAACACACAGCCATTAATGTCTAAACCGCTGACAACAAAAGTGAGTACACCCCTAAGTGACAATGTCCAAATTGGGCCCAAAGTGTTAATATTTTGTGTGGCCACCATTATTTTCCAGCACTGCCTTAACCCTCTTGGGCATGGAGTTCACCAGAGCTTTACAGGTTGTCACTGGAGTCCTCTTCCACTCCTCCATGATGACATCACACAGCTGGTGGATGTTAGAGACCTTCCCCTCCTCCACCTTCTGTTTGAGGATGCCCCACAGATGCTCAATAGGGTTTAGGTCTGGAGACATGCTTGGCCAGTCCATCACCTTTACCCTCAGCTTCTATATCAAGGCAGTGGTCATCTTGGAGGTGTTTTTGGGGTCGTCATGTTGGAATATTGCCCTGCGGCCCAGTCCCTGGAGGGAGGGGATTATGCTCTGCTTCAGTATGTCACAGTACATGTTGGCATTCATGGTTCCCTCAATGAATTGTTGCTCCCCAGTGCCGGCAGCACTCATGCAGCCCCAGACCATGACACTCCCACCACCATGCTTGACTGTAGGAAGACACACTTGTCTTTGTACTCCTCACTTGGGTGCTGCCACACACGCTTGACACCATCTGAACCAAATAAGTTTATCTTGGTCTCATCAGACCACAGGGCATGGTTCCAGTAATCCATGTCCTTAGTCTGCTTGTCTTCAGCAAACTGTTTGCTGGCTTTATTGTGCATCATCTTTAGAAGAGGCTTCCTTCTGGGACAACAGCCATGCAGACCAATTTGTGCGGCGTATGGTCTGAGCACTGACAGGTTGACCCCCCAGCTCTTCAACCTCTGCAGCAATGCTGGCAGCACTCATACATCTATTTCCCAAAGACAACCTCTGGATATGACGCTGAGCACGGCACTCAACTTCTTTGGTGGACCATGGTGAGGCCTGTTCTGAGTGGAACCTGTCCTGTTAAACTGCTGTATGGTCTTGGCTACCGTGCTGCAGCCCAGTTTCAAAGATACCAAAGTATTAAGCAAGGGTGTGAATACTTATGTACATTGGATTTTTTTATTTATTTTTTTTATTTTTAATAAATTTGCAAAGATTTCAAACAAACTTCTTTCACGTTGTCATTATGGGGGATTGTTTGTAGAATTTTAAGGAAAATAATGAATTTAATCCATTTTGGAATAAGGCTGTAACATAACAAAATGGGGAAAAAGTGAAGCACTGTGAATACTTTCCAGATGCACTGTATTTCTTAATGACATTGGCTGTATGTTTGGGGTGGTTGTCCTGCTATAAATTTGGGGCCGATCACATGCCTCCCTGACGGTATGGCATGATGGGTAAGTATCTGCCTGTATTTCTCAGCATTGAGGACACCATTGATCCTGACCTAATCTCCAACTCTATTTGCAGAAGTGCAGCCCCAAATATGCAAGAAACCTCCACCATGCGTCACAGTTGGCTGCAGACACTTATTTTTGTACCACTCTCTAGCCCTTCCCCTAACAAACTTGCAAAAAACTGTTGCAATAAATTGTCCAGGTGCCTTTTCCTTTTAGTGCCCCCCAGATGCCCCGTGCTGCACTGCTCTTTCCCCCAGAGACCCTGCGCTTCACTGTACCTTCTACTGCCCTTCCCCCAGAGACCCTGTGCTGCACTGTTCCTTCTACTGCCCTTTCCCCAGAGACCCTGTGCTGCACTGCTCCTTCTACTGCCCCCCAGAGACCATGCACTGCTCCTTCTACTGCCCTTTCCCCAGAGACCCTGTGCTGCACTGCTCCTTCTACTGCCCCCCAGAGACCATGCACTGCTCCTTCTACTGCCCTTTCCCCAGAGACTCCACGCTGCACTGTTCATTCAAATGCCCCCCTCCCATAGACCCTGTGCTGCACTGCTTCTTCTTTTGCCTCCCAGAGGCCCTGCACTGCTCTGTTCCTTCAACTGCCTATCCCCCAGAGACCCTGTTCGGCACTGCTCTTTCTACTGCCCCCCCCCCCGAGACCCTGTGCTGCACTGCTCCTTCTACTGCCCCCCAGAGACCCTGTGCTGCTATGCTCCTTCTATTGCCCCCCAGAGGCCTTGTGCTACACTGCTCCTTCTACTGCCCCCCAGAGACCCGGTGCTGCTATGCTCCTTCAATTGCCCCCCAGAGGCCTTGTGCTACACTGCTGCTTCTACTGCCCCTCCCCCCAGCCACCCTGTGCTGCACTGCTCCTTCTACAGCCTATCCCCCAGAGACCCTGTGCTGCACTGCTCCTTTTACTGCCCCCCAGAGGCCCTGTGCTGCACTGCTCCTTATACTGCCCCCCCCCCCCCCCACCAGAGACCCTGTGCTGCTCTACTCCCTCTGTTGTCCCCCAGAGGCCCTGTGCTGCACTGTTCCTTCTTCTGCCCCCCAGAGGCCCTGTGCTACACTACTCCTTCTACTACCCACCAGAGGCCTTATGCTCCATTGCTTTTGCTTTCTTGCAGCAGCAGTCCTGTGCTGCACTGCTCCTTCTACTGCCTCCCAGAGGCCCCATGCTGCACTGCTCCTTCTACTGACCCCAGCGGCCTTCTGCTCCATTGCTCTCGCTTTCTTGCAGCAGCAGTTCTGTGCTGTACTGCTCCTTCTACTGCCCATCCAGAGGCCTAATGCCCCCCCCCCAGAGGCCCAATGTGACACTGCTCCTTCTGCTGCCTCCCACCAGAGGCCCTGTGCTGCACAGCTCCTTCTACTGCCTCCCACCAGAGGCCCTGTGCTGCACTGCTCCTTCTACTGCCCCCCAGAGGCCCCATGCTGCACTGCTCCTTTTACTGCCTTCCAGTGGCCCCATACTGCACAGCTCCTTCTACTGCCCCCCTAGAAGCCCCATGCTGCACTGCTCCTTCTACTGCCTTCCAGAGGCCCCATACTGCACTGCTCCTTCTACTGCCCCCCTAGAAGCCCCATGCTGCACTGCTCCTTCTACTGGCCCCCAGAGGCCCCGTGCTGAACTGATCCTTCTACTGCCCCCCAGAGGCCCCCTGCTGCACTGCTCCTTCTACTGCCTCCTAGAGGCCCCGTGCTGCACTGCTCCTTCTACTGCACCCCAGAGGTTCTGTGCTGCACTGCTCCTTCTACTGCCCCCCAGAGGTCCTGTGATGCACTTTTAACACCTTGAAGCTTTCTCTATCTTATGAGCAGAGTATCAGGGCTATTTGGACAAACCTTCAGGCTGTTTTCTCCAGAGACATTATTTAGGTTTTCAGATTTACTTACCCTGAGGGAGGTGGAAAAAAAAAAAGAAACCCAATTCTATTTTCGACAATTCAAATCTTTTAGCGGCAGACGGTCAGGAGAGCGAGGGGTGCACCGCGTGCCGGAGAGAGCGAGGCGGCCTTGGAAAAAGGCCAACTTATTAATGGAATCTGACCATGCAAAACTGCTTCAATTCCCTCCAGCCCATCAACTGCCATATTTTAATATATTTACTAAGGAGCCTGTCATCCCCCGTAAAATAGAGTCCGGAATGTTTGACTGCTGAGTGTCACCGCCGCCAGAATCACGGCCGCTATCGTCCTTTATATGCTGTTTATACGTTTTCTGCAGCTCGTATTAATGTTGTATGAGCATTAAAAGGGATGCAAGGAAATCGGTAAATATGTACACGGCGATTATTCATCATTTCTGAGCATGTTCCATCCACCGCGCCACAAAACGGAACTCCGGGCACAGCGGCTAAATATATAAATATAATGCTGTACCAATCATTGTGCGTATAATTATCCAGCTTTAGGGGTGACCCCGCTATTCACTTCTGCAGCTTGTTTCACATCCGCCTTCTCCATGTATTATTCAAATTTATCATTTTCTGTTCCCTAAAATGTTAGCAACATGAAGCCAAAAATCCTGATTTTTTTTTTTTCTATCTTTTGCAGAATATACTGGAGCCAATGGTAAAGGCGAAATTAAGGTTTTTTTTGGGGGGGTGGACATTACATGGCTCCTGAGGGTTACAGAGGCTCCCCTTGTTATCCTGGACCTGTTCTCTGCCAAAAATGTCATTGGCCTCAATATTTTTAATTTTTTATTTTACCACTTCTGGACCGGAAGGATTTGCCCCCTTAACCACTTAAGCCCCAGCCCTATTTCGGACACTTTTTGTTTACAAGTTAAAACCAGTATTTTTTCCTAGAAAACGACTTAGAACCCCCAAACATTATATATATATATTTTTTTAGCAAAGACTCTGGAGAATAAAATGTCGGTCATTGCAATATTTTTTGTCACGCAGTATTTGCGCAGCGATCTTTAAAACGCCATTTTGTTTTTGAAAAATTACGAAAAATCACATTTCACTGCATTTAAAAAACACTAAACAGTAAAGTTAGCCATTGTTTCTGTATATTGTGAAAGATGATGTCACGCCGAGTAAATAGATACCCAACATGTTACGGTTTAAAATTGCGCCCCCCCCGTGGGATGGCGACAAACTACGGTCAATAGAGATCTCAATAGGCGACGCGTTACATTTTTTTTAACGGTTACCAGTTTAGAGTTAGAGTGTAGCTCTTTTTTTTTAATTATTGCCCACGCTCTGGCGATCGCGGCGATACCTCACATGTGTGGTTTGAACAGTGATTTCATTCGCGGCTCGACTTCCGTATACGTTTTTTTTGTGCGCGAGCTAACGGTGACCGTGGCGGCTAAAATGTATTTTTTATTTTTTCCTATTTATTTTATTTTTTTTTTAACTTTATTACAGGTTTTTAAAAAAAAATAAAAAATCTGATTACTTTTATTGCTGTCACAAGCAATGTAAACATCCATTGTGACAGTAATATGCAGTGACAGGTACTCTTTATGGAGGGATCAAGGGTCTAAAAGACCCTCGACCCCTCCACTACACTTCCATGTATTCAAAATGCCGAAAACAGCGTTTTTGCATACAGCCGTTTTTTAAATTTGACGCCTTTTGCAGCAGAGTAACCCGGAAGTGACGTCATGGACGCCGCCTCCGGGTTACGTCATCGGAGACCCGATCGAAGCCGTTTGTGGCATTGATCGGGACTCCATCCAGCCGGCCGACATGCCGGCTGGGTGTTCGGGGTTTCCTAGTGGGACGGGAGCCCCGAGCAAAGCCACGGAAGGCGGCGGGAGGGGGGGAGATGTCCCCTCCCGCTTACCCGGGTAATGATCAAGCGGCTCCCGGGCCGCATCGGTCATTACCGACGGAAAGTCGATCGTCGGCTGTAAACCACGGTACCGGGATGGTGTCTCTAGCTAGAGGCATCATCCCGGTATACCCCCGCAAAGTTTGCCGACGTAGTCCTACGTCACTTTGCGGTAAGTGGTTAATGACCAGGCCATATTTTGCAATTTGGCACTGCGTTACTATAATGGACAATTGCGCAGTCGTGCGACGCTGTACCCAAATAAAATTTATGTCCTTTTTTTTTTTATCACAAATAGAGCTTTCTTTTGGTGGTATTTGATCACCTGTGCGATTTTTTGTTTTTTGCGCTATAAACAAAAAAAGTGACAATTCTAAAAAAAAAAAATATTTTTCACATTCTGCTATATAACATTCCCAAAAAAAAAAAAAAAAATGTAAAAATCAAAATGTTTTTAACATTTTAGGCCAATTTGTTTTCTGCTACATATTTTTGGTAAAAAAAAAAAAAAAAAACGCAATAAGCGTATTTTGATTGGTTTGCACAAAAGTTATCGCGTCTACAAACTAAGATTAAGACTAAGATTTATGTCATTTTTATTGTTTTTTTTTTTTTTACTAGTAATGGCGGCGATCTGCGATTTTTAGCGGGGCTGCGACATTGCGGCGAACAGATCGGACCCCTAACTGACATTTTTGACACCTTTGGGGGGACCAGTGACATTACTACAGTAATCAGTGCTAAAAATATGCACTGTTACTGTAATAATGACACTGGCAGGGAAGGGGTTAACACTGTGGGTGATCAAGGGGTTAAATGTATGCCTAGGGGAGTGATTCTAACTGTGGGGGGGCGTGGCTTGTAAAATAATCACACAGACCTCTTATCCTATATAGAAGGATCACAGGCGCTCTGTGATTATTCCAGAGAGAAGAACGGTCAGCTGTGTTTACAACATCCGACCGTTTTTCTCTCTTAGCGGGGAGCGATCGCGGGTGTCAATCGGAGCCGCCTGCCCGCTGCATCGGCTTCCCCACTGACGAGCGGGGGCCGGGAGCGTGCCGGCAGCGGCGCACGCTCGCCCCCTAGCTGCCTGCGTGCGACCGACGTATACCTACGGCGGTTCGCGCAGATGCGGCTGCCTGCCGCAGTATAACTGCGGCAGGCGGTCGTAACATGGTTAATATAGAATAAATAATTAATAATATAATGATAGTACAGCCGTTGCCGAAAGTTTTGAGAATGACAGAAATAATAATTTTCACAAAGTCGGCTTCCTCAGTTTTTATGATGGCAATTTGCCATCTCCAGAATGTTATGAAGAGGGATCAGATGAATTGCAATTAATTGCAGAGTCCCTCTTTGCCGTGAAAATTAACCTAATCCCTATGACAGGGGCTTTTGGAGGGGACTGCAGGCTAGCTTCTTGCCTGCTGACTATGGGCCCTGGCTTGTGAGGGATGTATGCTGGGGGGACCATTGGAATAATGTTACTTTGAATTAAATTCCACATTTCCCCAAAACACACAAACTCGGGTACTCTAGGCCTAGGATCCATGGTAAAGGCCTAGCTGCCTATTGCCAATAGGGGACTGCTCCGCACAGTCAGACTCCTGGCAGATACTAATGTCATCAGTTCAACCACCTGTCTTCCACACATTGTTGATTAACTCACCTATTGTCTACAGTGGGGGACATGTTTTGGTGGTGTTTTTCTGCTAAGGGGACAGGACAACTTCACCGCATCAAAGGGACGATGGACGGGGCCATGTACCATCAAATCTTGGGTGAGAACCTCCTTCCCTCAGCCAGGGCATTGAAAATGGGTCCTGGATGGGTCTTCCAGCATGACAATGACCCAAAACACACGGCCAAGGCAACAAAGGAGTGGCTCAAGAAGAAGCACATTAAGGTCTTGGAGTGGCCTAGCCAGTCTCCAGACCTTAATCATATGGAAAATATGTGGAGGGAGCTGAAGGTTCGAGTTACTTAACGTCAGCCTCAAAACCTTAATGACTTGGAGAGGAGCTGCAAAGAGGAGTGGGACAAAATCCCTCCTGAGATGTCTGCAAACCTGGTGACCTCTGTGATTGCCAACAAGGGTTTTGCCACCAAGTACTAAGTCAAGTTTTGCGAAGGGGTCAAAATACTTATTTCACTTCATTAAAATGCAAATTAATTTATAACTTTTTTTAAATGCATTTTTCTGGATATTTTTGTTATTCTGTTCCTCACTGGTAAAAAAAAAAAACTACCATTAAAATGATGGGCTAATTATTTCTTTGTCAGGGGGCAAACATACACAATCAGCAGGGGATCAAATACCTTTTTCCCTCACTGTATACTGTAAATAATAATAAAAGCATCTATTGTTCCCCTTATAAGAGGTGTCTCATCTGAAAAGGGTAGAAATGGTTTCCTCTTGCAGCCCCGGCTGGTATCACTTGTCATCCGAGTCTGTATTTTGGGTATCCGGCAAGATTTCATTTAAGCATTTTGCTGGAAGAAGCTATTTTTACTACGTTCGCCCTCTTGGAGGAAGTCACGGGTAATGAAGCATAGCGGTGGGCTACATCTCAGCTGGAAAATGTCACATTGTATCACACAACCTGCTAAAAGCGTAAACCGTGAGAGGCAGTGAGCAGAACAATAGTCCTTACTTACCAAATTATACTCCAACTCTACGTTGTATGACGAAACTGGATGCAAATAATGAGATCGATGTGTCGTAGTTTCAAGCAGTGGCGGCCGGCCGATAGGGGGCGCAGGGGCGCCGCCCCCCCCCCCCAAAAAAAAAAGAGGAAGGAAAAAAGATAAAAAAAATTGTTAATTTTCAGCCCAATAGGGGCGCCGGACCGCCGGAGTGGTATGGGGGGGGGGGGGGTTTCGACCCCGCGTGCGGCGCTGATTGGCGGCCTTCTGGGGGAGTGTCGGGGCGCAGGGCATTGCGACCCGACACTCCCCACTTTACTGGACTCCTGGCTGTGATTGGTCCAGACTCCAGCCTGGACCAATCACAGGAGGACATCCCCGGGACCTGGTGATGTGACGCCTGGGGGCGGTGCACCGCCCCGGCGTCACGTGATCACCTTCCCGCCCGCCGGATAGAGGAGAGCCGCTGCCGCGCCCTACCGTGTGAGGAGTGCAGAGTGTGGTCGCCGTCGGGACTCGGTCGGAAGAACAGGAGAGAAGAAGCGCTGCAGCCCTCCGTCCGGTCCGGTCCGTCCGTGTCAGTGAGTGACTCAAGGTAAGTTCGTGATGCCTCGGGGGGGGGGGCCACACATGTCACTGACAGGCAGCTTTGAAGGGGGCAAGCACGCACGCTGATCTCTGCATTGGGGGCAATGAGCTGGTCAAAACATTGGGGGCACGCACGCACGCTGATCTCTGCATTGGGGGCAATGAGCTGGTCAAAACATTGGGGGCACGCACGCACGTTGATCTCTGCATTGGGGGCAATGATCTGGTCACAACATTGGGGGCATGCACACACGCTGATCTCTGCATTGGGGGCAATGATCTGGTCACAACATTGGGGGCATGCACGCATGCTGATCTCTGCATTGGGGGCAATGAGCTGGTCAAAACATTGGGGGCACGCACGCACGCTGATCTCTGCATTGGGGGCAATGAGCTGGTCAAAATATTGGAGGCACGCATGCTGATCTCTGCATTGGGGGCATCATGTATGCTGGTCACAACATTGGGGGCACACACGCACGCTGATCTCTGCATTGGGGGCAATGAGCTGGTCAAAACATTGGGGGCACGCACACACGCTGATCTCTGCATTGGGGGCAATGAGCTGGTCAAAACATTGGGGGCACACACGCACGTTGATCTCTGCATTGGGGGCAATGATCTGGTCACAACATTGGGGGCATGCACGCACGCTGATCTCTGCATTGGGGGCAATGAGCTGGTCAAAATATTGGAGGCACGCACGCTGATCTCTGCATTGGGGGCATCATGTATGCTGATCACAACATTGGGGGCACGCACGCACGCTGATCTCTGCATTGGGGGCATCATGTATGCTGGTCACAACATTGGGGGCATGCACGCACGCTGATCTCTGCATTGGGGGCAATGAGCTGGTCAAAACATTGGGGGCACGCACGCACGCTGATCTCTGCATTGGGGGCAATGAGCTGGTCAAAATATTGGGGGCACGCACACACGCTGATCTCTGCATTGGGGGCAATGAGCTCGTCAAAATATTGGGGGCAAGCACGCACGCTGATCTCTGCATTGGGGGCATCATGTATGCTGGTCACAACATTGGGGGCACGCACGCACGCTGATCTCTGCATTGGGGGCAATGAGCTGGTCAAAACATTGGGGGCACGCACGCACGCTGATCTCTGCATTGGGGGCAATGAGCTGGTCAAAACATTGGGGGCACGCACGCACGCTGATCTCTGCATTGGGGGCAATGAGCTGGTCAAAACATTGGGGGCACGCACGCACGCGGATCTCTGCATTGGGGGCATCGTGTATGCTGGTCACAACATTGGGGGCACACACGCACGCTGATCTCTGCATTGGGGGCAATGAGCTGGTCACAACATTGGGGGCACGCACGCACGCTGATCTCTGCATTGGGGGCAATGAGCTGGTCAAAACATTGGGGGCACGCACGCACGCTGATCTCTGCATTGGGGACAATGAGCTGGTCAAAACATTGGGGGCACACACGCACGCTGATCTCTGCATTGGGGGTATCATGTATGCTGGTCACAACATTGGGGGAATGCACGCACGCTGATCTCTGCTTTGGGGGCAATGAGTTGGTCACAACATTGGGGGCACGCACGCACGCTGATCTCTGCATTGGGGGCAATGAGCTGGTCAAAACATTGGGCGCACGCACGCATGCTGATCTCTGCATTGGGGGCATCATGTATGCTGGTCACAACATTGGGGGCACGCACGCACGCTGATCTCTGCATTGGGGGCATCATGTATGCTGGTCACAATATTGGGGGCACGCACACACGCTGATCTCTGCATTGGGGGCATCATGTATGCTGGTCACAACATTGGGGGCACGCACGCACGGTGATCTCTGCATTGGGGGCACCATGTACGCTGGTCACTGCATTGAAAGGGGGTCTGTACTGTGGGGTTTGTGCTAGGGGGTCTGTACTGTGGGGTTTGTGCTAGGGGGTCTGTACTGTGGGGTTTGTGCTAGGGGGTCTGTACTGTGGGGTTTGTGCTAGGGGGTCTGTACTGTGGGGTTTGTGCTAGGGGGTCTGTACTGTGGGGTTTGTGATAGGGGGTCTGTACTGTGGGATTAGTGCTAGGGGGTCTGTACTGTTGGGTTGGTGCTAGGGGGTCTGTACTGTGGGGTTTGTGATAGGGGGTCTGTACTGTAGGGTTTGTACTAGGGGGTCTGTACTGTGGGGCTTGTGATAGGGGGCCTGTACTGAGGGATTAGTGCTAGGGGGCCTGTACTGTGGGGTTTGTGCTAGGGGGCCTGTACTGTGGGGTTTGTGCTAGGGGGTCTGTAATTTGGGGTTTATGCTAGGGGCTCTGCACTGTGGGGTTTGTGCTAGGGGGCCTGTACTGTGGGATTAGTGCTAGGGGGCCTGTACTGTGGGATTAGTGCTAGGGGGCCTGTACTGTGGGGTTTGTGCTAGGGGGTCTGTACTGTGGGATTAGTGCTAGGGGGTCTGTACTGTGGGGTTTGGTCTAGGGGGCCTGTACTGTGGGGTTTGTGCTAGGGGGTCTGTACTGTGGGGTTTGTGCTAGGGGGCCTGCACTGAGGGGTTTGTGCTAGGGGGTCTGTACTGTGGGGTTTGTGCTAGGGGGTCTGTACTGTGGGGTTTGTGCTAGGGGGCCTGTACTGTGGGGTTTGTGCTAGGGGGTCTGTACTGTACTATTTCTTTATCATCTATGGATGAGGGGGAGTCGCATAGTATGAAGAGAGCTGTTTCGGGTGATGAGAGTGTGGTAGAGGTTAAGAAAAAACTACCCCAATCATCCTGATGGCAGTTCCCGCTCCAATAAAGGTGATGACTATTAATGTCGCCAGCGTGAAATCTGCAAGAGCTCGTGATATTGCCTTATTTTTCCTCAGTGAGTTTGATGCTGAGATTTTATTTTTGAAAGAGACCTGGCTCAATACTTTGGCCGATGTCCATCTAGCAAAAAGGGAGTGGAGATGCGGTCCCTCCTTTTGGTCTCTTGCGGCTGAGCCTTGCAGCGGAGTTGCGGTTCTTTTTAAAACCGATATGGTAACGTGCCGACGGGTAATTGAGGTAGAAATGGGGAGATGCATGGTCTTAGACGTCTCTGTTAGGGGGCAGGACCTGCGCCTGATCAATATCTATGGACCGCAGTCAAAATGGGACAGGAAATGCCTCTTCACAAAGATCAAGCCCTTCCGTTTTACATCCCAGCAGGTTGTCTTTGGATGTGACTTTAACACCATAATTAGGCCTGGAGGGTCTCCATAGACAGGCTGGGTTATGATAGCGTTTTTCTTAGAGATATGGTTAGACAAGCAGGCCTGGCAGATGTGCACATTAAGCACTGCCCTGGCAGCACGGGATTCACGTTTCAGAGAGGGAATAGTGAGAGTAGGATAGTCTCCGGAGAGTAGGATAGTCTCCGGTCTAATTCATCCCAAAGGTGTTCGGTTGAGGTCAGGACAGTCAAGTTCCTCCACCCCAAACCCGCTTATTAATGTCTTTATGGACCTTTCTTTGTGCACTGGTCCAAATCATTTGGTGGAGGGGGGATTATGGTGTAGGGTTGTTTTTCAGGGGTTGGGCTTGGCCCCCTTAGTTCCAGTGACCTCTTAAGGCATCAGCATACCACGACACTATGGACAATTTCATGCTCCCAACTTTGTGGGAGGAGTTTGGGGATGGCCCCTTCCTGTTTCAACATGACTGCCCACCAGTGCACAAAGCAAGGTCCATAAAGACATGGATGAGGGAGTTGGGAGGTGGAGGAACTTGACTGGCCTGCACAGAGTCCTGACCTCAACCTGACAGAACACCTTTGGGATGAAATAGAGCCCAGACTCGTCCAACCTCAGTGCCTGACCTCACAAATACGCTTCTGGAAAATTGGCCAAAAATCCCCATAGACACACTCCTAAACCTTGTGGGCAGCCTTTCCAGAAGAGTTGAAGCTGTTATAGCTGCAAAGGGTGGACCAACTCAATATTGAACCCTACGGACTAAGACTGGGATGCCATTAAAATTCATGAGCGTGTAAAGGCAGGCGTCCCAATACTTTTGACAATATAGTGTATGACGGTGTGTGGCCTCAACCAGCGCTGCTCCGGCCAACCTCCTCCCGATGCGTTTTGACCTACCCTGGTGGGTGTGGCCAGAGCAGTGCTGGTTGAGGCAACACACTGTCACATTGGAGCGGCGTCTAATCTTCGGCATGCTCACACTTCTGGACATTTAGACGCTCGCTTCTGAGTTCTGAGCACCTGCGGCAAGATCTTGAAGCCTTCGGCTTGGAGCGGCGCAACAAGCGTCTCGTGAGCACCATTGAGGGTCTGTGCTACCATAGCCTAAAACGTTATCTACTCGGGAGTATACATGTGCATGAGAATAAAATTTGTTTAGTTTTTGTTTAGATTCGTTAATCTAGTTATTTAATTTGGTTAACCACTTCCCGCCCGCCCTATAGACAAATGACGGCGGGAATGTGGTTGTGTTATCCTGACCGGACGTCATATGACGGCGGCAGGATAACACAGCTCTGGGCGCCCCCCGGGGGCGCGCAGAGCGGCGATCGGTGATGCGAGGTGTCAGTCTGACACCCTGCATCTCCGATCTCGGTAAAGAGCCTCTGACGGAGGCTCTTTACCATGTGATCAGCCGTGTACAATCACGGCTGGTCACATAGTAAATAGGAACAGCCGTTGATCGGCTTTCCTTAGTTCGTGCCTGACAGGCATGAGTAAAGGAACGCCGATCGGCGGCTCGGCACTGGTAATCAGATCATTGATTACCAGTGCAGACCCTCGGGGGGGGGGGGGATGCCACTAGATCCACCAGGGATGCCCACTATGACCCCAGGGATGCCCACTATGACCCCAGGGATGCCCACTATGGCCACCAGGGATGGCAATCAGGGCTCAGGGAGCCCCCCATTGCCCTCCCCATCAGTGCTGCCCACCAGTGCCCTCCCTATCAGTGCTGCCCACAAGTGCCCATCATTGCCATCCTTTAGTGTCGCCCACCAGTGCCCATTATTGCCCACCGGTGCCGCCTATCAGTGCCCATTAGTGCCCATCAGTGCCGCCCATCAGTGCCCATCAGTGCCGTCCATCAGTGCCCACCAGTGCCGCCTATCAGTGCCCATTAGTGCCCGTCAGAGCCACCTATCAGTGCCCGTCAGTGCCACCTATCAGTGCCCATCAATGCCGCCTATCGGTGCCCAGCAGTGCCGCCTATCAGTGCCCACCAATGCTGCATATCAGTGCTACCTATCAGTGCCACATATCAGTGCCTATCAGTGCCGCATATCAGTGCCACCCCATCAGTGCCACCCCATCAGTGCCTCCTCATCAGTGCCTGTCAGTGCAGTCTCATCAGTGCTCATCAGTGCAGGAAAAAACGTATTTATTTACAAAATTGTATAACATAAACAAAAAAACTTTTTTTTTTTTTTTCAAACTTTTCTGTCTTTTTTTATTTGTTTAGCAAAAAGGAAAAAACCCACAGGTGATCAAATACCACCAAAAGAAAGCTCTATTTGTGGGGGGAAAATGACATAAATTTGGTGTAGGTACAGTGTTGCATGACCGCGCAATTGTCATTCAAAATGCAACAGCGCTAAAAGGGGAAAATTGGCCTGGGCGGGAAGGGAGGGAAGTGCCCTGTATTAAAGTGGTTAAATTTGGTTGTTCAATTTGTATTCGGGATTCGTATTTGGAATTCGTGTTACGTCTTTTTTGATTTTTCTTTGAATTTAACTATTTTTGTTCAACTTGAAGCGTTCTAATCTATAAATTTTGAATCAGTCAAATCGCAAACTTCCTATTTTTTCTTTTTGGATTCGAATGTGGCAATGTGAACAAACAAAAGGAAAAATATTCACCAAATGATTCCAACTCTTTAACTACTTGCCGACCACCAACAGTACATATACTGAGGCAGATCGGCTCCGTCCCGCGAAACTACGTACCTGTAGGTCGCTTCGCGGGACCACTAATGGGCGCGCGCACCCATTCGCCACAGGGGAAGCAAATTTGCGGGTCCGACGGCCGTGATTGCTCCCCATGGAGACAGAACGGCGGCCTGCCGTTGTAAACACAGCAGACTGCTGTTCTGTCAGTGATGAACACAGGGATCCTCTCATTTAGGAACACAGGTCTCTGTGTCCATGCAGCAAGCCCACCCCCCCACACAGTTAGAAAAACACCCCCTAGGGCAGTGATGGCGAACCTTGGCACCCCCGATGTTTTGGAACTACATTTCCCATGATGCTAAACTACACTGCAGAGTGCATGAACATCATGGGAAATGTAGTTCCAAAACATCTGGGGTGCCAAGGTTCGCCATCACTGCCCTAGGGACACATTTAACCCTTTGATCGCCCCTGGTGTTAACCTCTTCCCTGCCAGTGTCATCATTAGTACAGTGACAGTGCATACCACCAAAATAAATCTCTATTTGTGGGAAAAAAGGGTCATCACTTTTATTTGGGATTTTTTTTTTTACCAAAAATATGTAGCAGAATACAAATTGGCCTAAAATGATGAAAAAATTAGATTTTTAAATTTAAAAAATATTTTTAAAAATATTGATTTTTTTTCAGAATTGCCTATTTTTTTGTTTATAGCGCAAAAATTAAAAATCGCACAGGTGATCAAATACCACCAAAAGAAAGCTCTGTTTGTGGGAAAAAATGGACATCAATTTTATTTGGGTACAGATTCGCACGACCACGCAATTGTCAGTTAAATTTATGCAGTGCCGTATCGCAAAAAATGGCCTGGGAAATGTCAGGGAAGGGGTTAACCCAGGAGTGATCAAAGGGTTAAGTGTATGCCTAGGGGGTGTTTTCTAAATGTGAGGGGGAGGGGCTTGTGGGATCAACACAGAGACCTGTGTTCCTAAATTGGAGGATCCCTTCCCATGATCATTTCAGAGAGAACAACGGTCAGCTGTGTTTACAACAGCAGACCGTCGTTCTCTCTCAGCGGGGAGCGATCGCGGGTGCCCAGGGGTAATCGGTGCCACTGGTCCCATGGATCAGCATCCCCGCTGCCTAGCGGGGGTGGGAGTGCACCACTGGAGGCGCGCTCTTGTCCCATGGAGCGCTACTGCGGATCGCCATACAGGTACGGTGATTCATGCAGCCGAGCCAGCCTGCCGCAGTTGGGGGGGGGGACTGGGCCAGGGGGCAGGGGGGCAACTGATGCCCGCAAACTGATTTACCTATATGTCGGTTCGCGCAGCCGAGCCAGCCTGCCGCAGTATATCTGCGGCGGGCGGTCAGCAAGTGGTTAAGGGGGGAAATCCTTCCGGTCCAGAAGTGATTAAATCCTTTTTGGCTTAGCGAAAACAGCATTATTTCTAAACGGCACTCTAATAACACACACAGGTTTGAATTTAAATGGAATTCAATGTAAAACTTGATTCAAATTTCAATTTGAATTTCTGAAATTCAGACAAATTTCATTTCGTTATCCGGAGCATTGTGTAAACTTTGTTTATACTGCAATTCGGGTATTCGGATATATCCGAATAACGAAAAATTCGTCCACATACAAACTCGATTCCAAAAAAGTTGGGACGCTGTACAAATTGTGAATAAAAACAGAATGCAATGATGTGGAAGTTTCAAATTTCAATATTTTATTCAGAATACAACATAGATGACATATCAAATGTCTAAACTGAGAAAATGTATAATTTTAAGGGAAAAATAAGTTGATTTTAAATTTCATGGCATCAACACATCTCAAAAAAGTTGGGACAAGGCCATGTTTAGCACTGTGTGGCCTCCCCTCTTCTTTTTATAACAGTCTGCAAACGTCTGGGGACTGAGGAGAAGTCGCTGAAGTTTAGGAATAGGAATGTTGTCCCATTCTTGTCTAATACAGGCTTCTAGTTATCAACTGTCTTAGGTCTTCTTTGTCGCAAACCTCCTCTTTATGATGCGCCAAATGTTTTCTATGGGTGAAAGGTCTGGACTGCAGGCTGGCCATTTCAGTACCCGGATCCTTCTTCTACGCAGCCATGATGTTGTAATTGATGCAGTATGTGGTCTGGCATTGTCATGTTGGAAAATGCAAGGTCTTCCCTGAAAGAGACGACATCTGGATGGGAGCATATGTTGTTCTAAAACTTGGATATACCTTTCAGCATTGATGGTGCCTTTCCAGATGTGTAAGCTGCCCATGCTACACGCACTCATGCAACCCCATACCATCAGAGGTGCCGGCTTCTGAACTGAGCGCTGATAACAACTTGGGTTGTCCTTGTCCTCTTTAGTCTGGATGACATGGCGTCCCAGTTTTCCAAAAAGAACTTCAAATTTTGATTCATCTGACCACAGAACAGTTTTCCACTTTGCCACTTTGCCACAGACCATTATAAATGAGCCTTGGCCCAGAGAAAACGCCTGCGCTTCTGGATCATGTTTAGATATGGCTTCTTTTTTGGCCTATAGAGTTTTAGCCGGCAACGGCGAATGGCACGGTGGATTGTGTTCACCGACAATGTTTTCTGGAAGTATTTCCATTACAGTAGCATTCCTGTATGTGATGCAGTGTCGTCTAAGGGCCCGAAGATCACCGCCATCCAGTCAGTGCTGTATTTTGGCCTAGGCCGACAAGGCCCAGGTCTAGGGCAGCACTTTGAAGGGGGGTGTGAAAAAAGCCCCCCTCCACCTTAGACTCTATTGGCCACTAATTGCTAGAGCTGCCTCTCTCACCCCTCTCTCTCTCTCTCATTCGCCCTCTCTCTCATCCCCCCTCTCTCTCTCTCTCTCATCCCCCCTCTCTCTCTCTCTCTCATCCCCCCTCTCTCTCTCTCTCTCATCCCCCCCTCTCTCTCTCTCTCATCCACCCTCTCTCTCTCACCCCCTCTTTCTCTCTTTCCCCCTCTCTCTCTCCCATCCCCCTCTCTTTCTCTCTCTCTCATCCCTCTCTCTCTCTCTCTCTCTCTCATCCTCCCTCTCTCTCTCATCCCCCTCTCTCTCTCATCCCCCTCTCTCTCTCATCCCCCCTCTCTCTCATCCCCCCCTCTCTCTCATCCCCCCCTCTCTCTCATCCCCCCCCTCTCTCTCATCCCCCCCTCTCTCTCTCTCTCATCCACCCTCTCTCTCTCACCCCCTCTTTCTCTCTTTCCCCCTCTCTCTCTCCCATCCCCCTCTCTTTCTCTCTCTCTCATCTTTCTCTCTCTCTCTCTCTCCCTCTCTCTCATCCTCCCTCTCTCTCTCATCCTCCCTCTCTCTCTCATCCCCCTCTCTCTCTCTCATCCCCCTCTCTCTCTCATCCCCCCTCTCTCTCATCCCCCCTCTCTCTCTCTCTCTCTCTCATCCCCCCCTCTCTCTCTCTCATCCCCCTCTCTCTCTTTCTCACCCCTCTCTCTCACCCCCCCTCTCTCTCTGTCTCTAATCCCCTCTGTCATCTCCCCCTCTCTCTCTTTCTCATCCCCCTCTCTCTCATCCGCCCTCTCGTCTCTCTCTCTCATCCCCCCTCTCTTTCTCCTTTCTTCACCCACCCCCCTCTCGTGAGATCTCACTTGTAGTCCCTTAATTTTGGAGGGAGTCACATCCATTAAAAAAGGAAGGAATGGGGCACATTTACATAGGAGGGGGAGGGGCGCCCAATTTTAGTCTTGCCTAAGGCAGCACAAAACTAAAATATACCACTGCATCCAGTATGGTTTTCCGGGCCTTGACCCTTATGCACAGAGATTGTTCCAGATTCTCTGAATCTTTGGATGATATTATGCACTGTAGATGAGAACTTCAAACTCTTTGCAATTTTTCTCTGAGAAACTCCTTTCTGATATTGCTCCACTATTTTTCCCCGCAGCATTGGGGGAATTGGTGATCCTCGGTCCATCTTGACTTCTGAGAGACACTGCCACTCTGAGAGGCTCTTTTTTGTAACGCTCCTGCGTTTTATGTATAATGTGGATTTACAGCTGCAGAAATATTCCACTTCAGTAGTCATGTAGAGAAACGCTGAGACACCAATCCCAACTCCCAAGACTCATCATGTGTGGATAGTCTCAATTCAGCAAGTAAATACACACACTCAATAAGATGTTCCTAGAGTGACTTATATGTATAGTAATATAGTGATGATAGGCTGAAGAGACAGGTTGGGTAGAGATGGTAGATGACAGACACTTGAAAGGAATGTTCTTGAAAGTAAGATAGTAGCAGATGGGATGCAGATAGGTTTAGCAATCATGTATGGTAGCAGATGATGGAGTAACAGGTGAACATACAGGATAGACCAACCCAGTGCAAGAGTAGATGGTATTAGGCTCAAGAGCTAGCAATCTTAGTTAATGCAGATGTAGTAATAGTCCTTAGTATGCAGAGCTAGATAGTGTAAGCTTTAGTATGAAGGTTATAGAGGTTTCCCCTGTGGGGTACTTATCACTAGTAGCAATGTAGTAGAGGAGAGGTTCAGCAAGAGCGGATGATCCGGTAGCGGGATACAGGGATCAGCAGCGTGGTTCCGATAGCGAGGTATGCTTGCAAGCATGAGAGCTTCAAGGCAGATTATGCGGCGTTGAACGAACATGTGAGTGAGACCGCCGGAGGTTGAAATAGCCGCTCCAGCGGCGCTCAGTGATGACAGCATCGGTCTTAAAGGTGTATGCGCACCTTACCAAAAGAGAATGGTGGGGCGCATACACTTAGGAAAAGTGGAATTAGGGTACCAAAGGTACCAGAACATTACAGTACCCCCCCCCCCTTAAGGCCGGCTCCTGAAGGCCTCTGGAGCTGGTTTGTCTGGGTACTTCGCATGAAAGTTGCGGATTAATCTAGGGGCATGTATGTCAGAGGTGTTTAGCCAGGTGTCGTCTTGGGGCCCATAGTTCTTCCATCTAACCAAGTACTGAAGTCTTCTTCTGTAGATACGAGAATCCAGAATCGCTTTTATCTCGTATTCTTCTCCACCTTCAACTTGTACAGGAGGAGGAGGTGGGATAGTAGGCCTTATTCCTTGGTCAGGAACATGGGGCTTCAGTAGCGACACATGGAAAATGGGATGTATTTTGAGGTCTATTGGCAATGTAAGCTGTACTGCAGCTTTTCCAATAAGTTTCTTGATTGGGAAAGGTCCCAAGAAGAGAGGTCCAAGCTTTTTGCTAGGGATTTTCAGTCTTAAATTTTTTGTTGAGAGCCAAACGAGGTCCCCAATAGCATACCGAGGAGAAGGTCTTCTGCGAAGATCATAGTACTTCTTTTGTTGACTATGAGCGTGTGCAATGGTAGTATTAAGCAAACCCAGAGAGTCCTTTATTTGGGTAAGATAGTCTGAGGCTACTGGGTTATTTGAAGGAAGGATGCGTGGTGGAAGAATAGAGGGATGAAACCCATAGTTCAAGTAGAACGGACTCTGTTTGGTCGTACTGTGGGTTGCGTTGTTGTAGGCAAATTCTGCCAGAGGGAGAAGATCCACCCAATCATCCTGTTGGTAAGAAGTGTAACAACGTAAATATTGCTCGATGCATTGGTTGACTCTTTCAGTCTGTCCGTTGGTCTGCGGATGGTAAGGAGAAGTGAGCTTCCGCTCAATTCGTAGTATGTGACATAGTTCTTGCCAGAACTTGGAAATAAATTGTGATCCACGGTCAGACAGAAGAGTTTTTGGGATACCATGTAACTTAAAGACATGTTTCATCAGGAGTTCTGCCGTTTGTTTGGATGAAGGTAGTCTGCGAATAGCAATGAAATGTGCCATCTTTGTCAGATGGTCCACTGACACCAAGATGGTATTAAATCCTTTGGAAGGAGGTAGTTCTACTATAAAGTCCAAGGACACAACTTTCCATGGAGTTTGGGGTATTGGTAGACTGCATAGTAGACCGGATGGTCTCGTAGTGTCAATTTTGGACCTGGCACAGACATTGCATGAAGAGACGAATTTTTGTATAGATGTTTTCATGTCAGGCCACCAGAATTGTCTGGTAATCAGATTAAGAGTCTTTGTCATACCCATATGTCCTGCCATAGGCACATCATGCGATAATTCCAAGATCTTAGTGCGCATGGTAGGTGGTATGTAAAGTTTGTCGTTGTAGTAGAGGAAGCCTTCTGCATCGGTATTTAGTTGTGGTGGGGGTGAATCCAAACTTATACCATGCAAAACCTCTTCCTTCAAAGAACGGACAACTCCAATAATACGCTTGTGAGGTATTATAGGAACGGAAGGGATTTCAAAGTAGTTTTCTTCAGTTAGTCGTGATAGTGCATCCGCCTTTTTGTTCTTATCTGCAGGTGTGTAGGTCACTAGGAAGTTAAACCTTAGAAAGAATAGTGACCATCGTACCTGTCGGTGAGAGAGAGTTTTGTTAGTCTGAAGATATTGAAGATTTTTATGGTCCGTGTATATAAGTATTGGTAATCGGGTGCCTTCGAGTAGATGTCGCCAATTCTCCAGAGCCAATTTTATAGCAAGCAGTTCCTTTTCACCCACGGGGTAATTTACCTCTGGACTGCTTAAGGATTTAGAAAAGAAGGCGACTGGATGAAGTGGTGAAGTGAGGGTAGGTCGTTGGGAGAGTATTGCTCCTACTGCCATGTTTGACGCATCTACTTCCAGAATGTATTGGAGGGATGGGTCTGGATGGCGTAGTATGGGAGCAGAAGTAAACCTTGTCTTTAACAGGGGAAAAGCTTTATTTGCTTCATCTGACCATTTGAATGTTTTTTTAATGCTAGTGAGCTGTGTGAGGGGTCTCACAATGGCAGAGAAGTTCCTGATGAATTTCCTGTAGAAATTAGAAAATCCAAGGAATCGCTGTAGCGCCTTGCGTGTGGTTGGTGTAGGCCAATCCTGAATGCAGGATATCTTACTCATGTCCATCTTGATTCCTGTTTTGGATATGATGTAGCCTAGAAACAGTACCTCTTCTTTATGAAACAAGCATTTTTTCAGTTTCACGTATAGGTTGTGTGCAAGCAATCTCGATAATACTAGTCTTACATGTCTTATGTGTTCAGACAAGGATCGTGAATATATAAGTATATCGTCCAGATATACCACAACACAGACATCTAGTAAGTCTCTGAAAATATTGTTTATAAATCGTTGAAAGGCTGCAGGGGCGTTGCATAGCCCGAATGGCATTACAAGATATTCGAACAATCCGTATCTGGTTCTGAATGCAGTCTTCCACTCGTGTCCATCACGGATTCGAATGAGATTGTATGCTCCTTTCAGGTCCAATTTTGAAAAATAGGTAGCTCCACACACCTGCTCAATGAGCTCAGGGATAAGCGGTAGAGGATAGCGATCTTTTATTGTAATAGCATTCAATTGCCTATAGTCGATGATAGGCCTGAGACTTGAGTCCTTATTGCGGACAAAAAAAAGAGTCCTGCTGCTGTGGAAGAAGTGGAAGGTCTAATAAAACCTTTTTTCAAATTCTCATCCAAATATTCTTTGAGATGGGAAAGTTCATCCTGTGAAAGAGGATAAACATGACCGAACGGCAATTTGCTATTTGGGAGTAGATCAATACTACAATCATAGTCTCGATGGGGAGGTAGTGCTTGAGCATTTTTCTCAAGAAAAACCTCAGAGAGATCCTGATAACATAGTGGTGCAATCTCATCTGTCACCACAGACAGGATCTTCCCGGAAGACGGGAGGTTACACGTACCCTCGCAATAGCAAGAGAGGAAGGCCAGGGTCCATTCCTTCCAATCTATGGTTGGTTGATGTGTGTGTAACCAGGGAAGTCCCAAAACAATGGGAAAGTGGGGTGAAGGTATTAGATCGAAGGTAGTGGTCTCCATATGAGACCCGTTAGTAGTGACTAGGAGTGCCTGTGTCTGATCAGTGATTGGACCAGAGGATAAAGGAACACCGTTAATAAGACTCACTGAGACAGGTTTAGGTTTAGAAATAATAGGGACTTTATTTAAAGCAGCAAAACGTATGTCAATATAATTTCCACAAGATCCTGTGTCAATCATGGCCTTAGTAGTAATCCTGTTCTGGTCCCACTGTAATGTTAAGCAAACAAAAAGGTAAGGGTTAGTAATTGAAGTTGTCAATCCCCCTAGGAGGACATGTGAACACTCATTCTTCTTTTTGTAGACTAGGGGACAGACATTTATCTTGTGATCCGGGGATGCACAGTACAAGCAGAGATTACCAGATCGTCTTCTGGCTCTTTCCATAGTTGATAGAGGTGGGCGTATGGTTCCTACCTCCATAGGAGTGGGGTCATCGGCCGAAATCCGAGAAGAACTGGATAATGGCATTCCCATTTTTTCAGCCTTTCTTTCTCGTAGTCTTCTATCTATGGTGATACTGAGTTGTATCAATGCATCCAGGGTTTTTGGCAGATCCGCTCGGGCGAGCTCGTCTTTAACGGCCTCTGATAGCCAAGTCTAAATTGAGTTCTCAGAGATGCATCCTTCCATTCTGAATCAAGGGTCCATCTCTTGAATTCTGCGACAGTCTTCCACAGGTCTCCTACCTTGTTTCAAGGACCTTAATTGAAGATCGGCAGTACTCTGCCTATTGGGATCATCATATAGGCTAGTAAGTTCTGCTAGAAATAAGGTATAGGATTTGAGAAGCTGATCGTTTTTCTCAAAAAGAGAGTCTGCCCAGGCCCCAGGATCGCCTGTTAGGTAAGAAATAATAGTACAAACCTTAACGTGATCAGTAAGGTAGGTACGTGGTTTTAGCAAGAAAAGTAACTCACATGCGTTTTTAAATTCGCGAAATTTTTTGCGATCGCCTGTAAATACCAAAGGAGGATTTATTTTGGGTTCAGGGGACTGAGCAGTGGTAAGTTGTGTCAGTCTAATTACCTGCTGCGACAGAGCCTGATTGTCTTCTTTTAATTCAGCAAGTGCGTGTATTAACGCAGGTACTTGCTGTTTTAATTGTGTCACCTGAGTGGTTATTTCTGCTGAATCCATTTGAGGTTCGTTCAATCTGTAACGCTCCTGCGTTTTATGTATAATGTGGATTTACAGCTGCAGAAATATTCCACTTCAGTAGTCATGTAGAGAAACGCTGAGACACCAATCCCAACTCCCAAGACTCATCATGTGTGGATAGTCTCAATTCAGCAAGTAAATACACACACTCAATAAGATGTTTCCTAGAGTGACTTATGTATATAGTAACACAGTGATGATAGGCTGAAGAGACAGGTTGGGTAGAGATGGTAGATGACAGACACTTGAAAGGAATGTTCTTGAAAGTAAGATAGTAGCAGATGGGATGCAGATAGGTTTAGCAATCATGTATGATAGCAGATGATAGAGTAGCAGGTGAACATACAGGATAGACCAACCCAGTGCAAGAGCAGATGGTATTGGGCTCAAGAGCTAGCAATCTTAGTTAATGCAGATGTAGTAATAGTCCTTAGTATGCAGAGCTAGATAGTGTAAGCTTTAGTATGAAGGTTATAGAGGTTTCCCCTGTGGGGTACTTATCACTAGTAGCAATGTAGTAGAGGAGAGGTTCGGCAAGAGCGGATGATCCGGTAACGGTATACAGGGATCAGCAGCGTGGTTCCGATAGCGAGGTATGCTTGCAAGCATGAGAGCTTCAAGGCAGATTATGCGGCGTTGAACGAACATGTGAGTGAGACCGCCGGAGGTTGAAATAGCCGCTCCAGCGGCGCTCAGTGATGACAGCATCGGTCTTAAAGGTGTATGCGCACCTTACCAAAAGAGAATGGTGGGGCGCATACACTTAGGAAAAGTGGAATTAGGGTACCAAAGGTACCAGAACATTACATTTTTATACCCAATCATGTTGCCAATTGACCTAATAAGTTGCAAATTGGTCCTCCAGCTGTTCCTTATATGTACATTTAACTTTTCCGGCCTCTTATTGCTACCTGTCCCAACTATTTTGGAATGTGTAGCTCTCATGAAATCCAAAATGAGCCAATATTTGGCATGACATTTCAAAATGTCTCACTTTCAACATTTGATATGTAATCTATATTATATTGTGAATAAAATATAAGTTTATGAGATTTGTAAATTAGTCCATTCCTTTTTTACTCACAATTTGTACAGTGTCCCGACTTTTTTGTAATTGGGTTTGTATTTATTCGGAATGAAATTAACCGCACTTGTCTACTCAGGAGGAGCAGAAGGCCACCGGGGGTTGTAGCCACTTTGCCCAACTCTTCTGATTCTCGCCCCCAACCGCCATTAACCCAAAATAACGGGCTGTTGGACAAACATCCCGCAGTTCGCTCAAAAAAAAAAAAAAAAGACGGCGGACAGGAAACTGTTAAAAAACGAAACAAATTTAAGCTAAGCCGCGTTTTTAGCTTTTCCAATTGTTTTACGCGGAAGGGATTAGATATTAATGCAATGAAGGTTGAGCACGGGGGAGGCAAATGTTTTATGAATCGAGTTTTTAAATTATGAATGCGCTCCTTACTGTCTTTGTTGCATTTGCCTTGATGTTTTGTTTACAGAAGCATCTTAGAGCTCAGCGAAGTATCAGCACTTAACAAAATCATAAAAAGGAATTTTTTTTTTTTTCCCCTTTGAAAGCCGTAAATACAAAAAAAAAATCTGCTGCAACCAGCAAACGTTTTACAAACGTCTCGAACGTTTTACATTTTAATATAGCTAAAGTAAAAGGAGTAAGTAATTTTGGAGTCTCTCCCCAGACCACGGCCGTCTTTTCATGTGTAATTATTCTCGGAGTGCATTAGATAATACCGCCGTCCCCGCAGCTGTATACACATCTATAAATCATTAATGAGCCGGTTAACTGAAACAAAACTAGGAAAGATTTGCATTAGCCGGCAGAACCTTCGGCTTAATTGACTGCTGGTTATTTACAATTAATTTTTCAGTTTGGAATAATGATGGCGGGCCGGGGCAGTTTGCAAGACGCATATTACTCCCGGAGAACGCAGGCGATGCCGATTCATCAAAAAATAGGCTAGAAATGGGGCGTAATGAGCCTGGGGGGCCATTGGCCTTAACCACTTGCCGACCACCAGCAGTACATATACTGCATCAAGTCGGCTCTGTCCCGCGAAATTACGTAACTGTACGCCGCTTCGTTAGGGCTCGTTCACGCACCGATTGGCTACAGGGGGAGCCAATCAACGGGTCCGGCGGCCGCAATTGCCCCTGGGTCGATGGCTTTAACCACTTGCCAACCGCCCGCAGTACATAAACTGTGGCTAATCGGCTCTGTCCCGTGAAATGACATAACTGTACGCCGCTTCGTTGGGGTGTGAGCATGCGCCGATTGGCTACAGGGGGAGCCAATCAACGTGTCTAGCGGCCGCAATTGCCCCTGGGTTGATGGCTTTAACCATGTGCCGACCGCCAGCAGTACATAAACTGTGGCAAGTCGACTCTGTCCCGCGATATGACGTAACTGTACGCCGCTTCGTTGGGGTGCACGCATGCGCCAATTGGCTACAGGGGGAGCCAATCAGCGGGTCCGGCGGCCGCAATTGCCGCTGAGCACCCGCAATCGCTCCTCGTGGAGACAGAACGGCGGTCAGCAGTACCTATACTGCGTCAAGTCGGCTCTGTCCTGCGAAATGACGTAACTGTACGCCGCTTTGATGGGGTGTGTGCACACGCCAATTGGCTACAGGGGGAGCCAATCAACGGGTCTGGCGGCCGCAATTGCCGCTGAGCACCCACAATAGTTCCCAGTAGAGACAGAATGGCGGTCAGCAGTACATATACTGCGTCAAGTCGGCTCTGTCCCACGAAATGACGTAACTGTACGCGGCTTCATTGGGGCGTGTGCAGGCGCTGATTGGCTACAGGGAGAGCCAATCAACGGGTCCGGCGGCCGCAATTGCCACTGAGCACCCGCAATTGTTCCCCGTGGAGACAGAACGGCGGTCAGCAGTACATATACTGTGTCAAGTCGGCTCTGTCTCGCGAAATTACGTAACTGTACACCGCTTCATTGGGGCGCGTGCATGTGCCGATTAGCTACAAGGGGAGCCAATCAATGAGTCCAGTGGCTGCAATTGCCCCTGGGTCAATGGCTTTAACCAATTGCCGACCGCCAGCAGTACATATACTGCGTCAAGTCGGCTCTGTCTCGCGAAACAACGTAACTGTACGCCGCTTCGTTGGGGCACGTGCACGCACCGATTGGCTACAGGGAGAGCCAATCAGCGGGTCCGGCGGCCACAATCGCCGCTGAGCACCTGCAATCGCTCCCCGTGGAGACAGAATGGCGGTCAGCAGTACATATACTGCATCAAGTCGGCTCTGTCCCGCAAAATTACGTAACTGTACGCCGCTTCGTTGGGGTGCGTGCACACGCCGATTGGCTAAAGAGGGAGCCAATCAGCGGGTCCGGCGGCTACAATCGCCGCCGAGCACCCGCAATCGTTCCCTGTGGAGACAGAACGGCGGTCAGCAGTACATATACTGTGTCAAGTCGGCTCTGTCTCGTGAAATTACGTAACTGTACACCGCTTCATTGGGGTGCGTGCACGTGCCGATTAGCTACAAGAGGAGCCAATCAATGAGTCCAGCGGCTGCAATTGCCCCTGGGTCAATGGCTTTAACCAATTGCCGACCGCCAGCAGTACATATACTGCGTCAAGTCGGCTCTGTCTCGCGAAACAACGTAACTGTACGCCGCTTCGTTGGGGCACGTGCACGCGCCGATTGGCTACAGGGGGAGCCAACCAGCGGGTCCAGTGGCTGCAATTGCCCCTGGGTCAATGGCTTTACCACTTGCCGACCGCCAGCAGTACATATACTGCATCAAGTCAGCTCTGTCTCGCGAAACAACGTAACTGTACGCCGCTTTGTTGAGGTGCGCGCACACGCCGATTGGCTACAGAGGGAGCCAATCAGCGTGTCCGGCGGCCACAATCGCCGCTGAGCACCTGCAATCGCTCCCCGTGGAGACAGAATGGCGGTCAGCAGTACATATACTGCATCAAGTCGGCTCTGTCCCGCGAAATTACGTAACTGTACGCCGCTTTGTTGGGGTGCGTGCACACGCCAAATGGCTAAAGAGGGAGCCGCTAAATATTCAACTTTTCACTTCGCTTAGGCCAGGGCATTTAGGCTCGGCTTACAATGTTAACGGCTTTCGATACGACTTTACCAGGCGATTTCCTGACGACTTGAGTACTACTTGATGTGACTTTGACGCGACTTTCGAGAAATGCCTGGGTAATCTTTCTATATTGTCGGATCCAAATCGCATCAATATACAGTATCTCACAGAAGTAAGTACACCCCTCACATTTTTTAAAATATTTTATTCTATCTTTTCATGTGACAACACTGAAGAAATGACACTTTGCTACAATGTAAAGTAGTGAGTGTACAGCTTGTATAACAGTGTAAATTTACTGTCCCCTCAAAATAACTCAACACACAGCTATTAATGTCTAAACCGCTGGCAGCAAAAGTGAGTACACCCCTAAGTGACAATGTCCCAATTGGGCCCAATTAGCCATTTTCCCTCCCCGGTGTCTTGGGACTCGTTAGTGATACAAGGTCTCAGGTGTGAATTGGGAGCAGGTGTGTTAAATTTGGTGTTATCGCTCTCACTCTCTCATACTGGTCACTGGAAGTACAACAGGCTGTGATTGGGAGTGGGGGGTGTTTCAGAGGCTGGCTGTGATTATTAGGGTGTGTGTGCCAGAGGCAGGCTGTGATTGGTAGGGTGTGTGTGCCAGAGGCAGGCTGTGATTGGTAGGGGGTGTGTGCCAGAGGCAGGCTGTGATTGGTAGGGTGTGTGTGCCAGAGGCAGGCTGTGATAGGGAGGGGACGTGTGTCAGAGACAGGCTGTGATTGGTAGGGTGTGTATTGGTAAGGTGTGTGTGCCAGAGGCAGGCTGTGATTGGGAGAGGCAGGCTGTGATTGGGAAGAGGCGTGTGCCAGAGGCAGGCTGTGATTGGGAAGAGCCGTGTGCCAGAGGCAGGCTGTGATTGGGAGGGGGAGTGTTGCCAGAGGCAGGCTGTGATTGGGAGGGGGGAGTGTTGCCAGAGGCAGGCTGTGATTGGGAGGGGGAGTGTTGCCAGCGGCAGGCTTTGGTTGGGAGGGGGCGTGTGCCAGCGGCAGGCTGTGATAGGGAGGAGGCATGTGTAAGAGGCAGGCTGTGATTGAGTAGGGGGTGTGTTTAAAATGCAGCCTGTGATAGTAAGGGTGCGTGTTTAAAAGGCAGGCTTTGATTGGGAGGGGGTGTGTGCCAGGGGCAGGCTATGATTGGTTGATTGGGGAGGCGTGGTGGCTGAACAAACTACCCAAAACAGGCATGCTGTGTGTCTGCACAGTGTCCTGTACCTCTGAATGGCCAGCCAAAGGATACAAACTGACCGCTCTAACACAGGTCAACTTTCATGCTTTTGTGTGGTCAGTTTACAACAAGGAAGAAAGAGAGGCAAAGACACAGTCCGTTTAACCAGGAAGAACAACAAATCCGCCCGGCAGCAGTAATAGTTTAACTGCTGGTCAACAAGTGGTTAATGTTTGGGATGGATGGTCTATATAACTAATGATTTGGTTTATTATTAACTTTTTTAATTACATTGTGGGGATCAAAAGTTTTCCTTCCTAGTCGGCCTAATATAAGATTTTCTATGGAGATGTTTAACAGTGGTTTGGCATTTTTTGTATCATTTATCTAATTAGAATTTTGCATGATTATTAGATTATACAATAATTTATCTACATTAGAGAAACACCCAAAGCTCTCATTGTGTCTCTGGTTTCCCTCAGCCAGTATCCAAGAATGGATTCATGCCTTTCTAAAAAGCTTTTCCTTAACCACTTGCCTACCGGGCACTTTTACCCCCTTCCTGACAAGGCCAATTTTCAGCTTTCAGCGCTCTCACACTTTGCATGACAATTGCACGGTCATGCAACACTGTACCCATATGAAATTTTTATCATTTTTTTTCAACAAAGGTCTTGGTGGTATTTAACCACTTCTGGACCAGAAGGTTTTACCGGTCACAGCCGCCCATGAGCAGCGTACCGGTCACAGCCGCCCATGAGCAGCGTACCCCGTCACAGCCGCCCATCAGCAGCGTACCCCGTCACAGCCGCCCATCAGCAGCGTACCCCGTCACAGCCGCCCATCAGCAGCGTACCCCAGAGGCGTAACTAGAACCTTCAGGGCCCTGATGCAAGAAACCATGAAGGGCCCCCCAGACCCCTGGCCGGTGCCCTTACCTTCAAGCCCAGGGCTCTTCCCACTAATCCTGGGGCTCTTTACACTTGTTGCATGGCCTTTTATTACGGTCCCGCAGCAGGATTCTTTCACAAGTTCTGCAGTGGGCCCCCTTCCTGCAATCTTGTGGGCCCCCTTCCTGCAATCTTGGGGCCTCCCCACAGTGGTGCAATGCCAGGGTCCGGTTGCAAGTGTGACCTTTGCGATCCTGGAAGTTCACCCACTGGTTTGCTACCGGGCCCCCTGGAGCATGGGGCCCGGTAGCGATTGCAACCCCTGCAACCCCTGTAGTTACGCCCCTGGCGTACCCGTCACAGCCGCCCATCAGCAGCGTACGCGTCACAGCCGCCCATCAGCAGCGTACCCCGTCACTGCCGCCAATCAGCAGCGTAACCATCATACATGGAATATGAACCTGTCAAAAGTAGTGGATCGGTGATCGAATGGAGGAGGAAACAGTCCCCCCTAAAAACATAAGATGCTCTAAACACCAGGCACCCACCCACCAGCAGTGCCAGACACCCCAATGGTCAATCGGCAAACACCAACAGGGCTAGACCTCAGGACATATCTTCCAGACACCCTGGTGAACAGGGGAGCACTGGGCCTGGGGGCAGGGGGCAATTGCCCGCTGGGCTGCTCTGATGCCATGTAAAAAGGCTGCACCGCTTCTCCTACAGACATGCCTAAAGGATTCCTGATAAGGTAAAAAAGTCCCTGCCGCTGACCTACTGTATGCAGGTTGAAGACAAGGACAGAGCGCAGGCCTCCTCCCCCCCCCCCCCCAACATGGATGGTGTAAATTGTGTCTGAGGAGAAGATGGTTTAATGCCCCACTGGATACTCTCCTCCACCCCGCCAGCCCAACCCAAGCTGTCCCAGCTCTAACCAACTGCCCACCTGCTGGCCAGGTTGGGAACCAGGATTCGGCCGGTGAGTAGAGAATACCTGGAGCAGGGCTTCAGCCTGTAATGAGGGTCAGGAGGAGGACAGGAAGAGGGAAAGTGTGAGGGGGCCAAGTGGCTGCACCATGGGCCTCTGGTTTGTACTTGCCCCCTGGACAGAAACTTGTCAGTCTGCCCCTGCTGGTAAACCATTATGGTTGCCTTCAAGCTCGGAATCAGCTAATACTGACAATTTCCCAGAAATAATATTTTTGCAGTTTTTGCTTTCCTGACTATTTACTTCAATACATGGTAGAACAGAATAACCTTTTTGCCCAGCAATATATCGCAAACAACAGCAATTCATCCTATGCCCGTCCATTTCAATGGAGATGTTTTACAGTGTAGGAGTTTAAAATAGTTTTTGGGCCTTACTTTTAATATGGGGCTTACAGGAACAAAAACAAATGACATGCTTAGGCCCTTTTCACACTTATGCGACCTTGAAGCAATGCCTGCGTAATCTTGAGGTCTATGGACCTCAAGTTGCATCAGAGTCAGACCAAAGTAGCGCAGGGACTACTTTGAAGTCAAAAAACATTAATTCTCCTGCGCTCGGGTGGTATGTGACAAAGGATAAATGATCTTATGTGGTCTTTGTAGGTATTACTTTAGGTCTTGCCTCCCCCTCAGGACAAGAGTATCCGAATACACTGAAAAACAACAAGAGAAGAGTGCACCGACCTCGTGCATTTCCACTAAAAAGGTTTATCAAAATCCGAAAGCAACATACGTTGTACTCACAAATGATGATTGTGCACATGTAAACACAATGGAACCAATCGTCTCCAAAGTAGCCAGGGCACTCCTGTGGTGCTGGATGACGTGCTGGTATCTGCAAAGGTCTGGCCTGGCTGATGCGTTTCTAGGTAGGACCCTCTTCCTCAGAGCCAAAAAGTGCTACTACTTTGAAGTCACACAGATATGAACGGTACTCACTGGAAATCATGGGGTACAACTTGTCATGCAACTTTGCAGTCCGAAGTCGCAGGACATGTTTTACAAGTGTGAAAGGGGAACTTACTCAACCACCCACCCCATCCATCACATGCCAATATATTCTGATGTAATGTCCATGTCACGTTATGACCTGATCATGTGATTCCTGCTTTTTAAAAACTTACAGTGCCCTCCCAACTTTGACAAATTATACAAAATCTGCCCACTAATACAATCAGGTCCATAAATATTGGGACATCAACACAATTCTAATATTTTTGGCTCTATACAGCACCACAATGGATTTGAAATTAAACAAACAGGATGTGCTTTAACTGCAGACTTTCACCTTTAATTTGAGGGTATTTACATCCAAATCAGGTGAACGGTGTAGGAATTACAGCAGTTTGTATATGTGCCTCCCACTTTTAAAGGGACCAAAAGTAATGGGACAGATTAACAATCATAAATCAAACTTTCATTTTTTTTAAACTTGGCTGCAAATCCTTTGCAGTCAATTACAGCCTGAAGTCTGGAACGCATAGACATCACCAGACGCTGGGTCTCATCCCTGGTGATGCTCTACCAGGCCTCTACTGCAACTGTCTTCAGTTCCTGCTTGTTCTTGGGGCATTTTCCCTTCAGTTTTGTCTTCAGCAAGTGAAATGCATGCTCAATCGGATTCAGGTCAGGTGATTGACTTGGCCATTGCATAACATTCCACTTATTTCCCTTAAAAAACTCTTTGGTTGCTTTCGCAGTATGCTTCGGGTCATTGTCCGTCTGCACTGTGAAGCGCCGTCCAATGAGTTCTGAAGCATTTGGCTGAATATGAGCAGATAATATTGCCCGAAACACTTCAGAATTCATCCTGCTGCTTTTGTCAGCAGTCACATCATCAATAAATACAAGAGAACCAGTTCCAATGGCGGCCATACATGCCCCCGCCATGACATTACCACCACCATGCTTCACTGATGAGGTGGTATGCTTTGGATCATGAGCAGATCCTTTCCTTCTCCATACTCTTCTCTTCCCATCACTCTGGTACAAGTTGATCTTGGTCTCATCTGTCCATAGGATGTTGTTCCAGAACTGTGAAGGCTTTTTTAGATGTTGTTTGGCAAACTCTAATCTGGCCTTCCTGTTTTTGAGGCTCACCAATGGTATATATCTTGTGGTGAACCCTCTGTATTCACTCTGGTGAAGTCTTCTCTTGATTGTTGACTTTGACACACATACACCTACCTCCTGGAGAGTGATCCTGATCTGACACACATACACCTACCTCCTGGAAAGTGTTCTTGATCTGACACACATACACCTACCTCCTGGAGAGTGATCCTGATCTGACACACATACACCTACCTCCTGGAGAGTGTTCTGGATCTGACACACATACACCTACCTCCTGGAGAGTGATCTTGATCTGACACACATACACCTACCTCCTGGAGAGTGATCTTGATCTGGCCAACTGTTGTGAAGGGTGTTTTCTTCACCAGGGAAAGAATTCTTCGGTCATCCACCACAGTTGTTTTCCGTGGTCTTCCGGGTCTTTTGGTTTTGCTGAGCTCACCGGTGCATTCTTTCTTGTTAAGGATGTTCCAAACAGTTGATTTGGCCACACCAAAGTTTTTGCTATCTCTCTGATGGGTTTGTTTTGTTTTTTCAGCCTAATGATGGCTTGCTTCACTGATCGTGACAGCGCTTTGGATCTCATATTGAGAGTTAATTTGGAAGGATTGGGAAGATAAAGATTTCGGGCACATGAAATTGAATAAAATTTACTTTTTATTTGAATTCAAGGATAAAAACATCACATAAAGTGAACATATACTACTTGTTTAAAAGACAGAAAGAGGCCTATACAGGGCCTAAGCGTAATGTGTAACGGTTCACAGTTCATACGGTTACAATGTATATACAGAAAGCACTATAAGATACATAGAATACTTCACATCAAGGAATGCCCGCGGAGGGATACCCAAATAGAAAAGGTGCCGTCCAAACGGGGTCAATTGATGTTAAATCATACATTCGCCATAATTGGTTAGCGTTAGCTCGACATGTTTCGATTTACTTGAGAAAGCTTCGTCCGGAGCTGTTACTAAGGTGTTCAGTATATTCTGTATAATGTGTGATATACCACACGCTTGGAAATCCCTTTAAATATAACGAGGGGGGTCTTTGTGGACTTGCAGGAGGCTCACATAAGGTCAACTGGTCCTGGCTGCAGGAGTTGAAAATAAGTCTATGCTCCTCTATGTCTAAGTTTTTACGGCTTTATAGCCACTTGGTATGTGTATACTTGGCCAATGATTGATATTGATTATAGGCGGTGAAATATCTACCGGGTTATAATCACTTAGTTGACCTTATGTGATCCTCCTGCAAGTCCACAAAGACCCCCCTCGTTATATTTAAAGGGATTTCCAAGCGTGTGGTATATCACACATTATACAGAATATACTGAACACCTTAGTAACAGCTCCGGACGAAGCTTTCTCAAGTAAAGCGAAACATGTCGAGCTAACGCTAACCAATTATGGCGAATGTATGATTTAACATCAATTGACCCCCGTTTGGACGGCACCTTTTCTATTTGGGTATCCCTCCGCGGGCACTCCTTGATGTGAAGTATTCTATGTATCTTATAGTGCTTTCTGTATATACATTGTAACAGTATGAACTGTGAACCGTTACACATTACGCTTAGGCCCTGTATAGGCCTCTTTCTGTCTTTTAAACAAGTAGTATATGTTCACTTTATGTGATGTTTTTATCCTTGAATTCAAATAAAAAGTAAATTTTATTCAATTTCATGTGCCCGAAATCCTTATCTTCCCAATCCTTCCAAATTAACAATATATAAAGGATAGAGGCACCAAACTATGTATTGAGTACATGCCCTGAATGCTGCTGTCTGAAGGCATGTCTGTCCATTAATTCATTTTGAGAGTTGACAGCAACAGATTCCAAATGCAAATAGCACACTTGAAATGAACTCTGGACCTTTTATCTGCTCCTTGTAAATGGGATAATGAGGGAATGACACACACCTGGCCATGGAACAGCTGAGCAGCCAATTGTCCCATTACTTTTGGTCCCTTAAAAAGTGGTAGGCACATATATACAAACTGTTGTAATTCCTACACCGTTCATCCGATTTGGATGTACATCTTGTTTGTTTCATTTCAAATCTATTGTGGTGGTGTATAGAGCCAAAAAGATTAGAATTGTGTAGATGTCCCAATATTTATGGACCTGACTGTAAATGATTTTTCTAAGAGATTTGCTGAACCAAAACATTTGTGGATGAGTCCCTTGTCCACTTTACTGGCCGGCTGGGATTAAAGCAATACATACCCAGTAAAAGGGCCAGGTATGGATTGAAGGTCAACAAGCTCTGTGAAAGAGCCACAGGATATGTGCATGCCTTCCGTGTGTACGAAGGCAAAGACTCCCAGCTTCATCTCCCTGAGTGCCCAACCTACATCAACACAAGTGGAGAAATTGTCTGGGACCTGGCATTCCCACTGTTCAAAAAGGGTTATCATATCTACCTTAATAATGATTATACAAGCCTGCCCCTTTTCAACCACCTGTACCGTGAGAAAACCTTGGCCTGCAGTACCATCCAAAAAACAGGAAGGGCTTCCCACAAAGTTTAGTGTCCACAAGGCTACAAAGGGGAATCAGGAAGTCTGAGGAACAAGGAAGTGTTGGCCTTGAAGTGGAGGAATAACAGATACGTATGTTCTTGTCCAGCATTCACAATGACACCTCAGTGGAGAGTCTCTGTGGTTAACTTCGCTGCTAAAACCACAGGTAATCTTTTGTTTACCCTTTGCTCAGCAGAATGTATTTTGGGTTGTAATTGGTATGTACATGCTATGTGTTGAATGAAGGGCCTTCAAAAATGTGATAGGTTGTAAGGAAATTAGATGTGCAATTTGTGCTCCTAGAACACCCGATGGTACTCCTTGGATGTTGGGCCTCTCTATGTGGCCAGGCTGTGTAAACGTCTCACACCAGGTATTGCCATACTCAGAAGGAGTAGCAGAATGTATTTTGGGGGTGTAATTTTTGCTATGTGTTAGTAATATCTTATAAATTGACAACTTGACAAAAAGAAGAAAAAAATCACGTTTTCGTTTTCTTTCCACACTTTCCAAAAACTTGTGGGAAAAAAATACAAAATTATTGTAGGGTACAGTGTAGCATTGTCACTCAAAGTGTGACAGCGCTGAAAGCCGAATATTGGTCAAAGGGGGTAAAAGTGCCCGGTATTGAAGTGGTTAAAAAAAAACAGACCTGAACGAAAGTGGGCCTTGCTTGACTACCATACCACAACCCTCACTTTTGCTGGCCAGCTTGGCACGTAACCACTTGCCGACTGGCCTATAGTAAAAATAGGTAATTTGTTTAACGTTAACCACTTCTGGACCGGAAGGATTTGCCCCCTTAATGACCAGGCCCTATTTTGCGATTCAGCACTGCTTACTTTAATGGACAATTGCGCTGTCATGCAACGCTGTACCCAAACAAAATATTTTTTTTCTGCACAAATGGAGCTTTCTTTTGGTGGTATTTGATCACCTCTGCGATTTTTATTTTTTGCGTTATAAACAAAAAAAGAGCGACAATTTTGAAAAAAAAAAATATTTTTCACTTTCTGCTATATAATATTCCAAAAAAAAAAAAATGAAAAATCTAAATTTTTTAACACTTTAGGCCAATTTGTTTTCTGCTACATATTTTTGGTAAAAGAAAAAAATCGCAATAAGCGTATTTTGACTGGTTTGCGCAAAAGTTATTGCGTCTAACTATGGGAAAGATTTATGAAATTTTTTATTTATTTATTTTTTTACTAGTAATGGCGGCGATCTGCGATTTTTAGCAGGACTGCGACATTGCGGCAGACAGATCGGACCCCTAACTGACATTTTTGACACTTTTGGGGGTACCAGTGACATTACTACAGTAATCAGTGCTAAAAATATGCAGTGTTACTGTAATAATGACACTGGAAGGGAAGGGGTTAACAGTATAGGTGATCAGGGGGTTAAATGTGACCCTAGGGGAGTGATTCTAACTGTGGGGGGCGTGGCTTCTGAGATGACCATAGAGACATGTGATCCTATATAGTAGGATCACATGATCTCTATGTCCATCCCAGGGAGAAGGACGGGCGGCTGTGTTTACAACAGCCGACCGTCCTTCTCCCTCAGCGGGGAGCGATCACGGGTTTCAGGCCGCATTCGGAGCCGCCTGACACAGGCATCGGCTCGCCCGCCCCCCAGCTCCTCTCAGGCGAGCGACGTAGGTCTATGTCGTTTTGCCTGCCTGAGCCACCCTGCCACAGTAAATAGGCGGCGAGTGGTCGGGAAGTGGTCAAATACGTATATAAAATATAGATTAATTATAAAATTATCAAATAAAATGGCAGCAGCTAGCTACTATAACCCGGATTTTTTATTTTCTTTTACTATAGGAGATTCTTTTTCTGATAAAAGTGGCCCCCGCGGGCAGATTCGCAGCGGGATCCCTTTTGGAAGCAGCTGGAGGGGTGCCGCTTCTTGGTCCTTCCCAGGCCTACCTGACAGATTGATGAAGCCCGGGAGCGATCAGACGCTAGATATGGAGAAGAGTGGAGCCAAGATGGCTGCCACTCGTCTCTATACCCTTGGAGGGTGGGAGCGACGTTACTTCCAGTTCCCTGGCCAAAGTCGTTTTCCTTTTTGGTTAAAGCAAAAGTAATTTTTATTTTTTATTTTTAATCTTTTCCTTTTAAAGGTAAAATAGAGATTTGGGGTCTTTTTGGCCCCAGATCTCTCCATAAAGAGGACCTGACATTGTTTTTTCTATTACAAGGGATGCTGACATCGACTGGGTAATGTGTTTGGATCTATACTGGTACGGACTGGGTAATGTGTTAGGATCTATACTGGAATGGACTGGGTAATGTGTTAGGATCTATACTGGTATGGACTGGGTAATGTGTTTGGATCTATACTGGTATGGACTGGGTAATGTGTTAGGATATAGACTGGTATGGACTGGGTAATGTGTTAGGAAGGAAAGGATGCCATATCATTTGATGGAAATTAAAATTATCACCCTGTAGAGGGCTGAATTCAAAGACACCCCGGAAATTAAAGTGAAAAAATAATGCAGCTGGTGAGTCCATTTCGCTGAAATTTCATTGCAGCAACTCAGAATGGTCCTCAGTAGTTTGTGTGGCCCCCACGTGCTTGTATGCATGCATGGCAACATCGGGGCATGCGCCTAATGAGACATCAGATGGTGTCCTGGGGTATTTCCTCCCAGATCTGGACCAGGGCATCACTGAGCTCCTGAACAGACTGAGGTGCAACCTGGCGGCGTCTTATGGACCAAAACATAATGTCACAGAGGTGTTCTATTGGATTTAGATCAGGCGAGCCTGGGGGCCATTCAATGGTATCAATTCCTTTAACCGCCAGGAACTGGCTGCATACTCTCTCCACATGAGGCCAGGCATTGTCGTGCACCAGGAGGAACCCAGGACCCACTGCACCAGCATTGGGTCTGACAATGGGTCCAAGGATTTCATCCCGATACCTAATGGCAGTCAGGATGTCATTGTGTAGCCTGTAGAGGTCTGTGTGTCCCTCCATGGATCTGCCTCCCCAGACCATCACTGACCACCACCAAACCGGTCATGCTGAACGATGTTACAGGCAGTATAAGGTTCTCCACCGCTTCTCCAGACCCTTTCACATCTGCAGGGCTGGTGCATCCACTAGGCAAACTAGGCAGCCGCCTAGGGCGCACTGCCACCTAGGGGTGCAGCCAGGAGTTGCCACTCTCTCTCCATCATAAATGATTGTGAGCTGAGGGGAAAGGTGGCGGTAGGGGAGGAAGAAGGGACATCGAAAGATGCCAGGTGTCTTGGGCAGTGGTGGAACTATCAGGCCCTGACTTTCCACCACGGTTGGAGGGTCCCCAAGAGGCAGGAATGGAGCCCACCGGAGTGCTGCCTGCATGATGATCCTCTTCAGCTGGAGCTGAACGGCCTTAACCCCAGGCAGGAAGTGACTCTCTGCACTGAGCTGGTGGGCAGCCGTTCATTTCCCTGGGTCAGTATTAAGCAGGGAGCGGAGGAGAGCTGAACCTGAGCCAGAGCTCGGCACTGGAGGGCGGAACCTTTACTGGGGCACAAGCGACGAGGCACCGGAATGGTCTGAGGATGTTGGTGATGAAGGAGGTGCTGAGCTCTCTGACTGCTGTTTTTCCCTCCACCAGGAGCCGGTTGGAGCTGTGGTGAGCACTTTGGTCCAGGAGAGGAGCGTCCTGGGAGAAGGAATCTGTGAAGGAGGGCAGAGTGGGGGCCACTCTCTTCATACCGCCCAGTTAGTGTCCCCAGAACAGGGGATTGGGGTCCCTGGGTGTTACATGGAGCATCCCTGGTAGGAACGGGAATCGGGGTCATTAGGTGTGCCATGGGGAATCAGAGTCTCCAGGTGTGACATGGAGGATAGGGGTCACCGGGTGTAACAGGAGTTCAGGGTCACCAGGTGTGCCATGAGGAATTGGGCTCCCTGGGTGTGCCATGGGGGATTGGGGTCCCCAAGTGTGACACGGAGGAACATCAGGGTCCCCCAACTGTGACATGGAAAAACATCAGGGTCTGACATAGAGGAACATTGGGGTCATCGAGTATGACAGCATGACATGGAGGAACACGGGGGTCCCTGGGTGTGACATGGAGGAACATCAGGGTCAGTGGGTATGACAGCATGACATGGAGGAATATTGGGGTCCAAGGGTGTGACATGGAAAAACATCAAAGTCCCTGGGTGTGACATGGAGGGACATTAGGGTCCCCGGTTGTGACATGGAGGAATATGGGGGGTCACTGGGTATGAAAGCATAACATGGAGGAACCATCGGATCAGGGTCACTGGGTATGACATGGAGGAGTTTTTAACCCCTTCCCTTTTTTTTTGTGGGGGGGGCCTAAGTAGCTGATCTTGCCTAAGGCGTAAAATAGTCTAGCACCGGCCCTGCACGTCTGTCACATGTGCTCAGGGTGACCCTACTCTCATCTGTGAAAAGCACAGGGTGCCAGTGGCGAACCTCCCAATTCTGGTGCCAATGCCAATCAAGCTCCACAGCACCGGGCAGTGAGCACAGAGCCCACTAGAGAACGTCGGGCCCTCAGGCCACCCTGATGAAGTCTGTTTCTGATTGTTTGGTCAGAGACATTCACACCAGTGTCCTGCTGGAGGTCATTTTGTAGGGCTCCGGCAGTGCTTCTCCTTTTCCTCCTTGCACAAAGGAGCAGATACCGGTCCTGCTGATGGGTTAAGGACCTTCTTTGGCCCTGTCCAGCTCTCCTAGAGTAACTGCCTGTCTCCTGGAATTTCCTCCATGCCCGAGACTGTGCTGGGAGACACAGCAAACCTTCTGGCAATGACACGTATTGATGAGCCATCCTGGAAGAGTTGGACTGCCTGTGCAACCTCTATAGGGTCCAGGTATGGCCTCATGCTATCAATAGTAACACTGCTCCTAGCCGGATGCAAATGCAGAGGTTGCCTATTTGTTGCCCATCTAGTGCACCTGTTGTAAATTTAATTAACATCAAAGTAGCACACCCTGATTAACAACCCCCTCGACTACTTAACTGACCAGATCAATATCCCAGGAGTTTTCTTTGATTTGATGCTATACTCTGATTAAAAAGTGTTCCTTTCATTTTTTCAGCAGTGTGTATATGTATGTATGTATGTATGTATATATATATATATATATATAATGTTTGGGGGTTCTAAGTAATTTTCAAGCAAAAAAAAATGTAATCTTTTAAACAAAAAATTCCAGAAAAGGCCTGGTCTTCAAGATAATTAAAAAAAAAAAAAAAGACACGGTCAGGATCAACAAGTAAAAATAAAGGAAAAAAAGCCTAAAAAAAGAAAACTAATGACTGGTAGGCTGCAATATATTACATTTTGGGTTTAATACTGCTTTAAACTATTCCCTTCTCTATCCTAAAAAAAAAAAAAAAAGTAAAAAAAAAAAAATAGTTAAAATAAATAAAAATAGCCACCTTACTGTCACAGCATCAACAAGTAAAAATAAAGAAAAAAAAGCCTAAAAAAAGAAAACAAATGATTGGTAGGCTGCATTATATTATGTTTTGGGTTTAATACTGCATTAACAATTCTATGCTCTATCCTTAAAAAAAATAAATAAATAAATAAAATAAATAAAAATAAAAAAAAGTTTAAAAAAATAAAGTTAAAAGAAATAAAAATAACAGCCTTACTTTCAGGATCAACAAGTAAAAATAAAGGAAAAAAGCCTAAAATAAAAGAAAACGAATGACTGGTAGGCTGTAATATATTACGTTTTGGGTTTAATACTGCATTAACAATTCTATGCTCTATCCTAAAAAAAAAAAAAAAAATAAAATAAATAAAAAAAAGTTTAAAAAAAATAAAGTTAAAATAAATAAAAATAACAGCCTTACTGTCAGGATCAACAAGTAAAAATAAAGGAAAAAAGCCTAAAATAAAAGAAAATGAATGACTGGTAGGCTGTAATATATTATGTTATGGGTTTAATACTGCTTTAAACTATTCCCTGCTCTATCCTAAAAAAATAAAAATAAATAAATAAAAAAAAGTAAAAAAAGAATAAAGTTAAAAGAAATAAAAATATCAGCCTTACTGTCAGCATCAACAAGTAAAAATAAAGAAAAAAAAGAAAACAAATGATTGGTAGGCTGCATTATATTATGTTTTGGGATTAATACTGCATTAACAATTCTCTGCTCTATCCTAAAAAAAAAGTAAAATAAAATAAATAAAAATAAAAAAAGTTTAAAAAATAAAGTTAAAATAAATAAAAATAACAGCCTTACTTTCAGGATCAACAAGTAACAATAAAGGAAAAAAGCCTAAAAAAAAAAAAAAGAAAACGAATGACTGGTAGGCTGCATTATATTATGTTTTGGGTTTAATACTGCAATAACAATTCCCTGCTCTATCCTTAAAAAAAAAATAAAAATAAAATAAATAAAAATAAAAAAAGTTTAAAAAATAAAGTTAAAATAAATAAAAATAACAGCCTTACTTTCAGGATCAACAAGTAAAAATAAAGGCAAAAAGCCTAAAAAAAAAAAAAAAAAAAAAAAAGAAAACGAATGACTTGTAGGCTGTAATATATTACGTTTTCGGTTTAATACTGCTTTAAACTATTCCCTGCTCCAATCTAAAAAAAAAAAAGTAAAAAAAATAAAGTTAAAAGAAATAAAAATATCAGCCTTACTGAAGTTTTTTTGTTTGCAAACCTTTTAAAGTGGGCGTGTGATTATTTTATTTAAATGTATTTCTTTCCAAGCTTATAAACTGATACATTTAAAAAGTATTC